>NC_044040.1:200030630-200361586 GCF_901765095.1 Microcaecilia unicolor | reverse complement strand
ACAAAGCCTTTAAGAAGATTATACAAATTGTAGTAAACGTAAAATAATGGGTTAACAGATGAGTAAATTGAACATAGGAGGGATTGAGTGTAGAAGGAAATGAACGTTAGGAGGTAGGCGTAGGGAGGATGGAGAGGAAAAGATAGGGGGTAGCAATAAGGAGAATGGAAGACAGGTCAATGTATAACAATCGTCGGTACAGACTCAAGTGGGTAGGCTTTAATTAAGTTGAATCCAGGTCACAAATACCTGGCAAAGACCCAATTAATAACAATAGAGCATAAGGGAAAAAAAACTATACTCCACAAAAATAATGAATTAAAAAGGAGCAAGACCAGAGTGACGTTTTTGAAAGAAACTTAAGAAACTTTAAAAAGAGGAAAAAACATGGAAGCATCTGATATGCACCAGAGGCAAGAGTATTGGACCCTTACAGCCCTCAACTATTTCAAATCCTTGACCCTAATCAATCATTTGCATCCATGAACCAAACCTCTACTATCACCAAAAACTCTTCAATTCTTTTATTCTTAATTCTTGTTTAAAAGAACTCTTGCAAATGTAAAAAGACAATCTCAAATACATATAAAGAATGTATGGAAAATATATAGAAATATATGAATAAATATGAAAAAATGAGAAAAAGCAACTACTTAGCTGCATGAGCAGAACTTACACACCCTGGCTAGAACTTACACTGACCTGCTTCTGGGGTCAGTAAAACAGTTGCCAATTGCAAACGTTGCTGACTCACCTTTATCCACATGTTTATTCACTTCTTCAAAGAAATGAGGCAAATTGGTGATGCAAGACTTCCCTTGGCTGAAATCCATGCTGACTCTGTCCCATTAAACTATGTTTATTTATGTGTTTCGTAATTTTATTCTTTATATTAGTTTCCACTATTTTGCCCGGCAATGAAATCAGGCTTACCAGGCGGGTATGGGCAAGGTGCAATATAGACAGCTGAGCCTGTGAACTTAAAAGAGAGAGAGAGCAAGTATAAACAAAGAGACACGCAGCATCAGACAGGAGCAATTACAACACTTTTTCAGGCCATGCGAAATTTTAGGTGCTGATCCTGTGCCTAAATTTACGTGCATAGGTCCCAATTAAATCTAATTAGTGCCAATCATTGTTTTTGAAAAGCCAATTATTGACACTAATTTGCTCATTTTTCTATTAAATTGCGTGCTTAAATTGGGACGCGCCTAAATTTGCGCACACAATTTTTGTTGACTTTTATAGAATGAGGGGGATTATGGTACTTAGGGGCCCCTTTATTAAGCCGCGTAAGCGTCTACGCACACCCAATGCGCACCAAAATGGAGTTACCGCTCAACTACTGCATGGCTCTTGCGGTAATTTCATTTTTGGCGCGTGTCCAATACGCGCATCTGAAAAATATTTTTTATTTTTGGGCGCACGTAACAGATGCATGCCAAGTGGCATTTGGCACGCATAGGTCATTATCGCTCGGTTACTGCGCGAGTCTTTACTGCTAGGTCAATGGCTGGCGGTAAGGTCTCAGACCCAAAATGGACGCGTGGCAATTTTCATTTTGCCGCGCGTCCATTTTCGGCAAAAATTAAAAAACGCCCTTTTTACAGGCGCGCTAAAAAACGGATCGGTATGCGCCCAAAACCTGCACCTACACTACCACAAGCCATTTTTCAGCGCACCTTTGTAAAAGGGCCCCTCAGTGTGTATGTGTTCTTACCATAGACATAGGTATAATGATATTCTCTGTTTTGTTGTTCATTCCTGTTTTAAAAATCCCTAACATTCTAGTTGGGTTTTGGCAGTGACAGATACATTTTGTGTAAGTGATGCCTTTGATCTTCAAATAGATGATTTCTCTTTGTAAGATCTTCTGGAGCAATCTAATCTATGGAATATCTCATAAGAACATAAGTGTTGCCATACTGGGACAGACTGAAGATCCATCAATCCCAGTATCCTGATTCCAACAGTGGCCAATCCAGGTCACAAGTATCTCCTTGTTAGCTGCCCCAGATAAAAGTGCAGCCTTGCAAGAGTGAGCTTTGCAAATTATACAACTTCTCTTTGGTATTGTCCAAGTCTAGGCCTTCAGAAAAAAAAAAAAGATGAAACATGCAGAGCACCAAAGGCACAAACGCAAGTCTATTGTGCGTGTCAAGTCTGATAGGAATATTTTGCATGAGTATAATCTGTTTGTCAGGAAAGCTAAAGATACTTCTTTCGCTTGGCTCTTTAGCATTATGAAGAGTCTCTGGCTGTCTACCACCAACTGTGTTTCTTGGTGATAGTAATCTCTCTACTGATTTGTATCTAATTCTTCGGTAAAATTCTTGCTATTTTGAATTATTTTCTGCATCTTTCCTGTCATATTTGTCTACTTCTGACTGAGTGTTAATACTTCAATGATTCACTAATTGCAGCTCCTACTACTTGCAGCTCACTACAAGCTCTCAATCTACTGTCTACTGTAGACATTGATAGAATTCCGATGGCTGTGAAATTCTCTTTCTCTAGAGTTGATCCTGTTCCTTCATGGCTCATGAATAAGATGAAAGAATACTTCACTCCTTTCATACACATGGAGCGGAACCCAGTAAATGGTGCCCAAAGTTACATAAGTACATAAGTATTGTCATACTGGGACAGACCAAAGGTCCATCAAACCCAGCATTCTGTTTCCAACAGTGGCCAATCCAGGTCACAAATACCTGGCAAGATTCCGAAAAGGCACAAAACATTTTATACTGCTTATCCCAGAAACAGTGGATTTTCCCCAAGTCCAATTTAATAATGGCCTATGGACTTTTCCTTCAAGAAGCTGTCCAAACCTTTTTAAAACTCTGCTAAGCTAACCGCCTTTACCACATTCTCTGGCAACAAATTCCAGAGAATAATTACACGTTGAGTAAAAACAAATTTTCTACGATTCGTGTTATGTGCCAGGAGGATCCATGCTAGAATGGAAGGGTGTTCCACACACCAAATACTAGATTAGCGTGGATTTTGCATCCTATTTTGGGCATCAACATTTATACTGCTAAAGCCGGTGTAAATTCTGGTGCCCAATTTCCAGCAGTTTGGATGCACAATTTATAATATTCTGTAACATTGCACCTAACACTTCTGGGAATGCCCTCTGATCTGCCCATGCTGTTTCCATAACCATGCCTCTTTGGAATTGTGCACTATGGGGCCCTATAACTAAGCTGTGGTAAAAAGGGGTCCAGCAGTCATGGCAGTGGCTGTTTTTGCCACGTGCTGAGGCCCTTTTTACTTCAGTGGGTAAAAGGGCTGCACACATACACAGCCATGAAGTAAGATTCCTCTTACCGCGTGGCCATGCAGGGGGGAGCACTTACCGCCACCCGCTGAGGTAGTGGTAAGGACTCCCTTGCTAACCTTGGTAACTGGGTAGCGAGCGGTGCTGCCAAATTACCACCAGGGTAACCAGCGCGCAAAAACAAATCAAGCTGTATTTTCCCCAGTGCTGGAAATGGCGCTCACTGGGGCTGGAACTACCATTGGTGCCCACGTTGGGCCAACGGTAACTCCAAATTGGTGCACAGAAAGCCTGCATTGGGCTTACTGCCACTTTGTAAAAGGGTCCCTATGAAATTTAGGTTCAGATGCACCTACAGCAGATGCGTGTATAACTTACATGAAATGAGGTTGAAGGGGGGCAGACTCAAGAAAAATGTCAGGAAGTATTTTTTTTCACGGAGAGAGTGGTGGATACTTGGAATGCCCTCCCGCTTGAGGTGGTGGAGATGAAAACGGTAACGGAATTCAAAAATGCATGGGATAAGTATAAAGGAATCCTGTTCAGAAGGAATGGATCCTCAGAAGCTTAGCGGTGATTGGGTGGCAGCACCGGTGGTTGGGAGGCGGGGCAAGTACTGGGCAGACTTCTACAGTCTATGCCCCGAAAATGGCAAGGACAAATCAAGGTCAGGTATACATATAAAGTAGCACATATGAGTTTATCATGTTGGGCAGACTGGATGGACCATACAGGTCTTTATCTGCTGTCATCTACTATGTTACTATCTAGCTTATTTTCAAAAGGGAAGGATGCCCATCTTCCGACACAAATTAGGAGATGAGCATCCTTCTCCTGAGGTCGCCCAAATCGGCATAATCGAAAGCCGATTTTTTGCGTCCTCAACTGCTTTCCATTGCGGGGACAACCAAAATTCACGGAGGTGTGTCGGCAGTGTACAGAAGGCGGGACGGGGCGTAGTTAAGAGATGGGAGTCTCTCACGAGCATTTTGGTCGACTTTACTTGGTCCCTTTTTTTTCACGACCAAGCCTCAAAAAGGTGCCCGAACTGACCAGATGACCACCAGAGGGAATCGGGGATGACCTTCCCTTACTCCCCCAGTGGTCACCAACCCCCTCCCACCCTAAAAAAAAAAATTAAACAACAATTTTCCAGCCTCTATGCCATCCCTTTCACTAGACAACTACAGTTATATAAATGTTCTAAACAGTAGCGCTTTAATGTTTTTCCTAAATAACATGCAGTAACATAGTAAATGACGGCAGATAAAGACCTGTACGGTCCATCCAGTCTGCCCAACAACATAAACTCATTTACATGGTATGTGATACTTTATATGTATACCCGAGTTTGATTTGTCCTTGCCTTTCTCAGGGCACAGACCATAGAAGTCTGCCCAGCACTGTTCTTGTACTAAGTTCTTGAGCTAATGTCGAAGCCCCTTACAATTTACACACCAGCCCATCTCTATCTATTCAGTCACGATCAGGGCATAGACCATAGAAGTCTGATCAGTTCCCATTTTGTTTCATAATTACCGGCGTCACCACCCAATCTCCACTAAGATTCCGTGGAACCATTCCTTCTAAACAGGATTCCTTTGTGTTTATCCCACGTATGTTTGAATTCCATTATCGTTTTCATCTCCACCACCTCCCGCGGGAGGGCATTCCACGTATCCACCACCCTCTCCCTGAAAAAATACTTCCTGACATTAGTCCTGAGTCTGCCCTCCTTCAACCTCAATTCATGTCCTCTAGTTCTACCGCCTTCCCATCTCCAGAAAAGGTTCGTTTGTGGATTAATACCTTTCAAATATTTGAACGTCTATATCATGTCACCCATTTCTACTTTCCTCTAAGGTATACATGCTCAGGTTAGCAAGTCTCTCCTCGTACGGTTTGCGACGCAAATTCGATACCATTTTCGTAGCTTTTCTTTGCACCGCTTCCAGTCTTTTATAACTATTGAGATGAGCAAAACAAGACATTACATTTTTCCATATCTTTGGATCTTGAAACACAATCAGTTTTTCAAACAGATAAAGGGCATCTTTTACTAAACCAATATTAGTCGTCAGCATTACCGAGCGGGAATCGCTTGCTCGGTTTGGTAAAAGAGTCCCTAAATCTTTTTATACCCTTAGGTGATGGAAGAAGAATTGGAGAATTATAATAAGATGTTCTATGCCTACTAGAAGTAGTATATTCTAGAGGAAGCAATAGATTCTCTGGACAATTTCCATTTAAAACCTTGACCAGTACACAAGAAAATTCATACAGAATTCTGGCCTCAATTGGTAACCAGTGAAGTTTTTCATACTAGTTAGAAATTTGATCATCTCACCGCCGTATTCTGGATCAACTGTAACTTTTGTAAAGTTTGTTTAGATGCACCCACATATGAAAGATTACAATAATCCAATGTAGGTAACAATAAGGTTTGAACACGTAATCTAAATTGATCGATTTCAAATTCACTCGTCCTTGAAAAATGCTAAAGTTGATCCCTCTGTCATTACCAATTATAGGCACATCTCAAACCTGTTTTAATTCTAAGACGACAAAGCAAATAACAGGTCAACACACTGTGCCAAACATGAATGGCATTCATCCCAGACAGACTAGATTTCGTACTAATAACAGCATAGAAACCACCTTGCAGATACCAGATATTGATATTTACTAGACCGATCATGTTCTTTTGATCTCATAATCATAATATTCTACATGCAAAGGATTTATGATATCAGTCTACAAGGAACTGTGCTTGGCTGGCTTTCTTCTTATCCAAGTGACTGCTCATGTGAGTGTAAAGTGAAAGGGAGTGTAAGGTATAAATTAAGCTGGAGGCATTTCCTTGTGATTATTCCAGCTTTAAGTCAAGCTAAGTACACGGCCTACTTGGTTTATTATGAAGTTACTATTTTTAACTTACTTGGCATTAGTGTTTTTCTAAGTTTTTTGACTATTTGACTGATTACATATCGAGTTTTTTCTTACGGTTGATGGTGATTTATTCAAGGGCTTAGATACCTTGCTTGCATTTGTAGTTCATCGAGGTCTTTTCTCTATATATAAGAAAATTTTTCTTTCAAAATTATTTGATGGTTTTGCGATCATTATATAAAAAAAACTGTTTTGCAGCTTGGGTTTTGTGGATTTAGGACCAAATTCTAGAAATGGTGCCGAAATATCAGCACCAAAAAATAATGCGCTGTTTCATAAATGGTGCTGAACATTAGGCGCCATTTATAGAATACGCTTGGAGCTAGATTCTATATATAGCACAAAAAAAATTGGCGCTGAAAGAAATCTCTATTCTATAAGCCATGCTTAATGCTAGGTACAATTTATAGAAAAGTGCATAATCCCGGGAATCGTACCTAACTTTATGCACGGCCATTGGCACCAACTGAAATGTGCTGCATATCCCCCATATTCTATAATACGCACAAATGCTAGGAGTGTTCCAGTTTCACTCATGACCCTCCCATTTCCTTGCCCCTTATTTTACTCTCAAGTAAAATGTAGGTGCTAAGTTCCAATTAAATCTAATTAGTGCCAATAATTGCTGGTTAAAAAGCCAATTAGCACTAATTAGATAATTATTCAATTAAGTTGTGCGCCCAAATTAGACCCATGCTCAAAATTTGCATGTGCAAGTTTTGGTGACTTTTATAGAATTTGGGGGTTAGCACCTAACTTTGGACATGAGGATTTATTCCAAGTAAACCCTGGGGTAAATCCTCACATCTAAATTAGGCACGGATCCCCCTTATTCTATAACAGCATTCATAATTTCGAGGAACGCCCCTGTTCCACCAATGACCCTCCCATGGCCACGCCAACTTTTTCAGAGCCACACATAACATTTATACGAGGATACGTTACATAACACAATTCTTCCGTTGTACGATTCCCAAGTGTGGCTGTGCCACATGAACTTTACCTACCACAACATCACTTTGTATTTGTTTACACCGGAGTCTGCAAACGCCCTCTCCGGTACTATGTAAGCCACATTGAGCCTTCAAATAGGTGGGAAAATGTGAAATATAAATGTAACAAATAAAAAAATAAAATAAATGGACCTAAAATATCTTTTATTTTCTGTTACATTTCCTATTATCTCAATTGTGTGTCACAATTTAACTATTTTTATATTATGCATTTTGTTGTATTGAATTGTTACCTTCTATTTTGTATTGTATGTTTTTAATACTGACACAGCCCATTCAAAGTGAATGGGCTATGCCAGCATTAGCACATGGCAGCTGCGAGCGCAGCTTAGTAAACATGAGCAGGATTATCTAAACGTCCCAGCCAGTTAATTGCAATGAATTATGAACTTTGTTTTACAAACCTAGAGGCACTTTTACTAAGCTGCGCTAAAAGATGGCCAATGCCATGACTAGCACATGGGTTTCCCCATGCGCTGAGCCCACATTAGCGCAACTGTAAAATGGCTGAGCTTTTAATTCTATATTCAAGGCCAGGAGCTATAGAGGATAATAGAAAAATTCCAACAGCAACAAATATCTCACTAATACTGGATTTACTGAAGAAGTGTTATTTATTTTTATTACGTTTGTACCCTGCGCTTTCCCACTCATGGCAGGCTCAATGCGGAGGGCAACGGAGGGTTAAGTGACTTGCCCAGAGTCACAAGGAGCTGCCTGTGCCTGAAGTGGGAATCCAACTCAGTTCCTCAGTTCCCCAGGACCAGAGTCCACCACCCTAACCACTAGGCCACTCCTCCACTGTTGCTACTATTTCAGATTCTACATGGAATGTTGCAACATTCCATGTAGAAGTTGGCCCTTGCAGATCACCAATGTGGCCGCACAGGCTTCTGCTTCTGTGAGTCTGACGTCCTGCACGTACGTGCAGGACGTCAGACTCACAGAAACAGAAGCCTGCGCAGCCTTCTACATGGAATGTTGCTAGAGGAATAGCAACATTCCATGTAGAATCTCCAATAGTAGCAACATTCCATGTAGAATCTCCAATAGTAGCAACAGAACCTCAAATAGTAGCAACATTCCATGTAGAATCTCCAATAGTAGCAACATTCCATGTAGAATCTCCAATAGTATCTATTTTATTTTTGTTACATTTGTACCCCACGCTTTCCCACTCATGGCAGGCTCAATGCGGCTTACATGGGGCAATGGAGGGTTAAGTGACTTGCCCAGAGTCACAAGGAGCTGCCTGTGCCTGAAGTGGGAATCGAACTCAGTTCCTCAGTTCCCCAGGACCAAAGTCCACCACCCTAACCACTAGGCCACTCCTCCACTGTTGCGACTATTTCAGATTCTACATGGAATGTTGCAACATTCCGAGTAGAAGTTGGCCCTTGCAGATCACCAATGTGGCCGCACAGGCTTCTGCTTCTGTGAGTCTGACGTCCTGCACGTACGTGCAGGACGTCAGACTCACAGAAACAGAAGCCTGTGCAGCCTTCTACATGGAATGTTGCTAGAGGAATAGCAACATTCCATGTAGAATCTCCAATAGTAGCAACATTCCATGTAGAATCTCCAATAGTATCTATTTGATTTTTGTTACATTTGTACCCTGCGCTTTCCCACTCATGGCAGGCTCAATGCAGCTTACATGGGACAATGGAGGGTTAAGTGACTTGCCCAGAGTCACAAGGAGCTGCCTGTGCCTGAAGTGGGAATCAAACTCAGTTCCTCAGTTCCCCAGGACCAGAGTCCACCACCCTAACCACTAGGCCACTCCTCCACTGTTGCTACTATTTCAGATTCTACATGGAATGTTGCAACATTCCATGTAGAAGTTGGCCCTTGCAGATCACCAATGTGGCCGCACAGGCTTCTGCTTCTGTGAGTCTGACGTCCTGCACGTACGTGCAGGACGTCAGACTCACAGAAACAGAAGCCTGCGCAGCCTTCTACATGGAATGTTGCTAGAGGAATAGCAACATTCCATGTAGAATCTCCAATAGTAGCAACATTCCATGTAGAATCTCCAATAGTATCTATTTGATTTTTGTTACATTTGTACCCTGCGCTTTCCCACTCATGGCAGGCTCAATGCAGCTTACATGGGGCAATGGAGGGTTAAGTGACTTGCCCAGAGTCACAAGGAGCTGCCTGTGCCTGAAGTGGGAATTGAATTCAGTTCCTCAGGACCAGAGTCCACCACCCTAACCACTAGGCCACTCCTCCACTGTTGCTACTATTTGAGATTCTACATGGAATGTTGCTATTCCACTAGCAACATTCCATGTAGAAGTCGGCCCTTGCAGATCACCAATGTGGCCGCGCAGGCTTCTGCTTCTGTGAGTCTGACGTCCTGCACATACGTGCAGGACGTCAGACTCACAGAAACAGAAGCCTGCGCAACCTTCTACATGGAATGTTGCTAGTGGAATAGCAACATTCCATGTAGAATCTCCAATAGTATCTATTTTATTTTTGTTACATTTGTACCCTGCGCTTTCCCACTCTTGGCAGGCTCAATGCGGCTTACATGGGGCAATGGAGGGTTAAGTGACTTGCCCAGAGTCACAAGGAGCTGCTTGTGCCTGAAGTGGGAATCGAACTCAGTTCCCCAGGACTAAAGTCCACCACCCTAACCACTAGGCCACTCCTCCACTAAATCTCCATAAATCTTACAAAAATCTCCATAAATCATTAAAGTCTTTAAAGTTTACCAGAACCAAAACAAAAACGTATCTTTTATGGAAGCACAGTCACTTCATACTCTCCACGGCCCTGAATGTGCTTCCATAAAAGATACGTTTTTGTTTTGATAAACTTTAAAGATGTTAATGATTTATGGAGGTTTTTGTGCCAGGGATGACAGCAAGCACTCTGTGTAACTGATGGCCTGCGAGCCTAATGTGTAAGAGGCTATTGAGGCTTTCCCTCCATTAATTTGCAATGTTCTAACTATATGTGGTTAGAACAAATCATTAAGAAACTTCAAACAGCCCAAAACACTGCAGCCAGACTCATATTTGGAAAAACAAAATACGAAAGTGCTTAACCCCTAAGAGAAAAGTTACACTGGCTTCCACTTAAAGAACGCATTACGTTCAAGGTCTGTACTCTGGTTCATAAAATCATTCACGGAGATGCCCTGGCCTACGTTAGACCTTATTGACTTACCACCCAGGAACGCTAAAAGATCAGCACGCACATTCCTGAATCTTCACTTCCCCAGCTGTAAAGGACTAAAATATTACTGGACGAAAATGGTGTTAAAGGGGCGATCAAGGAGGACAAAGCCGTAGCGGAGAAATTAAACGAATTCTTTGCTTCGGTCTTCACCGAGGAGGATTTGGGGGGGACACCGGTGCCGGAAAGAATATTTGAAGCGGGGGAATCGGAGAAACTAAACAAATTCTCTGTAACCTTGGAGGATGTAATGGGTCAGTTCAGCAAGCTGAAGAGTAGTAAATCACCGGGACCTGATGGTATTCATCCCAGAGTATTAATAGAACTAAAAAATGAACTTGCGGAGCTACTGTTAGAAATATGCAATCTGTCCCTAAAATCGAGTGTAATACCGGAAGACTGGAGGGTAGCCAATGTTACTCCGATTTTTAAGAAGGGTTCCAGAGGAGATCCGGGAAATTATAGACCGGTGAGTCTGACGTCGGTGCCGGGCAAGATGGTGGAGGCTATTATTAAGAATAAAATTGCAGAGCATATACAAAAACATGGACTGATGAGACAAAGTCAGCACGGATTTAGTGAAGGGAAGTCTTACCTCACCAATCTAATGCATTTTTTTGAGGGGGTAAGCAAACATGTGGACAATGGGGAGCCGGTTGATATTGTATATCTGGATTTTCAGAAGGCGTTTGACAAAGTGCCGCACGAAAGACTCCTGAAGAAATTGCAGAGTCATGGAATCGGAGGTAGGGTATTATTATGGATTAAGAACTGGTTGAAAGATAGGAAGCAGAGAGTAGGATTGCGTGGCCAGTATTCTCAGTGGAGGAGGGTAGTTAGTGGGGTCCCGCAGGGGTCTGTGCTGGGTCCGTTGCTTTTTAATGTATTTATAAATGACCTAGAGATGGGAATAACTAGTGAGGTAATTAAATTCGCCGATGACACAAAATTATTCAGGGTCGTCAAGTCGCAGGAGGAATGTGAACGATTACAGGAGGACCTTGCGAGACTGGGAGAATGGGCGTGCAAGTGGCAGATGAAGTTCAATGTTGACAAGTGCAAAGTGATGCATGTGGGTAAGAGGAACCCGAATTATAGCTACGTCTTGCAAGGTTCCGCGTTAGGAGTTACGGATCAAGAAAGGGATCTGGGTGTCGTCGTCGATGATACGCTGAAACCTTCTGCTCAGTGTGCTGCTGCGGCTAGGAAAGCGAATAGAATGTTGGGTGTTATTAAGAAGGGTATGGAGTCCAGGTGTGCGGATGTTATAATGCCGTTGTATCGCTCCATGGTGCGACCGCACCTGGAGTATTGTGTTCAGTACTGGTCTCCGTATCTCAAAAAAGATATAGTAGAATTGGAAAAGGTACAGCGAAGGGCGACGAAAATGATAGTGGGGATGGGACGACTTTCCTATGAAGAGAGGCTGAGAAGGCTAGGGCTTTTCAGCTTGGAGAAGAGACGGCTGAGGGGAGATATGATAGAAGTGTATAAAATAATGAGTGGAATGGATCGGGTGGATGTGAAGCGACTGTTCACGCTATCCAAAAATACTAGGACTAGAGGGCATGAGTTGAAGCTACAGTGTGGTAAATTTAAAACGAATCGGAGAAAATTTTTCTTCACCCAACGTGTAATTAGACTCTGGAATTCATTGCCGGAGAACGTGGTACGGGCGGTTAGCTTGACGGAGTTTAAAAAGGGGTTAGATAGATTCCTAAAGGACAAGTCCATAGACCGCTATTAAATGGACTGGAAAAATTCCTCATTTTTAGGTACAACTTGTCTGGAATGTTTTTACGTTTGGGGAGCGTGCCAGGTGCCCTTGACCTGGATTGGCCACTGTCGGTGACAGGATGCTGGGCTAGATGGACCTTTGGTCTTTCCCAGTATGGCACTACTTATGTACTTATGTACTTATGTACTACTACTACTACTACTACTTAACATTTCTAGAGCGCTACTAGGGTTACGCAGCGCTGTACAGATTAATAAAAGGACAGTCCCTGCTCCAAGGAGCTTACAATCTAATGGGAGAAATGTCAAGTTGGGGCAGTCTAGATTTCCTGAATAGAGGGTTAGGTGCCGAAGGCGACATTGAAGAGCTGGGCTTTGAGCAAGGCTTTGAAGATGGGCAGGGAGGGGGCCTGGCATATGGGCTCAGGGAGTTTATTCCAGGCATGGGGTGAGGCGAGGCAGAAAGGGCGGAGCCTGGAGTTGGCGGTGGTGGAGAAGGGTACTGAGAGGAGGGATTTGACCTGTGAGCGGAGGTTACGGGTAGGAACGTAAGGGGAGATGAGAGTAGAGAGGTAAGGAGGGGCTGCAGATCGAGTGCATTTGTAGGTAAGTAGGAGAAGCTTGAACTGTATGCGGTACCTGATCGGAAGCCAGTGAAGTGACTTGAGGAGAGGGGTGATATGGGCATATCGGTCCTGACGGAAGATAAGACGTGCAGCAGAGTTCTGAACGGATTGAAGGGGAGGCCAGTGAGGAGTAGGTTGCAGTAGTCAAGGCGAGAGGTAATGAGAGAGTGGATGAGAGTTCGGGTGGTGTGCTCAGAGAGGAAAGGGCGAATTTTGCTGATGTTATAGAGGAAGAAGCGACAGGTCTTGGCTATCTGCTGGATATGCGTAGAGAAGGAGAGGGAGGAGTCGAAGAAGACCCCGAGGTTGCGGGCAGATGAGACGGGGAGGATGAGGGTGTTATCAACAGAGATAGAGAGTGGAGGGAGAGGAGAAGTGAGTTTGGAACGTGTCCAGCTTTGCCTACATGAGCACGCAGCTGTGAAATGCGTTCCCATTTGACCTGAAAACAGTTTACGACCTAATCAACTTTCGTAAATCACTGAAGACTTAATCTCTTCAACAAGGCATACCACAATGATCCATAATAGGAACTGTAACGCATTACCACTTACCTGATATTTTGAATGTTTTCTCTGTATACCTGATTGCTTAATTTTATCATGTCATCCATGTTCTTTATGTAATATTAATTGTATCTTTTACTCTGGATTGGCGAGTGCAGTGGCGTAGGAAGGGGGGGCGGTCCGCCCCAGGTGCACGCCGCTGAGGGGGTGTCGGCTCCGCTGGTTCCCTGCTCTCTCTGCCCCAGAACAGGTTACTTCCTGTTCCGGGGCAGAGAGAGCAGGAAACCAGCGGAGCCGACGCAGCTCCCAGCGACGTGCATTCGGGGCGGACCGGCCCTCCCGCCCGCCCACCCCCTTTCCTAGTCTAGTGGTAAGAATGCGCTCCGGGGGGGGGGGGGTGCGCGTATCAAGGGGGGCCCGTGCTGCACCCGGGGGGGGGGTACGCAGCGGCGAACCACCCCGGGTGTCAGCCACCCTCGCTACGGCACTGGGCAAATGCCATGACGGAACATTGTAAGCCACATTGAGCCTGCAAATAGGTGGGAAAATGTGGGATACAAATGCAACAAACAAACAAACAAACAAATAAATAAATAAATAACACTTCTTCAGTAAATCCAGTACTAGTGAGGGTATTTGTTGCTGTTGCGCTTTTAATTTCTCAATTAAAGGCCACGGGCTAATTTTTCAATTAGCCCTTGCTAACACCTATTTAGGACTTGGAAAGGGCTCATGCGCTAACCATGCACTAATTGGTAGGTGCATGGAAATGTAGCTACACTAAACGATTACCCCTGGCTTCTGTATAGCACGCCTAGAGATCCTCGCCAAAATCGACGTGGATTCTATAACAATGCGTGTAACTTAATTGGCTTAACAAGTTAATCAGTGTTGATAACAGCTCTAATTAACACTAATTGGCACTGATTAGAATTTGATACACGCAACTCACTAAACGTATTCAGTAAGAAATGCGCTAAACTTCAAATGTGCACAGGCAAAAAGGGGCGTGGTTATGGGAGGGGAAATGGGCATCTCATGGACGTTCCAAAATTTACATGCATAGTTAGAGAATATGGCCCATTTCACCTAAATCTACGTGCCAGGGTTTACGCCATATTTTCGCTGATGTAAATGGATGTGCCCTAGGCGCCAATTCTAGAATACACTTAATTGGCACTGGTTTCAGCACTGATTTTTTTAGGCGCCATATACAGAATCTCCTCCTTGGCTCTGAGCACGCCTATTCTCCACCCCCTACACACTCCCCCAGCACTAAAAAATAGAAAGTATTTGTTAGCACCTGGGAAGCATGCGCAGATGGCAACACTACCACGGAATGCCTTAGCACGTCCTGCAGTAGTGGATTTTCCCACATATAAGTACATAAGTATTGCCATATTGGGAAAGACCAAAGGTCCATCAAGCCCAGCATCCTGTTTCCAACAGTGGCCAATCCAGGTCACAAATACCCGGCAAGATTCCAAAAATGTATAAAACATTTTATATTGCTTATCCCAGAAATAGTGGATTTCCCCCAAGTCCATTTAATAACGATCTATGGACTTTTCCTTTAGGAAGCCGTCCAAACCTTTTTTAAACTCCGCTAAGCTAACCGCTTTTACCACACTCTCTGGCAATGAATTGAGTGAAGAAACATTTTCTCCGATTCGTTTTAAATTTACTACATTGTAGCTTCATCGCATGCCCCCTAGTCCTAGTATTTTTGGAAAGCGGAAACAGATGCTTCACATCTATCCGTTCAACTCCACTCATTATTTTATAGACCTCTATCATATCTCCGCTTAATAAAAAAAATCCGCTAATCTGTTTTGGGCAGTTCAATCAGATTTTTCTGGGTCTTCCAGATCTTGTCTTGACTTTCACAGTTCTATGTAACTTTTTTTTTTTATCAACAATGTTTCCTGGCAGTTTTTTTTATAGCCTTTTCCTGCTTTGTAAGTGTAAATTATTTTTATTTTCAAATGTTCAGATAGCTGCTTCGAAAAGCCCATGGTTGTTGAAAATAGAAAGAACAACCGTCACAAGCTGGAAGTTAGAAGGGTCAGAGTAGTGTTCAACCATAGAATTTATCTTTACCTGCCTAATTGAGGTGTCCTTTTACAAAGGTGTGCTGAAAAATGGCTTGCGGTAGTGTAGGCCTAGGTTTTGGGCATTCACCGATCCATTTTTCAGCGCCCCTGTAAAAAAATGCCTTTTTAAATTTTTTGCCGAAAATGGACATGTGGCAAAATGAAAATTGCCACGCATCCATTTTGGGTCTGAGACCTTACCGCCAGCCATTGACCTAGCGATAAAGACTCACGCTGTAACCGGATGGTAATGACTTACGCATGCCAAATGCCAGTTGGCATGCATCTGTTATGCACGCCCTAAAAAATTTTTTTTTTCGGATGTGCTTATCGGACGCGCGCCAAAAATGAAATTGCCTCAAGAGCCACAGTCGGACGGTAACTCCATTTTGGCACACATCGGATGCATGTAGACACTTACGCGGCTTAGTGAAAGGGCCCCTGAAGGCTTAAATGAGTCACAAAACTTTTGGGTCTTAACAACTTTAAAAAAAGTAATAATGAATCAATTGGAAGGGTGCCTGAGCTTTTGAATCTTTAATATTCACTTTATTATTCTCAATCTGTTAAAATCTGCAAATAAATTGTAATTATATATTAAAATTTGCAGAAAAATGCTATGTTTAAATCTCCACCATTTAGAGGTTGTGTCAGCTTCTGTTCACTTAGGAATTCAGCAAACCATAATTTGACTACGGGTATCTAAACTTTTGCACACGGCTATATGTGCTAGATTCTTTTCAAATATAAAAACATTTAAAGGAAAAGTGTTTGCAAATTACAGTGTCCCCGAGGCTTCAATAACTCTTGCAAATGTAATGCCATCTGGTACTTGGAATATCTCTGTTGTAGAAATTATTATTAAAACTATCACCAATTAACACGTTGCCTTTATTAGTGAAAAACAGGACACCATTTGGATGAAATATGCACATTTATGCTTTCATTTATTTGAACAGAATGGAAGCCATGCTTGAGTAGATCTACGCAGAAAGTTAAGATGTAACTCAGATCAGAAGAATTTTAACCTGGTTTGAGATCTACAGAAATTTTGGTCCCCAGATTTATTGGAGGAAATTCTTTGAAACCTCATCTGTTTAAAACAGAAAGAAATATTGGAAGTACTGTAAGTGTAACAGAGTGGATTAGGGACCTGAGTCCTCTTCTCTACAGTGCACTGCAGTGGCCACTCGGCTACTTCAGGGACCTGCTTGCTTCCCTAATAGGACTGGCCATAGCATCTGAAGCTGTCCTAGAGCCTGGGCATGTAAATTGTAATGCACGTTGTCAAAAAGGGGGCATGTCCAAGGGTGTGGAATGGGCGGGTCATGGGCATTCCGACAATTTACATGCAGCGTTATAGAATATACCTGCTCTGCACCTAATTTAGGCTTCGGGATTTACACCAGGTTCTTCTTGACGTAATTCCTCGCAACTAAATATAATCACGTGGAGCACCATTACCGTATTCTATAATCTGCACTGAAAGTTTGTAGAATACGCTTTGGCGAAAATTAGTTCCGTGTAGATTTTCCAGGTACCATTTAATGAATCTAGCTCTATGGTCAGGGCTGCCAAGAGACTTAGCTGGGCCCGAGCAGGGCCACTGCCGCCACCCCCCCCCCCCCCCCGGATCACTGCTGCCCCCCCCCCCCAGATCGTTGCCATTGTCCCCCCTTTCCCCAGGATCACTGCTGCAATTGAGATACCATGGGGCTCGTGGGGATCCCGAGGCCCCGCCAGTGGAAGAATCCAGCTGCCCTGCCTCTACCTCCATGCCTGCCCTGGCACTGCGGCTGCTTTTTTTCTCTTGTTGTGCATGCTTAGTTTAAAAACTGAGCATGCGCCTGAGGGGAAAAGCAGTCGCTTGGCATGGTGGTAGAGGCGAGCGAAGAGCAGCGCTGGAGGGAGGCCCGGTGCCGGAGTTCTCTCTCCTGCTCCTGTTCGGACGTGATCATTAGGGGCCCAAAAGGAGCAGGGGAGAGAGTGAGATAGAGAGAAACCCCGGCGCCTGGCCCCCCTTGGAGGCTGGGCCCGGGGAATTTTGCCCCCCTTCAGTATAGGCGTTACCTGATAGAATAGCACCTAGTCCATATATATGTGTTCCTGCCAATTATTGGCTCCAATGATGTACACAAGTGATGCGTACTCCTAGGAGTCTGTTTACAGAATTGCCTCCTTTGCGCAGTAATGTTATAGCATGAGGGGGTTTTATACACTTCTATTTTGTTTTGTAGTTCCTGTGGGTTTTTTAAAAAATCTTGGATTGACCACATATTTCATGACAATAAGTGAGTCTGTTCACGGAGAGTGGATTTTTTTTTTTTTTTTGGTTCTCATCTTTACAGGATATACCATAGTTTTTATGTCAAAAACATTTTTAGCGCTTAGAATTTTGAAAGCTGTAGTTTGATACTCAGTTGAAAACTGCGTAGATTAAAAACAAAAGTTAAAAAAATTAATTCCCCCTTTTACAAAGCAGTGCTAGCAGCTGCTGCGTCTGAATTACTGCACTGGCAGCTGATAGTGCAGCTTTGTAAAAGGAGTGGAGTAAATAGTTAGAATGGCATAGAGGGGCATAATTGAACGAAAATGTCTATCTCCATGGGCGTTTATCTCCGAGAATGGGTCCGTGAAGGGGCGGACCGAACCGTATTTTCGAAAAAAATAGACGCCCATGTTTTATTCAACAATGTGTGAGCTGGGCGTTTTTGTTTTTCAGCGATAATGGAAAATGAAAGCGCCCAGCTCAAAAACGAATAAATCCAAGGCATTTGTTCATGGGAGGGGCCAGGATTCGTAGTGCACTGGTCTCCCTCACATGCCAGGACACCAACTGGGCACCCTAGGGGTCACTTTTACAAAAACAAAAAAAAAGGTAAAAGAGCTCCCAGGTGCATAGCACCCTTCCCTTGGGTGTTGAGCCCCCCAAATCCCCCTCAAAACCCACTGCTCACAAGTCTACACCATTATTATAGCCCTAAGGAGTGAAGGGGGGCACCTACATGTGGGTACAGTGGGTTTGGGGGGGTTGGACGACTAAGCATTAAGCAGCACAATTGTAACAGGTAGGGGGGGATGGGCCTGGGTCCACCTGCCTGAAGTCCACTGCACCCCCTAACAACTGCTCCAGGGATCTGCATACTGCTGCCAGGGAGGTGGGTATGACATTTGATGGTGAAAATAAAAAGTTGTGAAACATCATTTTTTGTGGTGGGAGGGGGTTAGTGACCACTGGGGGAGTCAGGGGAGGTCATCCCCGATTCCCTCTGGGGGTAATCTGGTCATTTAGGGCACTTTTGGGGGCCTTATTCGTGAAAAAACAGGGTCCAGGAAAAGTGCCCTAAATTCTAGCTACAAACGCATACTTTTTTTCCATTATCGGCGAAAGGCGCCCATCTCTCCTCGGCCGATAACCACGCCCCAGTTCCACCTTTGCCACGCCTCCGACACGCCCCCGTCAACTTTGTACGCTTCCGCGATGGAGTGCAGTTGGAAATGTCCAAAATCGGCTTTCCATTATACCGATTTATTCGTTTTTGTGAGATAAACGTCTATCTCCCGATTTGGGTCGAAATCTAGGCGTTTTTCTCTTTCAATTATAAGGTGGATTCTCTTTTTTAAGAACTGATTTTTTAAAGAAAAAACATATTTTTGCACTTGGTTTCCACTAGTGTGCTGTCATGGTAGCTAAGCAACAATAACATATCTTTGTTTTTTTTTTTTAGTGTGAAAATATCCGCACTGCTGTAAGCAGGAATAGTTTATGTTTAATAAGAAGTAACATCTTTTTGAATACCATAGATAATCAGCTTGTTCATGAATCTAAATAAGTAGATCATTTTGATTCACGTGGACGCTATGAGAGAACACCTTACACCTTATTAGTGCTGGTAGAAGAACACGCAATGATACCCGCACGTAAGGTTTCTAGCTGCTCCGAGGGAGCTTTTCAAACAGGGGAATTGCACGAATGGCCATTTGAAATGGTTGAATTTTGAAACCAATATTGTGAAGAATGAAGATTCTGTTAGGATTGTTTTTGATGTTATTTGTGACTGCCTTAAGAATTGCGTGCAATTGTTAAAAAGGTTTTCTTTTAGCATTTTTTTTATTCTTTGTACTTTGACCCCATGAAAGGAAGGGCTTAAAAAACTTTGAGTCAATGTTTGTGGATTAAAAGCTGCTTCTTACATGTTAATGCTGCCACCTGTATGGATCTCTGATGTACTGCTTGGTGAGTTTTTATTTAATCTTTGGAATTTTGTGAGTTTTAAGGGAGGGGGATAAGAGGGTGGGATTTGATACATAACCTTTTGTGGTTACAATCAAAGAGGTTAACATATTATATACAAGTACGTATTTTGTACCTGGGGCAATGGAGGGTTAAGTGACTTGACCAGAGTCACAAGGAGCTGTAATGGGACTTGAACCCAATTCCCCAGGCTCAAGGTCTTCTGCACTAACCACTAGGCTACTCCTCAGGATACTGGAATCTTGCTATTCTTTGGGGTTCTACATGGAATGTTGCTGCTCTTTGAGTTTGTGCATAGAATCTTGTTAATGGGACTCGATATACTGCCTTAACTACATTCAAAGCAGTTTACATATTATATACAAGTACGTATTTTGTACCTGGGGCAATGGAGGGTTAATTGACTTGACCAGAGTCACAAGGAGCTGTAATGGGACTTGAACCCAGTTCCCCAGGATCAAGGTCTTCTGCACTAACAACTAGGCTAGTCCTCCACTCCTTAGGATTCTGGAATCTTGCTATTGTTTGAGATTCTACATGGAACGTTGCTACTCTTTGAGTTTGTGCATAGAATCTTGTTAATGGGACTCGATATTGTTGGAATGTAATTGTATTTTACATGCATTGCCTGTCACCTATTATTTCTCTGTGATTACTCTGTGACCTCTGATGTGAATTACTTAGAGAGGTCACACAGCTATGTAACTTCCTGTGGGGGTTAGATACAGCAGATGCAGCACATGGAGCACATGGAGCTCATGATCTCTCCTAACCTGAGAGGATCTATGGTGGTGTGAGCATCCATTACCATCTAAGCACATGGAAGGAGCTGATAATACAAATGTATAGTAATATGTATATATAAGCCTGTCTGATTATAATCTAACTACAAACTGTGAGTAAACAGATGTTTTGTTACTTCAACTTTAAAGTGACTCAGCAGTGAATTATTCAGGGGTGAATGAGAGAGAGATGAAGAAAGAAATTAACATTTCTAAAGCTGAAGCTGTGTGTACTAAAATCTGCTAATTATTTACTACAAATAATCCAACAAAAAGGGTTATGGGCCCAGGGTCCAGGAATTGAAAAAGAAGAGAAATATTACCAGGCAGAAAAAAGGGCCACATTTTTCTCTTAAGTTTTAAAGGAAAGATTCAGTCTGTCTCTCTCTCCCCCCACACAGCAGACAGAAGGCTAAGAAAATGGCTGAGGGAAGAAATTCACCATTTTTCTATTCTCTCAAGGTGCCTAGATTAACTGAGTTTAATTATCAGCAGTGGGAATTAAGATTCATATGTCTCCTTCGAGCAAAAGGATTAAATATATGCTTAGACCAAGACAGAACAGCTGAAAATATGGCTGAATGGGACAATGCAAACTATTATGTGAAGTGCATGCTTTTGGAAGCTCTCTCAGAGAAACAAGCCATATTAGTGGAGGGAAAAGATACACCAAAGGACATTTTATATAAACTGAGAACTATGTATGCAACTACATATGCAAAGCAGCAACCAATTTGGTTAGCAGAGTTGAATGAAACCAAATTAAGGGATAAAAGTAAATGTAATGATCACATTATGTATCTTATGTCTTCATTTCAAAAGTTAGAACTTTCTGGAATTCCCATGTGTGATGCATTGAAAAGAGCATTTCTTTTTACCTCACTATCAAAGAAGTTTGATGTTTTTAGGTCTGTAAATGAGGCCATTGAAGGGCAATCTTTTGAACAGGCAACATCAAAACTAAGGCAGGAATGCATAATAAATGATTCTGAGGAGATGTGTTCTCAAAGCAAGTCAGAGAGAAATGAAACAAATTTCTTGGCAAAGAACAGAGGAAGGCGGAGCTATGGGAAAACTCCACCCAAGGGCAAGCTGATTTGCTACTCATGTGGAAAGGAGGGACATGTATCTAAATGGTGTAAGGAAACACAAAACACTCCCTCTAGCTCACCTAAGCCAATGGAACTAAAGAATTTTCAAACCAGGAAATGTATGAAGGACAAAGATAAACACAAGGGCTTTCTAATGGCAGAAAAATCTTTGACTATGGTAAATAATAATTCAAATGAAAGTACTTGGATTTTGGATTCAGGGAGTACATGCCATTTAACCAATTGTAAAGATTTCTTTCAGGAAATGTGTCCAGAAGAAGGAATTCTTAAAACTGCAAACGCAGGGACTGCTAAGATCCAAGCAAAAGGTATTGGATTCTTAAAATGCAAAGTGTCTAATGAAGTTAAAGAAATTCCTGTAAGTGATGTCTTGTATATTCCCCAAGCAGTTTGCAATATGCTTAGTGTATCTACATTAGATAAGAAGGGATTTGTGATTCATTTTGAAAATAGTAAGTGCACAATCTCTAAAAATGATGAAGTGTATGCTGAAGCTTTTATGCATAATGATGTTTATAAGCTGAACATTTCAGGTGAAGCCTCACATATGGCGCAAGTAAGGAAGAATGATGGTAAATGTAGTCCGGAAATCTGGCACCGCCGCCTGGGACATCGTGATTGTAAGGTGATCCAGGATCTTTACAGTAAGCAACTGGCCACCGGCATTCAGATAAGTGCAGATGCTGGTAAAATGGAGAAATGCATAGACTGTGTTACTCAAAAAGGTGTGAGACCCTCATTTCCTGCATACACAGGAAATAGGAGTAATAAAGTGCTGGACTTAATACACAGTGACTTATGTGGACCGTTTAATATCCCATCATTGGGAAATAACAGATTTGTGCTAATATTCTTGGATGATTTCTCTAGATATTGTGTGGCCTATTTGCTGAAAGAAAAAAGTCAAGTCACAGACATGCTGAAGAAATACGTAGCCATGGTGAGCAATAAATTTGAAAGAAAACCAAAGGTTCTTCAGACCGACAATGGTGGTGAGTTCACTTCACAAAGCATGCGCACATTCCTAGAACAAGAAGGCATTCAGCATATCACAACAGTAGCTTATACACCAGAGCAAAATTCTGTTGCAGAGAGAAAATTTAGGTCACTTGTGGAAATGACCAGATGTATGCTGTCAGATAGCAATCTCCCTAAAAGACTATGGGGGGAAGCCATTCTCACAGCAGTGTACCTACAAAACAGAATGCCAACTAAAGGCGCTGAGCGCACACCACATGAGACATGGCATGGTAGGAAGCCAAACCTGTCACACATAAGAACATTTGGAAGTACAGCATATGCTCATGAACCAAAGCAAAGAAGGCATAAGCTGGATTCCACAACAGAAAGGGGCATTTTAGTTGGCTATGCTCCAGGACACAAAGGATATAGAATTTTGAATCTGAAAAACTGGCATTGTTGGCATAAGACATGTTACATATTTTGATGAAAACAAAAGGGTTGATAAAGGCTGGATTATCCCAGATGAGCCTTATCATCCAGAATATGAAACTAGAACCATAATAGACATGCCAGTGTATATAAATGCCATACCAAGGCAGATGTCTGAAAGCAACTCATCTGTATCTAACGAGGAACAGGCAGAGGAAGCAGACACAGAAAGGATCATTGAAGAAGACAGTACAGTTGGAGAAGGGGAATCAATTGGAGAAGAACTCTCAGATTTAGAGGATGCGGAAAGGTCAGACCAACCTGTTGTCAGACGCTCATCCAGGGAAAACAAGGTGTTCCACCCCCAAGACTGTCTTACCTAACAAAGTCAGCAGAAGCTCAAGAGCCCTTAACATGGGATGAGATTGAGAAAATGCCAACAGAAGAAGCTGCTGAATGGCATAAAGCTGCACAAGAAGAAATTGATGCATTGGATAAAAATAATACTTGGATTCTTACAAAATTACCTCCTGGCAAGAAAGCTATAGGATGCAAATGGGTATTCAAGTTAAAAAGGAATGCACAAGGAAAAGTGGAAAGGTATAAAGCCAGATTAGTGGCAAAGGGATATCTTCAAAAATATGGAGAAGATTTTGATGAAGTGTTTGCACCTGTAGTGAAACACACGACAATAAGAACACTTCTGAGCATTGCAGTCTCAAAAGGCATGCAAGTCAACCACATTGATGTGAAAACAGCGTTTCTTCATGGAGAAATAACTGAAGACTTGTACATGGAACAACCAACAGGTTTCATAAATACAAAACAAAGACAGCTAGTGTGTAAATTAAACAAAGGTCTTTATGGATTAAAGCAAAGTGCAAAATGTTGGAATGAAAAATTGCATGAAATATTGACAAATTTAGGATTTAAGCAAGGTGAAGCAGATAAATGCTTGTACACTAGGTGCACAAATGGACAATATGCATACATTTTAGCTTTTGTTGATGATCTGCTCATTGCAAGCAAAAGTGAGCAAGAGTACAAGGACATTGTAAAATGTTTAAACCTCAATGTTGAGATAAAAGAACTTGGTAATGTGTCATACTATCTTGGTATAGAAATTGAGAAACAAAATGATGGTTCTTATCTTCTAAGCCAGAAGCAGAAAATAAATGAGCTTATTGAAAGTTTAGGTATGCAAGATGCCCAAGTTGTAAGCACTCCCATGATCACTGATTTTCTGAAGGATGAAACAGTAAGAGAACCTTTACCAGATAACATCCAATATAGATCAGCCATAGGTAAGCTTTTATATCTAGCTACCACATACAGGGCTGATATAGCAAATGCAGTAGGAATTTTGAGCAGAAGGGTCAGCTCACCTACCAAATCAGATTGGACTGCAGTTAAAAGGATGGTAAGGTATTTAAAGGGTACCATTGATTGTAAATTAAAGATTTCAGCCAATAGTAATCCAAAACTAATATGTTACTGTGATTCAGATTGGGCAGGGAATCATTCTGATTATAAATCCACAAGTGGATATGTGTTTATGTATGGAAATGTACAAATTTCATGGGCCAGTCATAAACAAAGTATTGTGAGTTTGTCTTCTACAGAAGCTGAATATGTGGCCGTATCGGAAGCGTGCAGAGAACTGATGTGGATTGAAAAACTTTTGCTGGATTTCGGAATAGCTGAAAAGAGACCAATCCAGATAATGGAAGATAATCAGAGCTGCATCCGACTGTCACAGAATGACAAGGTTCAGTCACGCACCAAGCACATCGCAACGAAATACCACAACGTGCGAGAGTTGGCGAAAGAAGGGGTCATAAGTCTACACTATTGTCACACCAGTGAGATGACAGCTGACATCATGACCAAACCGTTACCCAGAGAACATTTTGTGAATCTGCGTATAAAGCTTGGACTTTGTATGAATAAATAATTGCATGACAGTTATGCATGAGAAGGGGTTTGTTGGAATGTAATTGTATTTTACATGCATTGCCTGTCACCTATTATTTCTCTGTGATTACTCTGTGACCTCTGATGTGAATTACTTAGAGAGGTCACACAGCTATGTAACTTCCTGTGGGGGTTAGATACAGCAGATGCAGCACATGGAGCACATGGAGCTCATGATCTCTCCTAACCTGAGAGGATCTATGGTGGTGTGAGCATCCATTACCATCTAAGCACATGGAAGGAGCTGATAATACAAATGTATAGTAATATGTATATATAAGCCTGTCTGATTATAATCTAACTACAAACTGTGAGTAAACAGATGTTTTGTTACTTCAACTTTAAAGTGACTCAGCAGTGAATTATTCAGGGGTGAATGAGAGAGAGATGAAGAAAGAAATTAACATTTCTAAAGCTGAAGCTGTGTGTACTAAAATCTGCTAATTATTTACTACAAATAATCCAACAGATATACTGCCTTTCTCAACTACATTCAAAGCAGTTTACATATTTTATACAAGTACTTATTTTGTACCTGGGGCAATGGAGGTTAATTGACTTACCCCAGAGTCACAAGGAGCTGCAGTGGGAACTGAAGCAGGTTCCTCAGTTTATCAAGCTGCTGCAGTAACCATTAGGCTACTCTTCCACTCCACTGTTGGCTGTCTGCTGTTTATTAAATTGAAAATGTATTGATTTTTAATATATGTTTTTTTTAGCTGCTTTGGAGTGACCTTGCTACATTTATGATTTGATGTTCTTTTAAATAAAAGTGGCGTGGAAGCCGTGTTAGTCCACTTTTGAAGGTTATAAATAGAAATCAAACAAAATAAGATGATACCTTTTTTATTGGACTAACAATACATTTTTTGATTAGCTTTCAAAGGTAACTCTTCTTCTTCAGATTGGAAATACACAAATGTTGACAAATATCAGAATACATAAGTGAAACACAAACACTTTTCAATGATACCTTCACAGGAAGAGGGTGGGGTGGGTTAGGTGAGAGACAGGGAGAGATGGATGGCTGATAAGAGTGACAAAGCAGTATACTTTTATGATTTATAGTGGGATAGAAAGCCCAGATCTTTGTTAAGTTCTGTCTGGTGGGTGTCAAAATAGGCAAGCAAGCCAAACCACCACAAGGGTGGAGGTACACAAATTCCTACGAAAAGTAGAATCTGAGGAAAGGGGGAGTAGGAGGAGTAGGCTCTTGAACAACACTAGTAGGCGACGTAGATTAGGAACAATCTCTTTATTTAAATATACACTCGACTCAACACAGCCGTGTTTCGGCGCTACAGACACCTTCTTCAGGAGTCTTGTGATATATAAATATAAGAATATTAAGCTCAAAGAGAATGAAAGCAAGGCTTCTGCTACAATTGTAATCCACTGCCGATGCAGGAAAAAAAGCTCAGCGTATTCAATTGCACTTCCTAATCTACGTCGCCTACTAGTGTTGTTCAAGAGCCTACTCCTCCTACTCCCCCTTTCCTCGGGTGTCAAAATATTTCATCATTGTGACTTCAAAGGTCTTGCGTTCCTGGGTCGTCTTAAAATTTCCTTTTAGTATTCTCACCATAAGATCATTTACGCAGAGTTCTGTTTTTGTCAAGTGCTGTTCCACAGAGGTGGCATCCTAGATGGCATTGGAAGGTTTAACATTGTGTCTTTATAAACTGAGCCTCGGCTTTAGCATCTGGCTTGTTTCTCCAATAAAGCACCCTTTCTTCACACGTTTTGCATTGAATGATATTGTCCACATTTGAGGATGAGCATGTGAAGGATCCCCTTATGTTGAATGTTTTTCCCATATGACTGACTGTGAGATCCTGTGAGATGGATTGGTACAGTCTGCAGCTAGGTATATTGTAGGAACACATGCCATTCTCTTCTTTTTGCTTATTTGCAACACTTGCTTATTTCAGATCTGAAGAAGAAGGGTTACCTCCGAACGTTAATCAAAAAACGAATTGTTAGTCCAATATAAATGTATCATATTTTCTTTTGTCTGTTTTGATTTATTTCTATTTACATTCTTTTATGAACAGCAATTTGTGTGTCATTGGACTAATTACTGATTTATATGTTTATTCATTTTTATTCTTGTTTTTATGATTTGTTTGTTTTATATGTGCTATATAATGCATTTTTATTTTTAGCTGCCCCTGATGCAGCACATTACTAGGGCGAAACATGATTCACATCGGGCTGGTATAAGGACAGTTCTTTAAAATAAGACGTGTATTCGGCTTCTTTGGACTGCTTTGTTCTGCCTGAAGACTACAGCTTCCTCTTTTGTGTCTTCTCTACTTAAAATATGTCATCTTCAAAAAGTACTAATGTTCGTAGAATTCTCATTAAATCTGCTTGAAACATTCAATACTTAATGAGAAATCTCCATTTAGCTCAATTCTACTCCACCTGGCGAGGCAGTTTATCTCAAAAATGAAGTCCAAACTCCACCATGCCCAACTCGAGAGCTCCAAGTTTTGTGGTAACTCTAATTTCCTCAAGGGTTGCCATTGTTCTACTAATTCACTCCCCAAAGTCTTCTTATATCATGGAATAAATCACTACTGGATCCAGAATCTGATGGCGTCACTATGAAGGGCAAAGAAAACATTTAGTTCACTCACTTTATTAGAAACTACAACAATTTTACAAGATACTGAACCATTCAATGCCTTTATTAGGACTTTGAGACTCCGCCTGAATTCTACATATATGATGCTGAAATTTTGCCATGGATCCAAGACAAATTTAGTCATGGTCAATTATGAATCTACCTCTTATCTGAATAATGCTAGTTCACTCATCCCTTACCGGGCGGCCATTTTTTTTTGAGGAGGGGGAGGCCTTACCACCACCCATTGAGATTATGGTAAAGGCTCCCACGCTAACCCGGTGGTAACTGGGCAGCACGTGGCATTGCCCAATTACCGCCGATTAAGTTCCAGCTCTACAAAAATAGATCATATTTTTGTAGTGCCAGAAATGGGGCGCACTAGGGGTGGGCTCCGGCGGTAGTTCCGGATTGGTGCAATAAGCCCACTGTGGGTTTCCCACAGCTTAGTAAAAGGATCCTCTTTAGAATGCAAATAATCGGCTCTGTTAAAAAATAAGTTCATCATATTTGCAAGGATTTCCAACAGATCTTTTCAATCCATGCAATTCTGACTATGATTTGTAAATATCTTTAGCATATCTCAGGCCCTTACTAACTTTAGCCGAATCTTCTGGGTTTTTTTTTTTGAGAGAGAACCTCTTTCTGAGCCTTATTTTCTTTGCCTTTGGCTACAGATCACAATTTAACAGTTGCCTGATTACAGTCATTTATTTTCTTGTTAAAAGGTTATCAAGGCAAAATGTAGATAAGAAGTAATGAGAAAGAGTGTGAAGCTACACAGGCTGCCTAGTCTGGTAATTCCTTAACGCTACAAATTATTTCATATTTATTTTTAAAATCTTTTTTTTTTTTTACAACTACAGAGAGCATGTTTCTTTGATGCGGGCTCGCATGACATTCAAGGAGTCAGTAGAGATGGAAGGGAAATCCACTACGTTTATTTTTTAATTAGCATTTACCATATACTTGTAAAAAAGGCCCATTTCTGACACAAATGAAACGGGCGCTAGCAAGGTTTTCCTCGGAGTGTGTATGTTTTAGAGAGTGTGTGTGTATGAGAGTGACTGTGTGAGAGAGAGTGACTGTGTGAGTGTGTGTGTGTGACAGAGAGTGAGTCTGGGTGCGAGTGTGTCTGTGAGAGAGAGTGTGTGTGTGTGACAATGACAGTGTGTGCGAGTGCGTGAGCCACAGTGAGTGTGAGAGAAAGAGAGAGTGTGTTTCACACAGATACAGTGTGTGTGTGAGAGAGAGAGGGTTTCACACAGATACAGTGTGAGAGAGAAAGAGAGAGAGAGAGTGGGTTTCACAAAGATACAGTGTGTGTGAGAAAGAGAGTGTGTGTGTGTGAGAGAGAGCGAGTGTGAGAGTATGTGTGTGGGACCGAGAGTATATGAGACCGAGAGTTTGTAGAACCCCCTCCCCCTCTTCTTCCCCCCTCCTTCCCCCTTCTCCCTCCCCTTCCATTCCTGTCTGAGTTCCAGAACCCCCTCCCACTTCTTCCCATCCAAGTTCCAGGACCCCCCTCCCACTTCTTCCCATCCCCCCTCTTCCCTTCCTCTCTGAGTTCCAGGACCCCCTCCTCTTCCAGTTCCAGGAACCACCCCTCCCCTTCCAATGGCTTTCCAGTAATCCCCTCCCCCCGTGTTGTTTCAGGACCCCCTTTTCCCCCTCTGTCATTTCAGGACCCCCTTTGTAGTTTCAGGACCCCCCCATGTCATTCTTCACCCCCCCCCCCCTTTCGTTTCAGGATCCCCCTCCCACTCTCCACCTGTCTGGCCCTCCCCTTCGTAAGAGCTGTCTGCTTAAAAGTTTTTACCTCCTGCACGCAGGACGCCGCTTCCGACAGCTTTTTCTTTCGCTTCTGTTTCACAGCTGTTCCTGTGGTCCCGCCCTCAAAGTCCCGCCCCTGAGGGCAGGACCACAGGAACAGCTGAAACACAAGCGAAAGAAAAAGCTGTCGGAAGCGGTGTCCCTGCGTGCAGGAGGTAAAAACTTTTAAGCAGACAGCTCTTACAAAGGGGAGGGCCAGAGAGGGGTTGAGTGGGAGGGGGATCCTGAAACAACAGAAGGGGGAGGGGGGTGTTTGCGGTGCCATTATCGTCGACGGAGCTCCTTAATTCTCACCTCCAACGTGCTTTCTTGCCTGGGATCATGGCTCCCTCGGAGTTGGCCTGCTAGGGACACGTCATAATGCGGCCAGTGACGTCATCGTCCTGACCAACTCCGAGGGAGCCACGGTCCCAGGCAGGTCAGAACGTTGGAGGTGAGAATTATTATATAGGATGTACAAATAACACTTGAAAGAAAAAGACACCGTAGTAACAATAATAAAACAAGAATAGGGAAATCATATTTTCTACTTATTCCTCAAGTGAAAAGGGAGGGGGGGGGGGTGGAAAGAAAGGTAATAAACCCTTGAAGCAACAGGGTGAAATATAAAAGACAAACAAAAAAAATGTGGTAAAAGGGGCCTCAGAGCATGTAATAAACATGTAGTGTTGCTAATACTGTTGGAATGTAATTGTATTTTACATGCATTGCCTGTCACCTATTATTTCTCTGTGATTACTCTGTGACCTCTGATGTGAATTACTTAGAGAGGTCACACAGCTATGCAACTTCCTGTGGGGGTTAGACACAGTAGATGCAGCAGATGCAGCACATGGAGCACATGGAGCTCATGATCTCTCCTAACCTGAGAGGATCTATGGTGGTGTGAGCATCCATTACCATCTAAGCACATGGAAGGAGCTGATAATACAAATGTATAGTAATATGTATATATAAGCCTGTCTGATTATAATCTAACTACAAACTGTGAGTAAACAGATGTTTTGTTACTTCAACTTTAAAGTGACTCAGCAGTGAATTATTCAGGGGTGAATGAGAGAGAGATGAAGAAAGAAATTAACATTTCTAAAGCTGAAGCTGTGTGTACTAAAATCTGCTAATTATTTACTACAAATAATCCAACAAAAGGGTTATGGGCCCAGGGCTCAGGAATTGAAAAAGAAGAGAAATATTACCAGGCAGAAAAAAAGGCCACATTTTTCTCTTAAGTCTTAAAGGAAAGATTCAGTCTGTCTCTCTCTCCCCCCACACAGCAGACAGAAGGCTAAGAAAATGGCTGAGGGAGGAAATTCACCATTGTTCTATTCTCTCAAGGTGCCTAAATTAACTGAGTTTAATTATCGGCAGTGGGAACTAAGATTCATATGTCTCCTTCGAGCAAAAGGATTAAATATATGCTTAGACCAAGACAGAACAGCTGAAAATATGGCTGAATGGGACAATGCAAACTATTATGTGAAGTGCATGCTTTTGGAAGCTCTCTCAGAGAAACAAGCCATATTAGTGGAGGGAAAAGATACACCAAAGGACATTTTATATAAACTGAGAACTATGTATGCAACTACATATGCAAAGCAGCAACCAATTTGGCTGGCAGAGTTGAATGAAACCAAATTAAGGGATAAAAGTAAATGTAATGATCACATTATGCATCTTATGTCTTCATTTCAAAAGCTAGAACTTTCAGGAATTCCCATGTGTGATGCATTGAAAAGAGCATTTCTTTTTACCTCACTATCAAAGAAGTTTGATGTTTTTAGGTCTGTAAATGAGGCCATTGAAGGGCAATCTTTTGAACAGACAACATCAAAACTAAGGCAGGAATGCATAATAAATGATTCTGAGGAGATGTGTTCTCAAAGCAAGTCAGAGAGAAATGAAACAAATTTCTTGGCAAAGAACAGAGGAAGGCGGAGCTATGGGAAAACTCCACCCAAGGGCAAGCTGATTTGCTACTCATGTGGAAAGGAGGGACATGTATCTAAATGGTGTAAGGAAACACAAAACACTCCCTCTAGCTCACCTAAGCCAATGGAACTAAAGAATTTTCAAACCAGGAAATGTATGAAGGACAAAGATAAACACAAGGGCTTTCTAATGGCAGAAAAATCTTTGACTATGGTAAATAATAATTCAAATGAAAGTACTTGGATTTTGGATTCAGGGAGCACATGCCATTTAACCAATTCTAAAGATTTCTTTCAGGAAATGTGTCCAGAGGAAGGTATTCTTAAAACTGCAAACGCAGGGACTGCTAAGATCCAAGCAAAAGGTATTGGATTCTTAAAATGCAAAGTGTCTAATGAAGTTAAAGAAATTCCTGTAAGTGATGTCTTGTATATTCCCCAAGCAGTTTGTAATATGCTTAGTGTATCTACATTAGATAAGAAGGGATTTGTGATTCATTTTGAAAACAGTAAGTGCACAATCTCTAAAAATGATGAAGTGTATGCTGAAGCTTTTATGCATAATGATGTTTATAAGCTGAACATTTCAGGTGAAGCCTCACATATGGCGCAAGTAAGGAAGAATGATGGTAAATGTAGTCCGGAAATCTGGCACCGCCGCCTGGGACATCGTGATTCTAAGGTGATCCAGGATCTTTACAGTAAGCAACTAGCCACTGGCATTCAGATAAGTGCAGATGCTGGTAAAATGGAGAAATGCATAGACTGTGTTACTCAGAAAGGTGTGAGACCCTCATTTCCTGCATACACAGGAAATAGGAGTAATAAAGTGCTGGACTTAATACACAGTGACTTATGTGGACCGTTTAATATCCCATCATTGGGAAATAACAGATTTGTGCTAATATTCTTGGATGATTTCTCTAGATATTGTGTGGCCTATTTGCTGAAAGAAAAAAGTCAAGTCACAGACATGCTGAAGAAATACGTAGCCATGGTGAGCAACAAATTTGAAAGAAAACCAAAGGTTCTTCAGACCGACAATGGTGGTGAGTTCACTTCACAAAGCATGCGCACATTTCTAGAACAAGAAGGCATTCAGCATATCACAACAGTAGCTTATACACCAGAGCAAAATTCTGTTGCAGAGAGAAAATTTAGGTCACTTGTGGAAATGACCAGATGTATGCTGTCAGATAGCAATCTCCCTAAAAGACTATGGGGGAAGCCATTCTCACAGCAGTGTACCTACAAAACAGAATGCCAACTAAAGGCGCTGAGCGCACACCACATGAGACATGGCATGGTAGGAAGCCAAACCTGTCACACATAAGAACATTTGGAAGTACAGCATATGCTCATGTACCAAAGCAAAGAAGGCATAAGCTGGATTCCACAACAGAAAGGGGCATTTTAGTTGGCTATGCTCCAGGACACAAAGGATATAGAATTTTGAATCTGAAAACTGGCATTGTTGGCATAAGACATGTTACATATTTTGATGAAAACAAGAGGGTTGATAAAGGCTGGATTATCCCAGATGAGCCTTATCATCCAGAATATGAAACTAGAACCATAATAGACATGCCAGTGTATATAAATGCCATACCAAGGCAGATGTCTGAAAGCAACTCATCTGTATCTAACGAGGAACAGGCAGAGGAAGCAGACACAGAAAGGATCATTGAAGAAGACAGTACAGTTGGAGAAGGGGAATCAATTGGAGAAGAACTCTCAGATTTAGAGGATGCGGAAAGGTCAGACCAACCTGTTGTCAGACGCTCATCCAGGGAAAACAAAGGTGTTCCACCCCCAAGACTGTCTTACTTAACAAAGTCAGCAGAAGCTCAAGAGCCCTTAACATGGGATGAGATTGAGAAAATGCCAGCAGAAGAAGCTGCTGAATGGCATAAAGCTGCACAAGAAGAAATTGATGCATTGGATAAAAATAATACTTGGATTCTTACAAAATTACCTCCTGGCAAGAAAGCTATAGGATGCAAATGGGTATTCAAGTTAAAAAGGAATGCACAAGGAAAAGTGGAAAGGTATAAAGCCAGATTAGTCGCAAAGGGATATCTTCAAAAATATGGAGAAGATTTTGATGAAGTGTTTGCACCTGTAGTGAAACACACGACAATCAGAACACTTCTGAGCATTGCAGTCTCAAAAGGCATGCAAGTCAACCACATTGATGTGAAAACAGCATTTCTTCACGGAGATATAACTGAAGACTTGTACATGGAACAACCAACAGGTTTCATAAATACAAAACAAAGACAGCTAGTGTGTAAATTAAACAAAGGTCTTTATGGATTAAAGCAAAGTGCGAAATGTTGGAATGAAAAATTGCATGAAATATTGACAAATTTAGGATTTAAGCAAGGTGAAGCAGATAAATGCTTGTACACTAGGTGCACAAATGGACAATATGCATACATTTTAGCTTTTGTTGATGATCTGCTCATTGCAAGCAAAAGTGAGCAAGAGTACAAGGACATTGTAAAGTGTTTAAACCACAATGTTGAGATAAAAGAACTTGGTAATGTGTCATACTATCTTGGTATAGAAATTGAGAAACAAAATGATGGTTCTTATCTTCTAAGCCAGAAGCAGAAAATAAATGAGCTTATTGAAAGTTTAGGTATGCAAGATGCCCAAGTTGTAAGCACTCCCATGATCACTGATTTTCTGAAGGATGAAACAGTAAGAGAACCTTTACCAGATAACATCCAATATAGATCAGCCATAGGTAAGCTTTTATATCTAGCTACCACATACAGGGCTGATATAGCAAATGCAGTAGGAATTTTGAGCAGAAGGGTCAGCTCACCTACCAAATCAGATTGGACTGCAGTTAAAAGGATGGTAAGGTATTTAAAGGGTACCATTGATTGTAAATTAAAGATTTCAGCCAATAGTAATCCAAAACTAATATGTTACTGTGATTCAGATTGGGCAGGGGATCATTCTGATTATAAATCCACAAGTGGATATGTGTTTATGTATGGAAATGTACACATTTCATGGGCCAGTCATAAACAAAGTATTGTGAGTTTGTCTTCTACAGAAGCTGAATACGTGGCTGTATCGGAAGCGTGCAGAGAACTGATGTGGATTGAAAAACTTTTGCTGGATTTCGGAATAGCTGAAAAGAGACCAATCCAGATAATGGAAGATAATCAGAGCTGCATCCGACTGTCACAGAATGACAAGGTTCAGTCACGCACCAAGCACATCGCAACGAAATACCACAACGTGCGAGAGTTGGTGAAAGAAGGGGTCATCAGTCTACACTATTGTCACACCAGTGAGATGACAGCTGACATCATGACCAAACCGTTACCCAGAGAACATTTTGTGAATCTGCGTATAAAGCTTGGACTTTGTATGAATAAATAATTGCATGACAGTTATGCATGAGAAGGGGTTTGTTGGAATGTAATTGTATTTTACATGCATTGCCTGTCACCTATTATTTCTCTGTGATTACTCTGTGACCTCTGATGTGAATTACTTAGAGAGGTCACACAGCTATGCAACTTCCTGTGGGGGTTAGACACAGTAGATGCAGCAGATGCAGCACATGGAGCACATGGAGCTCATGATCTCTCCTAACCTGAGAGGATCTATGGTGGTGTGAGCATCCATTACCATCTAAGCACATGGAAGGAGCTGATAATACAAATGTATAGTAATATGTATATATAAGCCTGTCTGATTATAATCTAACTACAAACTGTGAGTAAACAGATGTTTTGTTACTTCAACTTTAAAGTGACTCAGCAGTGAATTATTCAGGGGTGAATGAGAGAGAGATGAAGAAAGAAATTAACATTTCTAAAGCTGAAGCTGTGTGTACTAAAATCTGCTAATTATTTACTACAAATAATCCAACAAATACAGCCCCCCCCCCCCCTTTTACTACAGCTTAATAAAAGGACCCCCGTACACCCGGATTCTATATATGGAGCCCAGATTCTTTGCAGAGATAAACGCATAACCTAATTGGTAGAACAAGGTAACCAGCATTTTTAACAGTACTTAACAAGCTATAACAAGCACTAATTGGAAATAATTACAATTTATGCCTGGAAATCGCTAAGTATTCAATAAAGAACTGCGCCTACATTGCAATGCATGCAGTTCAAAATAAACATGTAGCTTAAAAGGGGCATGTTTCTGGGCATTCCAAAATGTCTGCGCGTAGTTGCAGAATATGGGTTAGTGCTCTTAAATCTATGTGCGCGAATTTACATCAGGTTTTATTGGCATAAATGGACGCACGTAGACTTAGGCGCTACGGTATTGACTAAACATATTCTAAGCACCACACCTAAATTTCCTAGAATATGCTTAGTTCTGCACAGATTTTTTAAGTGCCATATGCAGAATCTGGCCTTTAGTGTCTTACACAGCTTAGTAAAGGGCCATTCAGTGAGCTGGCCCCCATATAATGAGATCTGAGTAAATTACCTGCATATTTTAAGCAAAGTTTCAGCTGCACTGTTTCTGTGGGATTCCTGAATATGCAGTTCTAACAGAAAATGTGAGCTAATTCCCATACTAATCTTTTGTAAAAAGCCCCCTTAGTTTGTGTAAAAAATGTTTAACACACCTCAACCTCTGAAATTAACATACATGCAATCATGCATATTAAATAGTTCTAATTATTTGAAACATCAAAAAATTGAACGAAATTCCAATTATTCTGAAGTAGAGAGGTGTGGTAGCCGTGTTAGTCCACTCTTAAAGGTTATCAATAGAAATCAAACAAAATAAAACATGGAAAAGAAAATAAGATGATACCTTTTTTATTGGACATAACTTAATGCATTTCTTGATTAGCTTTCGAAGGTTGCCCTTCTTCGTCAGATCGGAAATAAGCATTTATATACTATCTGCTACCACATTTGCTTATTTCCGATCTGACGAAGAAGGGCAACCTTCGAAAGCTAATCAAGAAATGTATAAAGTTATGTCCAATAAAAAAGGTATCATCTTATTTTCTTTTCCATGTTTTATTTTGTTTGATTTCTATTGATAACAATTATTCTGAAAATGAGAATTCATTTTTGGCTGTTCAGAACCCTGGAAAGCTACATACCTGGCTTTTGAGAACTTAATCAAACATTTAGAAGGGTCTCGCAAAACGTCCTCCTGGTCCCTCTGCTGAAACAGTTGGCTCCTGCTCTGTGTCAGCCTACTGATGTCTGAGAAAAGCCATCGGAACCTCTGGGATTTGCTATCTGACACATAAAGACTATTTCTAGCACTGAAGAAAAGTCTAATCACAGAATTGCTGCTTGTCTGAAAGATAAATGTTCCCAAGAGTGTGGCACGGCTGCTCTCCTCTCACAGAAATGTTCAAGGAACACTGTATGGTCAACATAGCCATGTATTTGTTTATTTAAAATATTTATAACCCACACAATCCCAATGTACTCAGTGGCTAACAAATGAAACCTTCACAATAAAAATACATTGACTCTTCCAGTCACTTCTTTAAATGGTAACGTGTTCTATTCACAGCTGGTAAACGTTCCCCAGGTTTCTTCAAAACCTTCATCAAGGTTGGACTAATCGCTGGGTCTTGAGGGACTCTAAGGTTTAAACCCTATCCTATTTTCCAGCAATTCCGTTTTGTGTTGTTTTGCTACCAGGGAAAATAATGTTCACTGTCCGAATGAAAATTGAATGTCCAAAGGGACCCTTTTACTAAGTCTAGGGCATGCTAACAGAATTAGTACATGCTAAATGCTAAGAAGCCCATGGGTACAAAATGGGCTTCTTCATATTTAGAGTCTTCAATTTACCACTATGTTTGACTAAATGGTTTCAAGTCTGTCTCCTGTTCCTCCAATTTCTTGCTCCCTGTTAATTCCACTGTGGTGAGAAGTTGTCAAATGGTGCCTAGTATAATGGATTCAGGCTTCCACAATAGATAGTGCAGGTTCTGTGTGAACCCTGGGTTCTATTTTGTTCGAGATTCAAGCTTCTGCTGGCTTCTTCTGTTGCCACGATTTGGGTTTCTGCCAGGTACTTGTGATCTGGCTTGGCCACTGTTTGGAATAGGACACTGGGCTAGATGGACCATTGGTCTGACCCAGTATGGCTACTTTTATGTTCTTTTGTCCTGTCACCGTCAGGCCCAGAACCATCCTGACCTCTTGAAAATTTAACTCAACTCCAGTTTCACCTCCAATGTTCCATTGTCTTCAGGTGACTTTATCCTTCCAGAACAAAACCCAATGATCACAGGGATCCCTTGCCCAAGTTCAGTTACTCCATTTGCTGCTCTGAAATCTCAGGGGTAGGGGAGTTTCATAGCTATTGTGGATGAGAGAATCCTTAACTTAAAGAAAAGAGATCCTCCTTCCTCTCCATTTGCAAAAAGAACCAGCCACAGTGTCAACACCGCCCCAGTCTGAATTGTAAACTGATGGGGCTTGGTAGGAAAACAGACTGTCCTGTCCCATCTGAACACGATCACGTCACAAAACGCAAAACAATTTCCGACAATGTGGGAGCTGGAAGCAGTGCTCTAGCCTGATGATTCTGTCTTGGTATCTCTACTCTTTTTGTTTAACCAATTCACATACGTTTCGTCCTCAGTGCCTTGAGATTTCTTGTACCATTGTTGCTGCTGCCTGTTCTGTCCCTGCTGCCCAGAATCTCTCTTGGTTTCCCTGTGGTGCTGCGCCTCCTATGCCCTTTCCCCCTCTTGATGTTTTGGGGTCTTGTCACCACTACTGCTTCTCTGCCTGCCCTCTACTAGGGGTCCTTTTACAAAGTTGCACTAGCATTTTTAGCACATGCTAAAAAGAAGCGCGTGCTAAATGCTAGAGACCCCATATTGTATATTCCTATGGGCATCTCTAGCATTTAGCGAACACTAAAAATGTCAACGCATCTTTCTAAAAAAAAAAACAACCTCTTAGTGCCTTGGGACCAATAGCGTTGTTACTACCTTTCATTTCATTCCATGTCCCTCTTTTGGAACCTTAAATGTTTTGCCTCCACTCCTATTGCCTTAGTTCTCACTCCATACCTTAACAGTAGCCCATGTTGATAACCGAGTAGGTGCCCAGAGAAATATTATGGACATCTACACAGTGCATGCTCATTTTTAGCAAGTGCTAAAAACGCTAGCGCGCCTTTGTAAGCAGGGACCTAAGATAAAGATCAAACATTTTGAACTTACAAGACAAGACTCCACAAAGACTTGCGATTTCAAGCACATTATGGTGCCTATTTACTATCGTGTGCTAATGTTTTGAAGCTAAGGTGCATTATATAGAAAACACAGCTTTAATTACTAAGTGTGTGCCAAGCACTTTGGAGAAGGCAGTCATGCAGTTAACATAGAACAATGATGGCTACTGCATGTTAATGGCATGACTGATTAATGCTCTGGAGGTATAGCTAACTGCTTCACATTAACCATGTTAGTAGTTACATAGTAACATAGAGGGGCGAAATAGGTCTCCGACGATCTATTTTGGCGGCGGTGCAACAGCTGGCCGGAACCGTATTATCGAAAAAGGCCGGCCATCTTTTTTTCAATAATACGGTGTAGCCCGGCCAAATGCCAGAGTTCGCCGGGTTTGAGATCGCCGGTTTTGATTTTCAGCGATAATGGAAAAAACTGCCTGCCATCTCAAACCCGGCGAAATCCAAGGCATTTGGTCATGGGAGGAGCCAGCATTTGTAGTGCACTGGTCCCCCTGACATGCCAGGACACCAACCAGGCACCCTAGGGGGCACTTCTAAAAATGTTCAAAAAATACACAAATAGCTCCCAGGTGCATAGCTCCCTTCCCTTGGGTGCTGAGCCCCCCAAATCCCCCCCAAACCCACACCTCTACACCATTACCATAGCCCTTATGGGTGAAGGAGGGCACCTAGATGTGGGTACAGTGGGGGGTTTTTTTTGGGGGGGGGGTTGAAGGGCTCAACACTTAGCACCATAAGTGTAACAGGTAGGGGGGGATGGGCCTGGGTCTGCTTGCCTGAAGTGCACTGCACCCATTAAAAACTGTTCCAGGGACCTGCATACTGCTGTCAGGGAGCTGGGTATGATATTTGAGGCTGGCAAAAAAGGTTTTTATTTTTTTTTTTAGTGTGGGAGGGGGTTGGTGACCACTGGGGGAGTACAGGGAGGTCATCCCCCATTCCCTCCAGTGGTCATCTGGTCAGTTGGGGCACCTTTTTGAGGCTTGGTCGTGAAAATAAAAGGACCAAGTGAACCCGGTAAAATACTGCTTAACGCCGATTTTTTTTCCCATTATCCATGAAAGCCAGCCATCTGGTAGCCACGCCCATGCCCGCTCATATCCCGCCTTTGCTTTGCCGCCGACACGCCCCCTTGAACTTTCACCGGCGCGGCGATGGTGTCAAAAAAGCCGCTTTCGATTATACCGATTTCGCTGCTTTTGAGAGATCGCCGGCCATCTCCTGATTTATGTCGGGAGATCGCCGGCGATCACTTTCGAAAATAAGCCTGATAGTAACATAGTAGATGACGGCAGAAAAAGACCTGCACGGTCCATCCAGTCTGCCCAACAAGATAAACTCATATGTGCTACTTTCTGTGTATACCTTATCTTGATTTGTATCTGTCATTTTCAGGGCACAGACCGTAGAAGTCTGCCCAGCACTAGCCCCGCCTCCCAACCACTAGCCCCGCCTCCCACCACAGGCTCTGCCACCCAATCTCTGCTAAGCTCCTTAGGATCCATTCCTTCTGAACAGGATTCCTCTAGGTTTATCCCACGCATGTTTGAACTCCATTACCGTTTTCATCTCCACCACCTCCCGCGGGAGGGCATTCCAAGCCTCCACCACTCTCTCCGTGAAAAAATACTTCCTGACATTTTTCTTGAGTCTGCCCCCCTTCAATCTCACTTAATTTCATTTCATGTGCAGTGTTAAACAGGGGCGTATCTGAACTGCGGCGGTAGGGGGGGCCAGGGCCAGAGAGGGGGGGCACATTATAGCCCCCCCCCCCCCGCCGCCGCCGCCGCCGCCGCCATTGCCGATCCCCCTCCCCCCAGCCGCTGCCATTGCTAACCCTCCCCCTCCGTTGCTCGCCTACCTTCGCTGGCGGGGGACCCCAACCCCCGCCAGCCGAGGTCCGCGTCCTCCTGCCGCTGCCGGCTGCCTTTGGTCCTTTCATTCTTCCATTGAAGCTGGCGCCGACGAAAAAGTTTCTTTTGAATCTGACGTCGCTGCACGTTGCACGTTGTACGTGCAGGACGTCAGACTCAGAAACAATTTCTGAGTCTGACGTCCTGCACGTACAACGTGCAGCGACGTCAGACTCAAAAGAAACTTTCGTCGGCGCCAGCTTCAATGGAAGAATTAAAGGACCAAAGGCAGCCGGCAGCGGCAGGAGGACGCGGACCTCGGCTGGCGGGGGTTGGGGTCCCCCGCCAGCGAAGGTAGGCGAGCATCGGAGGGGGAGGGTTGGCAGCGGTAGGGGGGTCCAGGGCGAAATCTGCGGGGGCCCAGGCCCCTGAGGCCCCACGCAGATACGCCCCTGGTGTTAAATGCAAGGTGCAGTCTGAACCCTTCCCTGCCCATAATCCTCCTCAATAGGCATTCTGGTGTTAGGTGTTTAACAAGGTACTTAGCATGCACTAACAGCTAATGTGCTCCAGTAATTGTTAATATGGCACCGCACTTCCAGCCCACATTAAAAGACACATTAAACATCTACTAGATCTTAATATATGGGCCCTTATGAGTCATAAACTTCTACTGCCTGTCACCTTCTGATCACTCATCAACATCCCCTCACTCTTTCCACCCGACTTTCCTCTTGGAACTTTTTAATGATTCACTTGTATTTTCTAGTAATGCCATCTGTTGCTCAGTTTGTTCTGACCTGAGGAAGGATGGGTCAACTTACAAAAGATAGTCAAGAAACGTATTAGGTTAGCTCTCCCCCCCCCCCCCTAAAAAAATACCACCTAGCACATTGCTTTCTTAAGTTTTAATTCAGTTATTTCTTGGTAGAAGCCCAGGTTGCTGTGACAACATGCACATTTAGCTTATCACAATTTCACCTTTTACCAAAAACACTTAGTTGCCATGGTAATCCTTCTCTTTCGCCATGAGTTCTGATTGCAATGACTTTTAATGCGATGTGCTGTCATGCACATTGGAAATGTACTAATATTTTCCTCGTTTACCTTGTTTTCTGGGATATTCTTTAGGATGCTCATTTCGCTAAATTAGAAAAATAAATGTAAGTGGAAAATTAATCAGAGAGCTTCATTTCTGCAAGATTTTTTTTTTAAGAAATATGTATTTTGTCTGGAGGGTAAATAATAGAAAAAATCCTGAGCAACTATTGCTACAAACGTCGATGCTCATAAGATATTCTGCAATTCTATTTCTCATGGTCTGAAGAAATGATGTTCCAAAGCTCAGCAGGCGTGAGTCACTCTAGACATATTATTTGACGCCCTACACTCCAACTACACACCTGTCCATAAATAGCTATTCAGCCAAAATCAGCTGAGCCTCTTATTCACTTTCCAGTCTGTGGAGCACAAACATTTATTTCACCTGAAAATGCAAAAGTTCGTCCCAGTATGCTGACAGCTGAAGAACTATTACTTCCTACATGAACGATTGTGTTGATTTTGGCTCCTTACATTTTTGGAAAAATGTAGAAAGTTAGCTGTATCAAACACTTCATATTTCCTTTAGCAATCTTTCCCTAACTGTAAATACCAAGTAAAGGGGTAGTTACTACATTGCAGTAAAATAACACTTTTACCTCAGTGATAGGGACTCACTACTGCAGGTTAATAACTCCCACACCAAATACAACTAGGATCATCATGCATTCCTGACTGCAATAACATGGGCTCATCTTCGACTCCTCCCTCTCCTTCTCTGCCCATATTCAACAGATTGCTAAAACCTGTCATTTCTTCCTTTACTAGCTGTTGAGCCCGTTAAAACGGGCTACTATTGGAATGGGGGTTTTCCAAGGCCCCCCCCCCCCCCCGAGGTCACCACTGACCTTCCCCCCCCCCCAGGTCGCCACCACCGGGACCCCCCCCCCCCCCCCCCCCGGAGTTGCCGCCGCCGCGACCCCTCTACCCGGCCCGGGCCCTCTGTTCGCTATTAAATCAACTTACATCGCCACAGCACGCAGGTCAGCTGAGCTCCCGTCGGCCTGGCCTTCCTTCTCTGCCTGTGTCCCACCCTCGTGTGACGTACCATCGGCGAGGGCAGGTCACAGGCAGGGAAGGAAGGCCGACCGGAGCTCAGCTGATCTGCGTGCTGCGGCGATGTACGTTGAATTAATTGCGATCAGAGGGCCCGGGCTGGGGGGGGGTTACCAGTGGCAGCGATCTCGGGGGGAGGAGTGCAGTTTCCCTCTCTGTCCCACCCCCGTCATCACGTATTGACGCGGGGGCGGGACAGAGGGGGAAGTCTCTACTGCGCATTTGCGAGTGAGTTCGGTCACTCGCCGTTTATATGTTTGATAACATCGCCAGAATTCATCCTTCCCTTTCTGAACACGCTATCAGAACCCTCATCCAAACTCTCATCACCTCTCGCTTAGACTACTGCAACTTGCTTCTCACAGGTCTTCCGCTCGGCCATCTCTCTCCTCTTCAATCTGTTCAAAACTCTGCCGCATGACTAATATTTCGCCAAAGTCATTATGCCCATATCAGCCCTCTCGTGAAATCACTTCACTGGCTCCCTATCCGTTTCCGTATACAATTCAAGCTTCTCTTGTTGACCTATAAGTGCATTCACTCTGCAGCCCCTCACTACCTCTCCACTCTCATCTCTCCCTACACTCCTTCCCTAGAACTTCGTTCACTAGGCAAATCTCTCCTAATTGCACCCTTCTCCTCCATCGCTAACTCCAGACTCCACTCCTTCTATCTCACTGCACCTTATGCCTGGAATAGGCTTCCCGAGCCATTACGTCTAGCTCCATCCCTGGCTGCCTTCAAATCCGGGCTAAAGGCCTGCTTTCGACTCCTGACTTGTCACTTTTATCTTATCCTTATGTGTCCTTCTGTCTGTCCTTCCCTTCTCCTTTTTAGTCCTGTCTGTTTTTCCTGATTTAGATTGTAAGCTCTTTTGAGCAGGGACTGTCTTCTTCATGTTCAATTGTAAAGCGCTGTGTACGACTGGTAGCGCTATAGAAGTGATTTATAGTAGTAGTAATAGTAGGCCCCAAGTTAGACTCACTCTTAAACTGTCCATGATAAAAACAAAATTCTGGTGCAGACCCACTCCCTGACATTCCACCCATACATCTCTTTAGCCCAAACCCACTGACACTCCAACTTGTATTTCCCACCTCCCATCCTCCCATGTTCCACTTCCTGAAAGCTACTGTGATTTCCTTTGTGTCTATCAAGTGGGCAGGAGCAGTCCCCATTTGATGCTGCCCCATCAGGTGTTTAGGTTCAAAATGTCTTCATTAACCCCTACCAGTAGTCTCACGGTGCCACTTCTCGGGGTCAAGCAGCCAAACAAGGATGCAAGTCTACCAAGAGACTACTGCTAGGCATCAATAGACACCATTTTGACCCCAGGAACTCAATCTGCAGGAGTGCCTATCTGAACTTTTGGCTTTCTTATTGGACTCATGGACTTATAAAGGCTTTTTATACCTGTATCATTGTTACCAAGGTTTTCAAGATTTGAGTATGCTTTTGTCTGTGTTTGTATTATGTATGCTTATTTTTGTATCTCCCACTTTGGATGAAGGTGGCTTATAAGTAAAAATATTCTGTTCTATTCTGTTGCTCCTGACCAACTGTTAGTCATCAGACACGGGGATGGGGTATGATTGGGGCTGGGGGTGGAGATATTTATGGGTGGGGTGTTAGGAGTGACAAGATGTATGGTGTGGTGCTGAATCAGGGAGAGGCACTATACCAGGATTTTTTTTTTTTTTTTAATATATCACATCCCCTTTAAGAAGTTGCCTGGTTGCTTTTGACTCGTAACCAATTGTAACCACTCGCCTCCACCTACCCTCCTCTCTTCCTTCCCGTTCACATTAATTGATTTGATTTGCTTACTTTATTTATTTTTTGTCTATTAGATTGTAAGCTCTTTGAGCAGGGACTGTCTTTCTTCTATGTTTGTGCAGCGCTGCGTATGCCTTGTAGCGCTATAGAAATGCTAAATAGTACTAGTAGTAGTAGTAGTAGAGGAGTAGCCTATTGGTTAGTGCAGTGCAGCTCCTTGTGACTCTGGGTAAGTCACTAAACCCTCCATTGCCCCTGGTACAAAATAATACCTGAATATATGTAAACCGCTTTGAATGTAGTTGCAAAAACCTCAGAAAGACGGTATATCAAGTCCCAGTTCCCTTTCCCCCTTTCCCTTATGACATCACAATATCAGAAGTGAGAAGTATCAGGCAATCAAGCCATTGTGACATCACTGATGAGGTTGGCTCTTATTGGTGGACTGAGCCTCCACCTACCCTCCTCTCCTCCTTCCTGTACACATTAATTGATTTGACTTGCTTACTTTATTTATTTTTTGTCTATTAGATTGTAAGCTCTTTGAGCAGGGACTGTCTTTCTTCTATGTTTGTGCAGTGCTGCGTATGCCTTGTAGCGCTATAGAAATGCTAAATAGTAGTAGTAGTAGTAGGTTTGATGCTAGAAGCTGATCTTCCTGGGGAAGAAAGATAAAGCCAACTCAAAAATGGAATTATCTTTCCAAGAACAACACAACTTTGTTTAATAATGATTTGCATAATAATGAGATGCTTTGCATGCATTTATGTGCTTTGCATCTCGTTATTACATATCTTCTTTTGCAGTAAAAACAAATGTTTTAAGTTAACCACCCCTCTAAATTTTTCTCATTTAAAAGCCATTTATTTTTGTGTGTGCAAGATTTTACTATGTTGTAGCTGCAAAATATGCACAGCACCTGTTCCTCTATCAAGATCTATTAATGATCTCACTAAGAAGCCTAAAGGTTCAGATTTGAAGATCGCAACTAACTTTACATCACAGGGATCCAACAATCTCTCCCCAAACTAAACCATACTCAGATGAAACTTAATCATCCCCATAGAAACTGCAAAGAAAAATATTGCAAATATTCTACTGAAGGAACTACTACCCCCTCCAACCTCCCCAACCCCAAAAGCACCCAAGGAATCCCTCAGCCTCTTTAAAAATATGTGGAATGCATCTGCCCTAGAAACCTAACTCCCTCAACCTTATCTTTGGCCAACCTGAGCAACTGACAAGCAATTCTTGCAAGGGCTTCATTACCCAAGCCAAGTTATCAGAGAAAGACTTTTCTGTTGCCTTAATTTTGAATTATAGACATGGTTAAACTTCTTCCAATTGCCTTTATTTTGCCTAACTCACATCCTATGAAAATAAAAAGGTGGGAATATGAGCCAGGCTATCCAAAAACTGGAACCAAAATGAAATTATTAATAATGTTTAATAATTTTCAAACTAATGATAATAAAACAATTCCACATTAAAAGTGACTCGACACAACGTTGTGTTTCGGCCAGATGGCCTACATCAGGAGTCTTGTAACTGAGGTCAACAGTAAATTAAGATCTTCAGTTGATATAATAAAGGAATCTCAAATCACAAATGAAAAATCTGCAGACAAGAACTTTAAAATGGTCTTGAAAAAGACTGTTTTGCAAATAATCCGTCTGCTGCTGCACTCTACAGAGAAGCGATTGAGGTGTTAGAACTCCTGATGTAGGCCATCTGGCTGAAACACAACGTTGTGTCGAGTCACTTTTAATGTGGAATTGTTTTATTATCATTAGTTTGAAAATTATTAAACGTTGTTTATTAATAATTTCATTTTGGTTCCAGTTTTTGGATAGCCTGGCTCATATTCCCACCTTTTTATTTTCATTTTACGCTTCGTGGGATCTATTGAGTTCTCCGCTTACGTGGATTCTCTCTTAACTCACATCCTATGCCATCACTGCTCCAACACCCACTTCAAAGTCATCAACTCCAGAGTAAACCACATAATCCTTTTCTAGAAACATAGAACAATGGAAAATGAAGGTAGATAAAGATCCTATGGCTATCCCATCTGCCCATCTATACCATCTACTATCCCTTCCTCTCCTGTAGAGATCCTAGGTACTTGTCTTAAGCTTTTTTGAATTCATATACAGTCTTTGTCTGCACTACCTCCACTGGCAGGACGTTCCATTCTCTACTCTTTCCCTGACGAAGTATTTCCTTAGGATATTCCTGAATTTGTCCTCTTCCACCTTCATCTTATGCCCCCTCATTCCAGAGCTCCATCTTATTTCCCTTCTTCCGTCTTTCTTACAAAGTATGTATATTACGATCTTTAAGTCTGTTCCCATACACTCTCCAATTTTGGGGGTGTCCAGGGGTGGACTGGGAGGGTCAACACATTCCTCCCTCTTCTTCTCCCCCTCCCCGCACACTAAACATATCTTTGCTAGTGAGGAGCATGCACAAGAATTCCCGGGGTCAATGGCTAGAGGCACTCCGCTGAATTCTGCACTAAAGAAGCAACGCAAGGAAGATGGAAGTTGCTCCAGAACTATATTTCTTTGGCTGGTGGAGCTTCAGCATGCCCACCAGCAGTTTAAAGGGGTGCTACAGTTCTGGAGGAGGCCTGAACCCAAAGTGTGTGTGTGTGTGGTGGGGGGGGGGGGGGGGGGAATCAGGCCATCGAGGTCACCCTGTGGCTATACCACTAATCTAAAGTCTCCTGCTGTCCTTGATTTCAAACAACCACCTTCTCCTCCAAGGTTTCAGAATAATGCTTCTGCAAATATCCTTCAAACTCATCCTGAAACACAGCCATATCCACCTTACTACAGCACCAGAATTTTTCTTCCTGGAACACTGTCCCATATCCCTTATCCAAATACCTAAACAGAAAGAGAGCCGAAGAGTGGTCAGCCCAAGGAAGGGCCACTGTGTCAAAAATCCAGCTAGCCCCCATCCATCGACAGTAGGTTTATTCTTTAAATCCAAAATAATGACTTTTATCATGTGTGAAAAGATCCACCCCTGCACCAAAGAGAGGACAGACAGGTAGTGTCCAGCTTCTCAAGGTTTCCAATTCAACATACAGTGGTGGAAATAAGTATTTGATCCCTTGCTGATTTTGTAAGTTTGCCCACTGACAAAGACATGAGCAGCCCATAATTGAAGGGTAGGTTATTGGTAACAGTGAGAGATAGCACATCACAAATTAAATCCGGAAAATCACATTGTGGAAAGTATATGAATTTATTTGCATTCTGCAGAGGGAAATAAGTATTTGATCCCCCACCAACCAGTAAGAGATCTGGCCCCTACAGACCAGGTAGATGCTCCAAATGAACTCGTTACCTGCATGACAGACAGCTGTCGGCAATGGTCACCTGTATGAAAGACACCTGTTCACAGACTCAGTGAATCAGTCAGACTCTAACCTCTACAAAATGGCCAAGAGCAAGGAGCTGTCTAAGGATGTCAGGGACAAGATCATACACCTGCACAAGGCTGGAATGGGCTACAAAACCATCAGTAAGACGCTGGGCGAGAAGGAGACAACTGTTGGTGCCATAGTAAGAAAATGGAAGAAGTACAAAATGACTGTCAATCGACAAAGATCTGGGGCTCCACGCAAAATCTCACCTCGTGGGGTATCCTTGATCATGAGGAAGGTTAGAAATCAGCCTACAACTACAAGGGGGGAACTTGTCAATGATCTCAAGGCAGCTGGGACCACTGTCACCACAAAAACCATTGGTAACACATTACGACATAACGGATTGCAATCCTGCAGTGCCCGCAAGGTCCCCCTGCTCCGGAAGGCACATGTGACGGCCCGTCTGAAGTTTGCCAGTGAACACCTGGATGATGCCGAGAGTGATTGGGAGAAGGTGCTGTGGTCAGATGAGACAAAAATTGAGCTCTTTGGCATGAACTCAACTCGCCGTGTTTGGAGGAAGAGAAATGCTGCCTATGACCCAAAGAACACCGTCCCCACTGTCAAGCATGGAGGTGGAAATGTTATGTTTTGGGGGTGTTTCTCTGCTAAGGGCACAGGACTACTTCACCGCATCAATGGGAGAATGGATGGGGCCATGTACCGTACAATTCTGAGTGACAACCTCCTTCCCTCCGCCAGGGCCTTAAAAATGGGTCGTGGCTGGGTCTTCCAGCACGACAATGACCCAAAACATACAGCCAAGGCAACAAAGGAGTGGCTCAGGAAGAAGCACATTAGGGTCATGGAGTGGCCTAGCCAGTCACCAGACCTTAATCCCATTGAAAACTTATGGAGGGAGCTGAAGCTGCGAGTTGCCAAGCGACAGCCCAGAACTCTTAATGATTTAGAGATGATCTGCAAAGAGGAGTGGACCAAAATTCCTCCTGACATGTGTGCAAACCTCATCATCAACTACAGAAGACGTCTGACCACTGTGCTTGCCAACAAGGGTTTTGCCACCAAGTATTAGGTCTTGTTTGCCAGAGGGATTAAATACTTATTTCCCTCTGCAGAATGCAAATAAATTCATATACTTTCCACAATGTGATTTTCCGGATTTAATTTGTGATGTGCTATCTCTCACTGTTACCAATAACCTACCCTTCAATTATGGGCTGCTCATGTCTTTGTCAGTGGGCAAACTTACAAAATCAGCAAGGGATCAAATACTTATTTCCACCACTGTATATCTACATATTTCTGTTTCTAATTTGTTCTGTTTGGCGAAGCTTCATCCATATTTTTGCATATGTGACCAAATTGAGGTCGTTTGTGAGCCTGTAGCTTCTGTGTAGGAATATGGATCAGAACAGCTTGTTCACTTTTCCCTAACAAAAGTTGTGTTATAAGCACTGGTGTTATACTTACAATGCTGCCTTTTCATAGACCCAGTGTCCCGTTGCAGGGGGCATGGCTATTATGGGGGTGGGTCCCTCAGTGTTCCCTTAAGGACAGCCCTGCATCTGAGTACTGGCACATTGTTAGCTAGAAAAAAAAAATCACTGGCTATCTATAAACTAACACAGATGGTGTTCCAGAATGCTCATCATGTCTTTTAAAGCTCCGTTCTGTCTGGCCCTTTCGCTCCTGATTAGTACAACAGGGATGGTTGGACTGTTTAGCTCCCTGGTCCATATTTGCTCCTGTCTAATTTTGTTTCTGTCTGTGTTGTTAGTTTCAGACTTCACTGGATTTGTTCCTGAGCTGTATCTGTTCATCCTGATGATCATTTAGATAAGATTTGTTAAATGGGGCTTTTTTTGTTTCCAGTTTTTTTTACAAACCATGACAGGAATGAATCTCACTCTTAAGACAGGGTATATGTGCATAGGCGTAGTTTGACTGTTTCATTTGGGGGGGGGGGGGGGCAAAGAATGGGCGGAGCATATTAGCATATAATTTGCATATATACATATGCAAATGAATATGCTAATGTGGAGGAAGGAATTGAATTTACAGGCAAAATATCACAGATGCACATTTCAAAAAGCTGACACATTTCAATTAATAAATTATGAATAAAATACTTTTATCTACCTTTGTTGTCTGATCATTTAGTTTTTCTATTCGCTTTGGTCCCAGTGTCTTCTGTTTTATTCAGTGTCTTCTTTCCAGTAGGCTTCCCTCTGCTCCCCACCCCTCACAGTCCCATCCATCTCTTGCTCCTTCCTTCTGCTCCCCACCCCTCCCAGTCCCATCCATATCTTGCTCCTTCCCTCTGCTTCCCACCCCTCCCAGTCCCATTCATCTCCTGCTCCTTCCCTCTGCTTCCCACCCCTCCCAGTCCCATTCATCTCCTGCTCCTTCCCTCTGCTTCCCACCCCTCCCAGTCCCATCCATCTCTTGCTCCTTCCCTCTGCTTCCCACCCCTCCCAGTCCCATTCATCTCCTGCTCCTTCCCTCTGCTCCCCACCCCTCCCAGTCCCATCCATCTTCCCTCTGCTCCCCCCTCCCCCCGCGAGGTCCAAGATGGTGACTCCGTTTACCCCCTCTCTTCCTCCCTCCCTCCCTCCCTCCCTCCGCCGCAGGCAACAGTCTTCAGCTTTTCCAGCGTTCCTGGCAGCGGTAGCGATGTACACGCTGCCTTCGGTCTGCCCCGGAAGCCTTCTCTTCAAGTTCCTGTTCCCACCTATGCGGGAACAGGAACTTGAAGAGAAGGCTTCGGGGCAGAGCCAAAGGCAGCGTGTACAACGCTACCGCTGCCAGGAACGCTGGAAAAGACTGCTGCCTGCGGCTGAGGGAGGGAGGGAGGAAGAGAGAGGGGTAGATGGACACGCTCCTCTCAGTCCGCTACTCCGCTTGGCTTCCCTGCCCTCTCTGTCTGCGTCCCGCCTTCCTCTGACGTCAGAGGAAGGCGGGACGCAGACCGAGAGAGCAGGAAAGCCAAGCGGATGGAGAGGAGCGCGTGCATGCATGTGTTTCTTTTTTTTTTAAACTAATGGCGCGGCGGCGCCTCATCGTCGTTTGGGGGGGCATTGCCCCCCCTCGCCCCCCCCCAGTCTACGCCTATGTATATGTGGTATGATCCTAATCTCTGATCAGTGGCGTAGCCAAGGGTGGGCCCAGGCCCACCCACTTTGAGCTTAGGCCCACTCAGTAGCAGCACACCTACGATGTGGCTGGCAGGGATCCCTAAGCCCCACCAGCCGAAAACTCCCAACTATCCCTCATGCATACCTTGTAGATAACAGATCTTCGCCTGCAGCGAGCAGCAACTGATGCATACTGTTCGCACCGGCCCCGCAGCCTTCCTTCTGATGTATTCCCACCTATGCGGAAACAGGAAATTGCATCAGAGGGAAGGCTGTGGGGCCAACATGAGCAGTGTGTATTAGTTGCTGCTCGCTGCCAGTGAAAGTCTGCTATTTGAAAGGTTAGGGGGATGTCTGAGAGACCATATGGTATAAAGGCGAGAGAGGGAGAGACCAAAGCACTTGTGGGATAGGGCAGAGTTCTTCTGCCCATCTTGGGCCCAGGCCCACCCAAAATTGGGTGTCTGGCTACTCCCCTGTCTCTGATATTTACATTTGATGCTTTTTTAATACTCGCATTCTGCCAGAGAGGTTTCTTCGGGAGCTTTTACGGTGTAATACGTACAGAGCGCTCGAAAGTTCTTTCTAAGGATAGCCATGCCTACTCAATTGAGAGAAGGTTAAGCTTTAAAGCAACAGCAGGAAATACTATTTCATTGAAAGAATGGAGGTAAGTTGGGATAAAAACAGTGACAGAATTCAAAAATGCGTGAGATAAACAAAGGATTTCTATCTAGTAGAATCGCACACAGAAAAGATAGTGGAACAAAGAAAAGTATTTCGAAGCCCATAAACTTAACCATTTACAACACCTAAATAGAAGAATATCAGTTATATGCTTAAGGGCTTTACCCCTAAGTTGTAAGGACTTTTACGAGCCATCACAATAGTGGAAGAAGATGAAGCATCAAGATGACACAATCTTAAAAAAAAAGATATGCAGTTTTAATTATACATTCAGCAGCCTTTATCAGGAGTCAACTGTTGAGTCTTCTCTTAATGTGAATCTCCGTTGGAAAAAAAAATAGTAACATATAATTCTTAGACATAAGTAGAGTATTCTGATTGGTTGCTGGAGGTAGGGAAGAGAAAGGCTCATTTCTGGACTGTGGAATGGTCATACAGATGTCTCATACAGCTAAGTAGGGGATCCTGAGGTTGGAAGATGAATAACAGCGTTCATAAAAGGATAACTGACCTTTTCTGGCTGAATAGGTTGACTTGCTGTGGAATTACATCCACCCGCTGAAGTGAGACATCAACTAATGACAACATGCAAAAAATAAAAATAAAAAAAAAAAGACACCCTAGAACCGACGTTACATGTAAAAAAAAAAAAAGGGGGGGGGGAGTTTTAGTGTCGTCTTGGTGTTTTGTTGAATTTCTTTCGTTAACATCAGCCTCATTACTGTGATGGAACGTGAAGAGATGACGGAAATTTGAAAAACGGAGATGCAAGGGGAATAGCCGTTGCTACTCACGTCTTGAAAAACGTATAGTAAAGCCTGCTGTTTAAAGAAACCACCAGCAGCTCTTTTTAGCCAAAACACAGTCTGTGTAGACCTGGCTGGGACTTGTTTATGCTGTATATACAATTAAAGCTGCATAATTTTTGAAGTTTGTGTCTCCTTGACGCTTCATCTTCTTCCACTCCTGTGATTGCTCTATTTGGATTGTTTTGTGGAAGTTTTTGGTTTTCTCTTTGCACTTTGGAATGCTAGGAACCATCCCATTTCAGACCACAACCATGATAAGCCCACTGTCATCAATTATTTATGCTTCTCATTTAGAACAACTCAACTACTACATTTATTTGGAAAAATACATTTGTTTTACAAAAATTCCAATATAAACAAGAAAACAACAATTTAACCAAAAAAGAGCACTTAACTCCAAAAGAAGAAACAGCTATCCATCTTCACCATTTGCTGGACTCGACGCTAACGGAGAAGATCGGATGCCACAAACAAATGGCTATTCCCCTCAGCTTTTCAGCAAGAACCCCCTGCCCGCTTCTGGAGTCTTATAACAATTTGGACCACAAGTAACAGGTCATACGCCAACCATTCCAGAAGTAGAATCATGACAAGGTCTGGTCTGCACAGAGCATGACTTTAGCCACCTTCTGGACAGATGAAAAGGACCATGCACATTTTTACTATGTTACTATGTAAGAAAGCATGGGGAAAGCAACCTGTACTATACAGCAGTTACAACCCTAATTATTCTACTGGGTAGACTTGCTGAACCACATTGGGCTTTATCTGTTATCATCCGTTATTATTTATTTTCTAAACCGTCACTTCTTGCATAGCAAATCAGAACGGTTTACATCTTATAATTATTCAGGTACCTGCACTGTCCCATATGGGCTCACAATCTAAGTATATTGTACCTGGGGCAATGGAAGGCTAGGTGACTTGCCCAGGGTCACACGGAGCTGCAGAGAGAATTGAACCTGGTTCCCCAGGATCTTAACCCACTGCTGACCGTTAGGCAGCAGTGGGAATCGAACCCGGTTTCCCAGGTCTGCATCCCACTGCACTAACCGTTATCCCCCAGATTCTATATATGGCGCCTGGATTTGTGAGCTAAAATTTGGGTGTGCTCCAGTGATGCACGTGCAAATTAATTGGCTAATGAGCCAATTATTTTGCACGTGCAAAATTTTGGTTGCAAATTAATTGGCTAACAACCCACTATTGAATTTTAATTGGCACTCAAAATTTGTGAGCACCTCTAGCTGTGCACTATTCTATAAGGCATGACATCTAACTCTAATAGGCCATAATGCAAAAGGGGGTGTGGCCACGGGAGAAGCATAAGTATGTCAGGGGCAGTCCAAAAAGTTATGTGCGTTGTTATAACATACTGCCTCTGTGCACCTAACTTGGGCGCCAGCATTTACACTGGGTTTCGACAAGTATAAGCCTGGCGTCTAAAGTTAGGCCTGGGAACTGGTGTTAAGCATGATTCTATAAAGGGCACACATCCTTTACAGAATCAAGTTTAGTGCTGATTTATTTCTTGCTCCGAAATTTGAGTGCCATTTATAGAATTTCCCCCTCCCCCCAAATCCCTGGATTCTATATAGTGCAAATGGAACTACGTGTGCAAATCAGGTCATATTTTAATTTGAGTACAAAACTTAATTAGCTTAACAAGCCAATCTGCACTGATAATTGCCACTTCACAGGCAATTATTGACTCTAATTGGCATTAATTGAAATTTACATGCAGAACTTGCTAAGTGTATTCTGTAAAGTTCTGTGCATAAGTTCTAAGATGCAGAACCAAAAAGGGGTGTGGCCATGGGTGTGGAATGGGCGGGTCATGGGCGTTTCCAAAATCAATGCACGCTGATACAGAATACACCTGCTCTGTGCCTTAGTTACCAATATTTACATCAAGTTTTACTTGGCATAAATACCTGTGACTAAATTTATTCATGCAAATGGACACTAGGCATCCTATATAATAAAAAGCACCTCCAACATTCTGAAGCTGACTCCGTGGCACTGTAGGGTTTGTAAGTCTGTAGTTCAGCATTTCATTGGCTCTCACTGTCTCCGCCCTCACGTCGAGGAAACGGAATGCTGCATCGTTGCCAAGCAAACAAACGCGACATCACAGGAACGAAGAACCAATCAGACGGAACGGAACTTGGAGGAGGGAAGTGGAGTGGATTGAATCTCTAACAATCAATCATATACAGGGAGGTACGAACATCAGTGGAGGCAAGTGCACAGAACGGAAGGGAAGACAAACATTTAATCACTTTGTCACTCACACACATCACACACACACACACACTCAATCACTCTGTGTATCTCTCTCTTACACTGTCTGTAAAACACACTTTCACTCTCAGTCTCTCACATCGGCAATTGTATGTTGCATTCTCACGAGTAAGGAGCTCTTCTGATGTGATTGTTAAACTGATTGAAGGACCTGAACAAGGAAAACGTTTACCACATTGTAACAGTTTACACAAAAAAAAATTGTACATAAATCTTACATATGTAAACAACAATTATATTCAGAATACAACCGTGGAAACATTAATGGCAGGAACTCATTACATTGCTAGCGCCCGTTTCATTGCGTTAAGAAACAGTCCTTTTTTTACTAGTAGTTTATAAACTGCACCTAACTTTAAGTATAGTTTATAGAATATGCCTAGGTGTATTTTTTTGTTCCATATATAGAATTTAGGGGCCCTTTTACTAACCCGCGTAAACATCTATGCATGCCCAACATGTGCCAAAATGGAGTTACAGCCCGACTACCACATGGCTCTTGCGGTAATTTCATTCTTGGCATGCGTCTGATACACGCGTTTGAAAAATATTTTTTATTTTCGGGCACATGTTATGAACTTGCGCCAAGTGGCATTTGACGTGCATAGGTCATTACCTCCCGGATCCTTTACCGCTAGGTCAATGGCTGGCGGTAAGGTCTCAGACCCAAAATGGATGTGCGGCAATTTTGATTTTGCTGCATGTCCATTTGCAGCAAAAAAAGGGCCTTTTTTACAGGTGCGCTAAAAAATGGATCGACGCTCGCCCAAAACCCGCGCCTACACTACCACAAGCCATTTTTCAGTGCACCTTAATAAAAGGACCCCTGAGTCCTAAGTGACTTTATTTTCCTGGTGTTTGAACCTTTTCCAGAGATGCGAAGGCGGTAGAACGAGAGGACATGAAATGAGATTGAAGGGGGGAAGACTCAAGAAAAATGTCAGGAAGTATTTTTTCACAGAGAGAGTAGTGGATGCTTGGAATGCCCTCCCGCGGGAGGTGGTGGAAACGAAAACGGTAACGGAATTCAAACATGCGTGGGATAAACATAAAGGAATTCTGCTCAGAAGGAATGGATCCTAAGGAGCTTAGACGAGATTGGGTGGCAAAGCCGGTGGCAGGAGACGGAGATGGTGCTGGGCAGACTTATACGGTCTATGCCAGAGCCAGTGGTGGGAGGCGGGACTGGTGGTTGGGAGGCGGGGATAGTGCTGGGCAGACTTATACGGTCTGTGCCAGAACCGGTGGTGGGAGGCGGGGCTGGTGGTTGGGAGGCAGGGATAGTGCTGGGCAGACTTACACGGTCTGTGCCCTGAAAAGGACAGGTACAAATCAAGGTAAGGTATACACAAAAAGTAGCACGTATGAGTTTATCTTGTTGGGCAGACTGGGTGGACCGTGCAGGTCTTGTTCTGCCATCATCTACTATGTTACTATGTTACTATCTTGGTACATTTTCTTCTGTCTTTTCATATATAGTAAAAATAGTTGTTTCAGGCTGACCTCTTTATTAGCTGTGATATTCTTGTGTATTTCTCCCTCACCATTACGTCTGGTTTTTTTTTTTCAGCATCAAGTTTGCATCAGTTGCATGTGATAGAACTTCATTTTTCGAGTCCATCAGGCATAAAAAAAAGAATATTCAGTGCCGTTAAAAATTATAACTCAATCTAAGGCCAAAATTGAAACTCATAGCACAGATTGCAGTCCTGTGGGTACAACTACAAGTTCATTTTCAAAAAAAGTTATCCACTTTTACACCTGGCTTGATGGAGGTCCAAACGTAAGCAGCAGAAATGATGAGCAGATATTGATTATGCAAAACTATGGTATAATTTCCCCATCCCCAACCTGCATCCACTTACTTGTCTCCATAGATAAAAGTACATCTGCTGTGGAGTCAGCACAACACAGAAAAAGGTGTAATAATTAGCCCTCAATTTCAGGCGGTTAAACACATGTACCCACTTAAATTGTTCTGATTATTGCCTCCTGTGTGTATGTTTTATACTGCTCTGCTGCTTTTAATTTACATATTTAAAAAAAAATGTCAGAATTTCTCAAGGTTTGTGATATTATTTTCTTTGAGTCGTCACAGCTTTCGGCATTGATTAGCAACGAGGGGCCTGATATTCAAAATTATTTAAATGGCCAAGAAAGGGTCCTGACCGTTTAAGTCAGAACTAACCGGCAACATTCAGTGGCACTTAAATGGACAGGGTCACTGAATATTGCCGCTAAATGGCCAAACCCTAAATGGCGATGATAGGGGTAGGTCGGGGGACGAAAGTGGAAGGTACAAGGCCCTAGCTGGTTAGTGACGATATTCAGACCAGTAACCTGCTAGGTAAGTGCATAGTTAGGACAGAAAAAAGTTGTCAAATCTTTATGTGCCGAGTTCAAACTAATATTGCGTCTAGAGAGTCCCCACCCTGATCCCCCCTCCCAAGGCAATAGAGGGCTACCCCAGCCCCCTCTCACCTCTGTAGGCCCCCTGGGCCTACTTGGAGAAGTCCCTGGTAGTCTAGGGGGAAACTGGGTAGAAGTGATGCTCCCTTGCTCCTGTCCGTCACCAGCCTGCAGCTCAAAACGGCTGCCACAAATTCTAGCAGCAGCCTCGTGGTACTTCAAGTGCCACGGCACTGGAAGTATTCGTTGCCCTTGAAGTACTGCAAAGCTGTGGCTAGAGGCAGCCATTTTAGACTACAGGACAACCCAGGCAGTAGTGAATGGGCATTGCTTCTGCCCGATTTCTCCCGTAGATCACTGGGGACTTGTTCAAGTAGGCCCCATGGGGACCCTACGATGGTGAATAAGGTTGGGGCAGCCCTCTACTGCCTTGGTGGAGAGGGGGTGGGAGGGGTGATCAGGATGAGTGGCTGCCTGTTTTTTTTTTAAATTTTTTATTTAAATTTATGCAGATCCCTGCTGATTTTCAGTCAGGCCCCTCATATGTCTCTTACACAGGTCCCAGCTAAATATTGACCACAGGGCTGGTGGACCGCGGTAAGCAGGGTATGCAGGGCAGGGGGCACCAACATTCGGGAGCATCTGGCTTTAGCCTTCCCCAGATGCCCTGCTCTTTTTCACTGCTACTGCTTTGCCTCTAGTCAAATGATCTCGTGCGTCGGCAGCATGTACTCCTCAGAGTCCCAAAATTAACTGCTTCCAGTTTCGTGAAACTAGAAGTAGTTAATCTGTGGCTTGGAGGAACAAGCATTGCCAGACCCATTTGACTAGAGGCAGAGCTGGAGGTGGGCACTGATCCAGGGGATGGGTGAGAGAATGGAGATGGAACCAGGGCTAAAAAAGGGGGCTGGTGGGAGACGAGGGCAGGAGAAGAGAGAAAGGAGATGCGGGGCAGGGGGGCAAATGATAGTTTGCAGGGGGCACCAGAGATTCTAGTACAGGGCCCGATTGACCGGGACCCACATAAACTCCAGTGGCCAGTGTACTTTGGATATTCAGTGCTGGTGTCCGGACATGGCTAGGACCGACGCCCACTGAATATCTATCCCTATATTTCAGTTCAAGAAAGTATGGGATAAACAGAACATTCCAGATTTTTGGGGAGTGGAGAAACCCCCCACAAAAGGTTGCTTGAATTCTGTACTATTTTTGCAATGCAAAAATGAGTGGACGTTACGGGCATAGTCTGTCATTATATTCTCTGTTATAAATCCATTCCAAACTGGGTTTAAAATATGCAAACTGCTCAAATCTAAATGGGTTGTGGGATCCAAAGCAGCATGGTTTTTACCAAAGGCTGATTGTACCAGATGAATAGGCTTGATTACTTTGTCTAGTGACCGAGATGAGGGGCAGGCGCTGGATGTGAGGTGCTTGGATTTCATCCATTTTTGATACTTATTTGCTCATGAGTAAACTGAGAAGTATAAAAGGTAGATCAGATTAGAAACTGGTTGAAGAATAGGCAAGAAAAGGTTGCAAGAAATGGAAGAAAGAAAGACATCGAGGAGTAATGAGTAGTAGAACTAAGAGATACATATTTGGGACAGTGGAAGAGAAGGGCTTGGGGCGCGTGGGGGAGTTGTTTTGTGTGCTCATCTATCCAAGCTGGTAGAGTACCAGAGAGTTATGTTACTGTGAGCTGTGTATGTTAGGGCAGGCTTTTGCTTTTTTTTAATTGCATTTTCAAAAATTACATCAAAGCAGATTTGAATCATGATAAAGATAGGGGCCCTTTTACAAAGCGTCAGGAAGCCCAATGCAGGCTTACCTCATGCTATCCCGGAATTACCACTGGCCTAATGTGCCCGCCAGCAGTAGTTCCAGCTCAAGCATGTGCTATTTCCAGCGTGCCAGAAAATATTTTCAGTAGTACTGCGCTAACCCAGTAGTAATCCCTGAATGAGTGGTGGTAAGTGCTCCCCACTGCATGGCCATGCGGTAAGATTGATCTTAATTCATGGCCATTTTTTTAGGGGCTTTTTACCCGCTGTGGTTAAAAGGGCCCTGGTGTGTAGGAAAAACAGCCCCCGCTGTTTCTGTAGGGCCATTTTTCCTGCAGCTTAGTAAAAGGACCCCATAGTTTTAAACCACACAAAGGAAAATACATTCAAGAAATAAGTAAATTAGCTCTATTAGTTGAACATAAGGACAGAGCCAGATGGACTTCTATGGTCTATGTTCCAGAAACACCAAAGAAAGACCATGATCAAGTATATATCATCACGTTCATTCTTGATTTAATCTTGAATTGATAATGAATGTGACTGTTGGGCAGACTGGATGGACGACTGTTCAGGTCTTTATCTGCCGTCACTTACTATGTTACTCACGTTAAATAGAGAGGGAGCAAGAACCTGAATTCTCTGAGGAACAGGAAAAAAACAAAGCATAGATTCTAAACAAAGCAAGCAAACAATCCAATATCATAAACGGCTCAGGGAGTCAAAGATATCTCAAGTTCCATCCATGGCAGTGCCCTTCCCTTCAAGGAAAAATTGCAATTGTGAAGCATTATAGAAAATATAGGTGTGGTTGTCCAAACAAACCATACATTCACATGGATATCGTAGCTAAAACTTAGCACCAGCATCCAATACTCTTTGACCAAGGGTCAGGAACTACCTCCCACCCGGCTTGGGTAGATTTAGCCATATCAAGAAAAATGGAAACTTTAGCCCCATAGAAGTTCAAGTCTTTAGTTTGAAAGTACGGTTGCATTAAAGCTTCCTTATCCTGATTGAAGACAAAAGTCACCAACAAGGTAGATCTTAGCACTACCCCTTCTTGTGATTTCTCCAGAATATCGGTCAAGTTCAGACTATCTGAGGAAACATCCACCTTTGAGGATTCTTTATCAGGAGTAGATTGCTTCTTGGTATAAAATAAATCCTATGCAAAGTGGGAAGTATCTCAGTAGAATATTTAAACACATCTTGAAGGTATTAAAAAATACTTCCCTGGGTGGCATTGTAATTAACCTAGGAAAATTTAACAGATGCCAGTTCAGGTATCTAGTATAGTTCTCAAAGTTTTCACTTTTCCTTTGAAATAACAAGCAAGCAATATCGTAATAAAGTAGCTTGAGAAATTTTAACCTGAGTGACTTGGCCTGCTAATATTCAATCTTCCCACCGTATGTTTTAAAAGTGTCTTCAGCCTTCTGAATCCCACGAAATTTGTCAGCCACCATTGGGAATGCCAAAGAACATACCTTTTAGATAGACTACAACCCAACCAGGTGGGGAAGCATCAACCCCTCCCCCTGGGGTTTCCCTGGTCTCCCAGAAATGGCCAATGACAATAGTGCCAAAGTAGAGGGTGAAGCTAATAGTGACGGAGCCGTCATAAATGCTAACAGCGTCTCAGGCATCATCATTCTTCAGAGCACCAGAGGAATCACTGGGTCAATTGGGCTGAGCAATGCTTCACTCCCTAGTACAGGGCTCTTCCTCCTACCCTGCAAAGTAGAAATGCCAAGAGGAATGTTCTGAGGAGTGAACTTGGTTATCTCTGTCTGCTGCAGGGATCCAACTGAGCTGGGAGGAGCTTGAGGCTTCCCTTTCCTCTTAGGCATCAGGAAAGGTAAATTCAAGCCAGATGAAGGAAAAATGCAAAGGTTGAGGCGGAGCTCAGTTCGACACATCCTTGCTGGTGGCCATCTTGCTCTGACTCACGTCCATCCTTAATATCTTTATCAAAAATATTGTGGATGGGTTAGGAAGAAAAATGTCTTTTTGTAGATGATACTAAGACCTACAACTGAGTGCTCATATCTGAATGAGTTGATGGAAATCTCGAGTAGTGGCAAGATACTTAGAAGCTAATGTTCTATTATTAAAAAATGCATGGCTGTTCATAGTGGGGCATGTAGATTTACGCCCATATCCAGCTGAGATAGAAACTAAATGGAGCGTCCCCACTCTCTTCATGTGCACCTTGACTTAAATTCCATAATGATATCCTCAATACGCAACAGGTCCATTCATAAAGAGAACCAGTAATTGGGTTTATTTTCCATAACATATTCCAAATTCAGCACTCTCAGCTGTGCAGCTTTTGTCCCTCAACACGGCAGCTACCCCTTTAAGAAATGTTTAAGTTAAAAAGTGCTACTTGCTGCTGAGAGTTAATTCAGTCCCAAGTGATGTTGCCATAAGAAAGTAAAACACAGTCCCTCAGGTCTTTACAAATAAAGCCTGCTTTTGCAAGCAAAGGTAAGACAGTTCTCCTCATCCAGATCAATAAATTCTAGTCCCCAGGTTCATTCTGTCTCTGAAGCTTTCCAGAGCAAACAACGGTGTTCACATCAATATCTGATGCTTTTATAAACGCTACATAAAAGTCTTCAAGGCAGAGTAGCTGCTTCTTCTCCCTCTTACCCTTGCCACTGCTCTCCATCACTGCATGCGGCTCCCTGCTCCAGTACCTGCTCTCACATTTTTAAAGCTGCATCGGTGCCGATGGCCGTGCAGAGAAGAGACCAAACTGATGAAAGCAGAACATGTATCACTGCTGTGAAGGCTGAGCCAGTGAAGCAGGCTTTCTGTGTCCTTCAGCTTTGGCACTTTGAACCAGTGCCTCACCTGGTTCATGCATTAAGCTGGTCCTGAACGTTAAAATAAGTACATTAATAAAAGCACAAACACTTGATACAGCAAAAGGGTATTTGAAGATACATATCAAAGGAAAGATAATCGCAGAAATAAATTAAAAACAAATGCTAAATTACTGCCCCTCAGTACCCAATAGGAAGGACCCCAGAAAATTTTGAGAGGAGTTATAAACAAAGAGAGAGCATTTCACTCTCCACAAAGCAATAGACACGGAGCATAACATTTTTAAAGCTCGTAAATCATTGATTTTCAACCACTTGGCTAATGGCTAACAGTTGGGTAGGAACAGTGGCGTAGCCACAGGTGGGCCTGGGTGGGCAGGGGCGCACCCACTTAGGGCTCAGGCCCACCCAACAGCAGCACACATTTAGTGGTAGCTGGTGGGGATCCCAAGCTCCGCCAGCTGAAGACCCTCCTCCTGATGGTGCTGAAAACATTGCTTTCCACTTCAGAAGTCTGAGCTTCCTAAGCTGCCGATACTGGCAACTGCGCATGCTCAGTTTTCAGCGCATGCCTGCTGCAGGCTGCCAAGGTAGAGAGCAGTGTTTTCCTGCCAGCTGAGATATTTTTTTTTAAGTTGGTGGGGGGGGGGGGGGAACACTTGTGCCCACCCACTTGTGCCCTACACCCCTTCCCGTGCACTCCGCTCCATGGATAAATCCTTCTTATCTGTTCCCTTCTCCACTACTGCCAACTCCAGACTTTGCGCCTTCTGTCTCGCTGCACCCTACGCCTGGAATAAACTTCCTGAGCCCCTACATCTTGCCCCATCCTTGGCCACCTTTAAATCTAGACTGAAATCCCACCTCTTTAACATTGCTTTTGACTCGTAACCACTTGTAACCACTCGCCTCCACCTACCCTCCTCTCTTCCTTCCCGTTCACATTAATTGATTTGATTACTTTTTTTTTTTCTTTTTTTTTTTTTGAGGGTGGGAGGGGGTTAGTGACCACTGGGGGAGTAAGGGGAGGTCATCCCCAATTCCCTCCGGTGGTCATCTGGTCAGCACCTTTTTGATGCTTGGTCGTGAAAAAAATGGACCAAGTAAAGTCGCCCAAGTGTTCGTCAGGGACGCCCTACTTTTTTCCATTATCAGCCGAGGATGCCCATCTCTTAATTACAATCCCAGTCCCGCCTTCGCTATGGTGCCAACATGCCCCCGTGAACTTTGCTCGTCCCCGCGACGGGAAGCAGTTGAGGATGCCAAAATCTGCTTTCGATTATGCTGATTTGGGTGACCCTGAGAGAAGGACGCCCATCTCCCGATTTGTGTAGGAAGATGGGCGCCCTTCTCTTTCGAAAATAAGCCTGATAGTGTATATTTTCAAGGGATGTACATGAGGGCGGAACACGATTGGGAAATAGGTGGTGCTCCACTTTCAGGCGCAACTTCCAGAATATTGTAAGTTATACTCACTTCTGCAGCATTTAGTTGCCTGAACGTATGCCAGCTCTACAGGCGATACTGAGTTACGCTAGCATTCTATAATGGAACTTAGGCACTCGGTTATAGAATTGCTCCGGGGGGGGAGGGGGGAGTTATCAAGGGGTGTGAAAAGATGAGTTTTTATTGCAACTTGATTTACTACAGGAGTCATCAACCTTCAGTATTACAGTCCCGTGGTTGCTGACTACCAGGGTAAATTAATAACACTGCTTGCAAGTCACCCCACAAGCAGCATTATTTTAGTGGCCTAGAGCATCGGGCCCCATCATCTAGGGGCTGTGGTGCTGTCTCTACCCCCAACTGAGCTCAACTCTCCTTTCGATCAGGAATACTGAGGAACTGAGTTTGATTCCTACTTCAGGCACAAGCAGCTCCTTGTGACTCTGGGCAAGTCACTTAACCCTCCATTGCCCCATGTAAGCCGCATTGAGCCTGCCGTGAGTGGGAAAACGCGGGGTACAAATGTAACAAAAATAAAATAGATACTATTGGAGATTCTACATGGAATGTTGCGACTATTGGAGATTCTACATGGAATGTTGCTATTCCACTAGCAACATTCCATGTAGAAGCCTGCGCGGCCACATTGGTGATCTGCAAGGGCCGACTTCTACATGGAATGTTGCTAGTGGAATAGCAACATTCCATGTAGAATCTCAAATAGTAGCAACAGTGGAGGAGTGGCCTAGTGGTTAGGGTGGTGAACTTTGGTCCTGAGGAACTGAGTTCGATTCCCACTTCAGGCACAGGCAGCTCCTTGTGACTCTGGGCAAGTCACTTAACCCTCCATTGCCCCATGTAAGCCACATTGAGCCTGCCATGAGTGGGAAAGCGCGAGGTACAAATGTAACAAAAAAAATACCACTCACATTCAGACATCCCTGGATCAAACCCCTACTCCAAAGGATCACATGGCACCCTCATGGTTGAACTTTAATCATTGGTAGTATAGTGGTCCTCAGGCAGCAGTGATCCCTAGTCACTCCTCCCCATCTGATGTCATCCCTCAAAATGGCATCCCTAGTGTTAGTCTTGTGGTACTACTTCTAGAGGGTCATGTTTCTTTATATAGGGCTATACAACTTGCAATGTTCATCGCATGTCATGTTATGGAATTTATGTAGTAATGAACTGCTTTGCATGCATTTGCATGTTTTGCACCTTCTTACTATGTACCATGGGGTAACTTATTTAGGCCTACATTAGAGCAAGAAACGCAGCATAGAGCCCTAAGACACTTTATAGGGTTAGTAATATAGGTTACGTCACTGAGTTGAGCTCTGTAAAGAGTTTTGATACTCTTATACCATTATTATGATTATTATTCTTACTTGGTCTACCTAAAGGCAACCTAACAACTGAATTGCATAAAGTACAGGTGATGAAGATTTTAAAAGTGTAAGTCTAGTACATTTGGCATTTCTCCTCTACTCTTACTGAAAGTAACAATAACCCAAGATCTTTAGGTAGATCAGATTTCTACCCAACTATAGCATAATACTTGGTGAAATGTATTTTTATTCCTTTTTCATCTATTCTAATCTAAACTGAAACCATAAAAAGAATGACTTGTTCGATAAATGTCAGGGAAATCATTGTTGTAGGAGATAGCCAGGTGTTCTTAATACAAATCAAGCTCCGTGTGTACGTATAAAAGGCCATTTAAAAGATAAGAAATGTAGTTTGATTTTTCTAGTCACAAGATGTACTGTGTCCAGTGCAGGATATTACATCTGTGGTGTCATTCAGTTCAGCAAAATATCTGGGACAATAGGTACGCAATACTGGAAAATATATCTGAGATACTGATCCAACATCTTACAGTTCAAGAAATTCTCTACTCCCGAGAGAGATTTTCCATTGATAAAGGAAAAAAGATACAGGGCACAAGAAGTGTTGAAAGAAAATATACGGCCTCTATGAGAATACAAATACACTTCAGACATTAAAATGCATTCTAATCCTATCTGTATGTATGAAGAAGGTGGATAAAAATGATTTCTGAGCTGAACATCAATATGGAAATTACATGAACTCAAATACTCAATATACTGAACTGGTAGGTGGGTAAAAGGCAGCATCCTTAGGCAACCGAAGAACACAATTACCACAGTCATAATAACCGCATATCCTAACACTACCGTCCAAAAATTTTATTTTATTAGCATTTATTAACCACCTTTATGAAGAGATTCACTCAAGGTAGTGTACAGTAGGTACAGTTTAACATAAAACTTACCCCCCCCCCCCCATTTACTAAGCTGCGATGGTAGCTGCCATACGCTAATGCAGACACAGCCCATTCACTTTGAATAGACTGTATCGGCATTGCCGCATGGCAATCGCTAGTGCGGCTTAGTAAACAAGGGAGTTACTATTTTGTTAGCAGCGTAACAATAGTAAAAATGACCAAATATAAATACAATAAGGGGTCCTTTTACTAAGATACACTAATGGATTTAGCATGTGCTAATGATTAGCTCACTCTAAATGAGCAGACGCCATAGGAATAGAATGGGTGTCATCATTTAGCGCATGCTAATCATTAGCACATGCTAAATCAATTAGCGCATCTTAAAGGACCCCTAAATGAGGTAAACTTCAGAACTGCAAATTAAAACCTAATAGGACTACCATGAAACAGTATTAAAATATACACATTTAACAGCACTAAAATTAAAATACCAGAGATATAATACGATATCAGAATAATACTACTGAAACATCTAATAAGCACGCATTAGAACATTCAAATAACATAGATATGATGCTAATGATTTCCACAATACAGTACTAAATTTGATCATTTTCTCTATTAGTGGTGTCCAGTTTGGGTAGACATGTTAAGAATAATTTTATTACAAGTTGCATAGTTTGGGAGGGCAAATAGATGCCCAGGTTGAATCGATATTATAAACACACATATGTGTCTTTATAAAATACCAGGGATAAAGAAGCAGAAGTTGCACCTAGATTAAATCCCACCAAAAACAATTCTGATTGAAGAAGGAAAAAGTACCGTATTCAAAATAACTCTTCAAATATCAGTATCTATAATATATACCACCAACATGAGAACGTATAATATGTGTAAAGGAATGAAGTCCTTGTTTCCAATAAGACCCCACTTATTCGTGCAACGCCACGAAAGCAATAAGGGGTTAAAAGGTAAAACCTCCTCTGCTCAGGCTTAAGCTTTGCTTGCTACGGTGCCAATTCGCCTTTAACGTCCCCAGACTTCTATCCCCAATGCGAGTCCTCTAAACGTGTGTACAACGTCAAAGCCAAAACCAGCCCAAAAGTAAATACAAAAGTGTCCTTGTATTAAGCCGCGTTGGCGCCTACACCTTTGGTCTGTCCCAGTATGGTAATGCTTATTCTTATGTTCTTAAGTACACACTCTGCAAAACGTGAATGCTCTTTATGAAAGAACATGCACTCTTAATGATAATGGTGCTGTAACAAAAAACAAAATGGAATAGAAAGCATTGAATAAAATGAAATTTCTCAGAAACAACAGGGGAAATGACAGGACAAACGTTTCTGGGATGCAGACTCCTAATAGCAACTATTAAAGCTTTATTATCCAGCAAGTGCAATTTATCACATGTTAAAATCTGACTTATGCACATAAAAAGCCTTTTATAGAATTAGGTCTTGCATAGAGGTAAATGTGGTGCAAGCCAAAATGAACTTGTAGGACAGTTCCACTCAAGGGAGGAGTTTGGCTAGAGGATAGGCAGAGTTATGGTTTAGGCACTAAAATTTAGGCCTGCTCCTGAGCAGATGTAAAAGTCAGGACTCACATCTTTGACTCCTCTCTCTCCTTCTCTGCTCATATCCAGCAGATCGCCAAGACCTGTCGTTTCTTTCTTTACAACATCCGTAAAATCCGCCCCTTTCTTTCCGAGCACTCTACCAAAACCCTCGTCCACACCCTTGTCACCTCTCGTTTAGACTACTGCAATCTGCTTCTTGCTCCCACTTAGTCACCTCTCCCCTCTCCGATCGGTTCAAAACTCTGCTGTCAATCTCGTCTTCCGCCAGGGTCGCTTTACTCATACTACCCCTCTCTTCAAGTCGCTTCACTGGCTCCCTATCCGTTTTCGCATCCTGTTCAAACTTCTTCTACTCACCTATAAATGTACTCACTCTGCTGCTCCTTCCCTACACCCCTTCCCGTGCACTCTGCTCCATGGATAAATCCTTCTTATCTGTTCCCTTCTCCACTACTGCCAACTCCAGACTTCGCGCCTTCTGTCTCGCTGCACCCTACGCCTGGAATAAACTTCCTGAGCCCCTACGTCTTGCCCCATCCTTGGCCACCTTTAAATCTAGACTGAAAGCCCACCTCTTTAACATTGCTTTTGACTCGTAACCACTTGTAACCACTCGCCTCCACCTACCCTCCTCTCCTCCTTCCTGTACACATTAATTGATTTGATTTGCTTACTTTATTTATTTTTTGTCTATTAGATTGTAAGCTCTCTGAGCAGGGACTGTCTTTCTTCTATGTTTGTGCAGCGCTGCGTATGCCTTGTAGCGCTATAGAAATGCTAAATAGTAGTAGTAGTAGTCTCTTGTAACCAGAGCTAATATTGTGATGTCATAATGCCTCAGGCCACCAATAAGAGCCAACCTCATCAGTGATGTCACAATGGCTTGATTGTCCTATACTTGGCTCACTTTTATTACATAGCTCTTTGAGCAGGGACTGTCTTTCTTCTATGTTTGTGCAGCACTGCGTATGCCTTGTAGCGCTATAGAAATGCTAAATAGTAGTAGTAGTAGTAGTAGTAGTAATCTAGGTGCTGTTTCTGCGGGATTCGTGCTATTACTTTATGAAATCACAATAACATTCTTATAAAATAGGCGCCTTCCTGCGGTAGCATCGGCATGTGCTTTTTGCTGTGCGCTGAAGCCCTCCTTTAACCACAGTGGGTAAAAGGTTGCATTAAAAAAAAAAAAGAGCAACGGTCATGCGGTAAATGAACCACTTGCCACGTGGCCATTTCTGGAGGAAGCCCTTATCACCACCTATTTAGGGGATGGTAAGGGTTCCCGCGTTAACCCGGTGGTAACCGCTGCCTGATCCACTGCCAGGTATGCCACAGCACTACAAAAACACAAAATATTTTTATAGCGCCAGAAATGGCATATGCTGGAGATGGGAACTACCGCCGGGCTCCTGCGGTAACCAGACCGTAGTCCCGATTTGGCATGTGGCAAAGGGGCGATAGCCCTACCACCACGTTGTAAAAGGGCCCCTTTAGGCATCCAGTTATAAAATTACTCTGCACAGGATACATTCAGCATCAATCTTTAATCACCTCTCATGCGGTACATATTGCATAGTACACTTTATTAAATTTGTTTTCTCCTTTTATCCAGATCTCTAGGACATGTACGGTGATCTATGATGCTTGATCTTGCTGGCATGTATCTTCAAAGCCATCTTCTCTGTGTGAATTACAGCAAAGTCTGTTTGTTTTCTATAAAATATTACACACTGAGCAACACTGAATAATGAGAAGGCTGCTTGGTGTTAATTTAATCAGAGTTGCTGGTTAAGCCACAGGGTCTTGGCACTTACGTACTAGCAACATGTTAACACGAAGAAACGTCAGATAATGCGATCCCGCTATTGTTAAGTAATCACTGACTGTGTAATATGCATTATATTAAGGGGGAGGAGGGCAGCTCAATATTGACTGTGAGGTGCCTGCTATAATTCAGTGAAAACATAGCAGCATGTATTAAATGAAGAGGAAATATTGTGTAAGAAGTGTAGGCCGAGGGCAATGGAACACCTGTTGGTTGCAGAAGACAAAAAAAAACCCAATGGTATGTCAAATGTTTAGAGCCAAGAAGAAGCTGAACATAAAAGTCCTGTAGGGGTACAGTCCCGTGGATAAAACAGCAGAAAACAAGGAAGTGGGAAAGGGAAGAGGACTCAGCAGGCAATGGGGCTTGCGATGACACTGCTTTATTGACACAAAAAGTCCTTGAGTTGTGCAAAACACTCTTCTTTCATAAGAGACTCGACACGGCACCATGTTTCAGCTAGTGCTGTTTCCATGATAAGTGACATCAATTTCTGAACAGAAATCTAAAACTTGAAAAAAAAAAAGATAGAAAAGGAATAAAGGTATAAATGAAATTAAAATATCACAAGGTTTTTTTAGACCAATGATGAATGACACAACCCCAGTGAAAGAGGCCAAAATTATAGTAAGCGTTTGGGTGTTTTGAGGTCTTTCTCCTCGTGTTTTATTTCACAGTTGTGACCATATATTTTTGTATTATTTACTGGGCTCTTCATTATACTACTAGCCAATAAATAAACCAGTCACAGTTGTCAATCACCACACCAAGCTCACACTTAAATGCTGTGTGTTTAATCTGTTCTCTAGATCTCTGTTCTCTTACCAAATGTCTTTATTGAGTTTGGGTTTCTCTTTTGTTCCTGTTTCTTATTATAATTCTTTTAAAGTGAGACATCTTTATCATTTTTTAAGATCTTTATGATTAACATTGTATTTTGGGTATAACTCTAATAGGGAGGATTTTGAGATCCAGTTGCCTTATAGGTGTTCCTCCTGGACATGTCTGAGCCCTGTTGATCCTGTACTAGCTGTTTTTGAAATATTAGTTTCAGGATGTGTCTGAGTTGGAACAGCATTTATCCTTTCAGTATAGTAATTTGACTAGAAAACAGAGAGAAGCGATATATAGTTTACAACAGGACACATCCATTGATATTAAGTGTGCTGATAAGGGGGAAGGGATAGTTGTGTTGGATTATATAGATTATCTGAAGGAAGCTGACATTTGTCTGATACCTAATTTTATATTAAGTTAGGGGAAGATCCCAGTAGTTTGTTTGAACAACAGATTTGAGATGTTCTTTATAAGGCAAATCAAGAGAGTATTGTCTCTGTTAAAGAATTAACATTTTTGGATTGTTATTTTCCAAGAATACCTTGTATTTCTTTCTTTCCTAAGGTGCATGATAATAGACAACAGCAGATAAAGACCTGTATGGTCCATCCAGTCTGCTTAATAAGATAAACTCATTACATATGGTATGAAGTGATACATAATATGTATACCTGATCTTGATTTATCCTTTATCAACTATATAACATAGGAATAAAAAAAATAGCTTCCTCATTTTAAATAAGAAATAGAAAGCCTAAATAAAATACTGAATCTAAATTATACAAAATACAAACTTTATTACATGATCAGAAAATGATTACACTTTAACAAAATTCTTTTTTCACGGAGAGAGTGGTGGATGCTTGGAATGCCCTCCCACGGGATGTGGTGGAGAGGAAAACAGTAACGGAATTCAAACATGTGTGGGATAAACATAAAGGAATCCTCCTCAAAAGGAAGGGATCCCCAGAAGCTTAGCCGGTGGTGGGAGGCGGGGCGGGTGGTTGGGAGGTGGGGATAGTGCTGGGCAGACTTGTACGGTCTGTGCCCTGAAAAAGACAGGTACAAATCAAGGTAAGGTATACACAAAAAATGACATGTGAGTTTATCTTGTTGGGCAGACTGGGTGGACCGTGCAGGTCTTTTTCTGCCGTCATCTACTATGTTACTATGTAACAAAATTCTTATATTGAAAAGTGCACACTAAAATAGTCCCTTCAATCAAATATCAAAATCTCATTAGTCTATCATAAAGTGCCTTTAGAAAATATCCTTATAATGGTAATTCTTTTTCTACAGAATTTCTCTCCCAGATTTGAGCATGCAGAAAATGCTTTGTTCTTCTCAATTATTCAAAATGGTAAAAACCATAGTCCACTTGCCATGGAATCAAATTTGTTTTTGTTAACCTGCATGCACAATACCCATATATTGATCAAATTAAAAATCATGCATAAGCCAATAATCCAAAGATATAATACAAAAAAAATCATTTATCTTACCATCATAGTAAAAGTAAATCATTTATAGAAAGACACAGCTGCAGGATCGCCAAGTTCCAACTTTTCGTGTAAGTAGACTATCCAAAATGATAGTGCACGTGCGATAATAGGGTATACTGGTCACTACATAAGTATCTGGTGAGGCTTTATTTAGAATACGGTGTGCAATTCTGGAGACTGAACCTTAAAAATGATATAAACAGGATGATGTCAGTCCAGAGGGCAGCTACAAAATTGGTCTTTGTCATAAAGCATATGGGGGCAGACTTATAGACTCAATATCTATATTCTGGATGATATGATAGAGATGTTTAAATATCTCCGTGGCACTAATGAACTGGAGGTGAGCCTTTTTCAAATGAAGGATAAGTCTGGAATGAGAGGGCATAAGATAAAATTTAGAGGTTATAGGCTCAGGAGTACCCTAAGGAAATACTTTTCTTTTTAATGGAAAAGGTGGTGAATGCATGGAATAGCCTCCTTGTTGAGGTGATGGAGACAAGGACTGTATCTGAATTCAGAAAGTGTGGGACAGGCATATGGGATCACTTAGGGACAGGAGGATGCTGTGGATGGGCAGACTTGATGGGCCATTTCGCATTTATCTGCCATCATGTTTCTATTTTTCTGGAAGCTACAAGTAGAGGCATATGTAAGGATTCAGAACATCCATTTCCCCCCATCTTTGCTATGAATAGCATTACTTCTCTGCGTGAAAGCAAACTCAGTTGTCCCTGAGCAAAAGTAGAAATTTCAGTAACACAGAAAATGATGGACGATAAAGACCCTCATTGTCCATCTAGTCTGCCCAACAAGGTGGCCAGAGCCATGCCCACTGCTCTTTGCAGCCCCGGTCACCCATGCTGGTTGTCATGTTTGGTCCTAGGGACTACCTTAGACTTCATCTTCCAGATTGCAAGAGATTGTGCTAGAAGTCGGTTCACTCCACAGACTCCACATACCAAGGTGCTATGGGATGGAACTCACTGCCAACGGCAATCAGTTGTCAGCCTGATTACTTGGTATTTTGCATAGACTTCAAACTTTCCTCTTTGAGAGCTTTTTACTCATTGATGGAGTGTATGCGATTATAACTGGCCATCAATGGTTTATTATTATTTGTGCTACTCTACTCTTACTTGATGTTTTGTTTATGGTATTGTAAACCTTGCCTCTCCTTTTATTTATTGTAAGCCACATTGAACTCGAATATGTTCAGGATAATGCTGGGTATAAATGTCAAAATAAATAAATATAGGCAGCCAAACATGATGGGAGTCATGGTTATAACCACACATAATCCCCAACGTATTGCTCTAGTTCTACAACCCCTATGTCTCTGGAAGAGGTTTGTTTGTATATTAATACCTTTCACATACTTAAATGTTTGCATCATATCACCTCTCTCTTTTTCTCTAGCTTATACATATTCTAGTTCACCAATCTCTTCTCATATGGTACAAACCCTGTACCATTTTTGTCACCTTCCTCTGAACCGCATCAAGTCATTTTATGTCGTTGAAGAGATATGGCCTCCAAACCTGGACACAGTACTCCAAGGGGGTCTTCATCGATGGCTTATAGAGGGGCATCATCACCTCCTTTCTTCTGCTGACTATCTCTATGCAGTCTAGCACTCTTCGGGCAACAGCCACTGTCTTGTCACATTGTTTCACCACCTTGAGATCCTCAGACACTATCACCCCAAGGTCTGTCTCCTGATCCATGTGTGTCAGTCTCTCATCCCCGGAGCACATGTTAATCTTTTGGATTTCTACACCCCAAGTGCATCACTTTGCATTTCTTCACATTAAATTTTAACTGCCAAATATTCAACCATTTTTGTAGATCTTATGTTGTCCACTCCTTCCGGTGAATCCACTCTGTTGCAGATCTTGGTGTCATCTGCAAAAAGGCAAAGTTTTCCTTCTAACTCTTCAGCAATGCCACTTACAAATATGTTGAGTAGAATCGGTTCCACTACCAATCCCTGAGGCACTCCACTACTTACCTTTCTATCTCTGAGTAGACTCCATTTACCACCACCCTCTTCCATCTGTCAGTCAACCAGTTCCCAATCCAGTTCATCACTTTATAGTAACATAGTAGATGACGGCAGAAAAAGACCTGTGCGGTCCATCCAGTCTGCCCAACAAGATAAACTCACATGTGCTACTTATAAACTCACATGTGCTATGTCCTAACTTTAGCCCGCTGAGTTTATTAGCCTTCTATAAGGGGCCGTATCAAAAACCTTACTGAAATCCAAATAGACTACATCCAGCACATGTCCACTATCCAATTCTCTGGTCACTCTGTCAAAGAAATCCATTAGATTCATTTGGCATGAGTTTCCTTTGGCAAAACTATGTTGCCTCAGATTTTGTAACCCGTTGGATTCCAGGAAATTTACTATCCTTTCCTTGAGCAGTGCCTCCATTACCTTTCTATCCATTGAAGTAAGGCTTACTGGCCTATAGTTTCCTGATTCTTCTCCATCTTCACTTTTGTGAAGAGGGATTACATTCGCTCTTTTCCAATCCTGCGGAACCTCTCCCATCTCAAAAGATTTATTAAACAAATCTTTAAGAGGACCTGCCAGAACCTCTCTGAGCTTCCTTAGGATTCTGGAATGGATTCAATCCAGCCCCATGGCTTTGTCCACTTCCAAGTTTTCTAGTTGTTCATAAACCCTTTCTTTTATAAATGGTGAAATATCAACTTCATTTTCATATGCACCTTTATCAGCTAACCGGGGTCCTACTCCAGGATTTTCTTTGGTGAAGATAGAACAGTAGCACTTGTTAAGCACATCTGCTTTTTCCTCATCCCTATCCGCATAGCGGTTCATAGCATTTCTCAGTCTCACAATTTCATTTCTAGCTTTACTCCATTCAATAATATACCTGAAAAAGTCTTGTCACTCTTCTTTATGTTTTTTGCCATTTGTTCTTCAGCCAGAGCCTTTGCCAACCATATTTCTCTCCATTTCTTTCAGTTTTATCCAATAATCTCTTCTATGTCCCTCTTCTTGCGTTCTTTTGTATTTCACAAACACCATCTCTTTTGCCTTTATTTTATCAGCAACTTGTGTGGTGAACCATATTGGTTTCCTTTTTCTCTTGTTCTTGCTTATCTTCCTTATATAAAGATACTAGTAAACAAAGGCCCGTTTCTGAGAGCAATGAAAAGGGCGCTAGCAAGGGTTTCATGGCTGCATGGCTCGTCGCGGTTTTACCTGGTTCGTGGCATGCACCGCTGACCGCTGTTGTTTCCGTTGTAGCTCTGTGTGGGTGGCGGTTTTCGTGCCCCGCCCTCGACGTCATCGCGTTTTGACGCGAGGGTGGAGCAGAGCTACAGTGTGGAAATCCGAAGTTTGTAGCCTGAGTAGATGGTTGGAGGTGAGAATGTGCTCCGCCCTCAACGTCATAACATTTGACGCGAGGGCGGGGCCCAGAGACTGTGATTTTCGTGGCTTCAGAGCTTCGAACATACAAACCTTGGCTCCCTTGGCTTCAGTGACATCAGCAGGCAATAGAACGTTGAGGGTGAGTTTTATATATATATAGATGTTGCTGATTTTATAGCTCCTTTCAGTTTCAACCACAAATCCTCCACTGCTCCTAGGTACTTCCATCCCATCAGCTCTTTCTTCAGGTACTTCCCCATTTTAACAAAGTCGGCATGCTTAAAATTCAGGATTTTGAGCTTTGTGCATCCGCGTTCCCCTTTAGCTCTTACATCAGACCATACAGTTGGATGGAGGAGTGGCCTAGTAGTTAGGGTGGTGGACTTTGGTCCTGGGGAACTGAGGAAGTGAGTTCGATTCCCGGCCAGGCAGCTCCTTGTGACTCTGGGCAAGTCACTTAACCCTCCATTGCTCCATGTAAGCCGCATTGAGCCTGCCATGAGTGGGAAAGTGTGGGGTACAAATGTAACAAAAATAAAATGATCACTATTGACCAGGTGGGCATCCACCCTGACGTTGGACATTATTCAGGTTTCTGCCCACAAGCAACAAAGTTCCTGAAAGATATATTGAGAGAGTCAATAAAATTAGTGCAATGAATTAGAAGTAGTTGGATGACAGGCTTTTGGTAGAACCTTCAAGGCTATTCTGGGTTTCCTAGGCAACTATGGATTTGGCAGAAAGGCGTGTGCTTAATCTAGCTGTTGCCAGGTCTGATGATGATGAATTGCTAAAAGTATATCTCAGTTTCAATCCTTCAGTAAATAATCTGTAGCAGAAAAAAAAAGAAAATCAATCAATCAATCAATCTAGAAAGGGTAATGCCATATAAAAAGGTTGTAACCACCCAATAGTGTCCAAGGTCCCATACCACTCAAAACCTTGAAGGTGGTCATTTGTCCTTGTTTGTTACAGATATTAAATGCTACTTTCCAAACTTCAGACTTCTATTTCCCTATATGTGGAATAATCAATCATCCATGAAGTCATGTATTCAATAACTTTCCTCCTCTGTCTCCTGCCATATCATAGATACTAAATTCAACATGAGTAACAGCCTTTCCCCCCAGTGAAAATGTTAATAACCATTCTGTTTATTATATATAATAAATCATTCTATTGCACTGAATATTAATGGTTCTAATTCAGTTTATCGGTTTCTGCTATCATTTATGAGCCACTTGAACTGTGAACCTGAAATGTTTTTGCAGACTTCTTGATTAAACCTTGCATTCATTTGCTTATGATGTTCTATTTATCGCCAGCGTAAAATTAAATCACACTAGCCGACCATCTTGAAATTAAGAAATATGATATGATAAATTCAAGTAATTGTGAAAACCTATAAGCATATTTTCTTTCTCCTTATAAAGGGGCTAATGTAACAACAATGCTGCAAAAGTTATTTTTTTTTTCTACTATCAATGTTTACTGCTGATGTACTAAGATATGTTCCAGTGTATTTAGCCAAGATTGGGTGGCAGAGCCAGCCGGTGGTGGGAGGCGAGGATAGTGCTGGGCAGACTTATACGGTCTGTGCCAGAGTCAGTGGTGGGAGGCGGGGCTGGTGGTTGGGAGGCGGGGATAGTGCTGGGCAGACTTATACGGTCTGTGCCAGAGCCAGTGGTGGGAGGCGGGGCTGGTGGTTGGGAGGCGGGGATAGTGCTGGACAGACTTATACGGTCTGTGCCAGAGTCAGTGGTGGGAGGCGGGGATAGTGCTGGGCAGACTTATACGGTCTGTGCCCTGAAGAGGACAGGTACAAATCAAAGTAGGGTATACACAAAAAGTAGCACATATGAGTTTGTCTTGTTGGGCAGACTGGATGGACCATGCAGGTCTTTTTCTGCCGTCATTTACTATGTTACTATGGATAATGAAACCAAGAAATACAAGCTGCGTTGCATGCGTGTACATTGATGTGCACTTCTTTACTAAACAGCAATGCCGATCACCTCTAGCAGATGTTTTCTATAGATGATAGAATTTTAAGGCACACAAGTGGGTGATGACTTCCAATAGGACTGGGATAGAACTGGTCTCCCACAGCTCAGAACTGAATTTTCTAAGCTTGTATAGCCCCGCCTATGCACAGCAGTCTATTCAGCTACTGAGTTAGTTTCAAAATTCAGTGTAAACAGCTCTAGGGTAGGTAGGAAGGATTGTGTGCTTCATCAATCTGTTATTGGTGAGCAACATTGTTTTATCTGTTAACACACATGATTAAGTCAGGTACGTAAAAGGGTGACCCCAAAGCTTAAAGATACTCGGTTTGATATTGTCTTAGTCCTTAGAGCAGCCCACATAATCAGTTGTGAGGGCTGTCTGCTCATAGGGACAGGTTGGCCAGCACTGCTTGATCACTGCTCTGTGAGAGGCCTGGTCCAAAAAATAATACACAGTAAAACTATGAAGAGAGAACCATGTAACTGCTTTGCAGATGATATTCACCAAGGAAGTCTTCAAGAAGACCACTGTCCCTGTAATAGCTCTAATTTGCTTAGATTTGACAGAGGACCGTCTGCTTGTTCATAGTAGAATTGTGTATAAAACCCAACCAATTTACCCAAATCCTTTTTGCAACTGGCTAACCCCATCTATTGGGTTCAAAGGAGATGAAATGTTGATTAGTTCTTCTAAAGGAACAGTTCTTTTCAGGTAGTAGACAAGAGTCCATTTACAGTCCAGAGTATGGAGGGCTTTTTCACAACGATTTGAAAGAGATTTCAGGCAGAAGATGGAAAGCACTATTTCTTCATTTAGATGAAAGAATGTCACGTCTTTGGATAAGGTCTAGAGTGTGTCTCATAAATAACCTTATGATAACGAAATAGTTTGTAGGGTTCGTGTGTTACCAATGTTTGATGCTCACTCACTCTCCCAACTGAAGTAATCACTGCTAGGAAGAGTACTTTCCAAAATAGAAACTTGCTTTTGTCTGCCTTGAAAATAAAGGTGACTAGCAAAGTGGCTCGAGATTCCATATCATCTCCAGAATATTCCATAAACGGTGTCAAATTCAGTTTATCTGGGGCTCCCGCTACATCCCCTTGCACCAAGCTCTGGGCCTCTGAATGCCTTCTCCCAGGTAAAATCAGGGGACAGCAGCTTCAGGGATCTTCAGAGTTTCCCTTAAATAGTTCTTAAATAAATCCAATGATGAAACCAACCAACCTTTTTGAGACTTGGGAAACTGCTTTCATCTAGAAAGTTAATTCTCCAATCTTCTGTGATTGAGCCAATGCCAAATCTCATGAGTTTGCACCTAGTAATTAACTGTGAAGATGAAGAGATCATTTTTATTTTTGTTACATTTGTACCCCGCGCTTTCCCACTCATGGCAGGCTCAATGCGGCTTACATATTATATACAGGTACTTATTTCTACCTGGGGCAATGGAGGGTTAAGTGACTTGCCCAGAGTCACAAGGAGCTGCCTGTGCCTGAAGTGGGAATCAAGCTCAGTTCCCCAGGACCAAAGTCCACCACCCTAACCCTAACCACTAGGCCACTCCTCCCTGCAAATAAAGGAAGAAGCTTGATATATAGAAGCAAGTGCAGACCAGATAGATAACAATGCTGTCATAGTAGTCTTCTGCAATTCTGGTAGAGAAGGTGGCAACCTCAAAAAGTCTCTAAGAATGGAGCATGCCAAAATTCCTTGGTGTTCCAGAGACTTCATTTATGTTGCATAACTATTTAAATGTCTCTGTCATAGCTCCCCTCTCCAACCTTTCTTCCAAAGTATACATATTGAGATCTTTAAGTCTGTCCCTATATGCATGATGATGAAGACCACCGACCATTTTAGTAGCTGCCTTCTGGACATGTATACCCAGTAACGTTAATATTCTTTACTATTCTCCTTTACTGAATAGACTCCAGGTAGGGACCTGTTTATAGAACTGCCCTCTTATATAGTCTGGACAGTTTTTAAAAGAAGCCTTTTCGCACAGCTTTTAAAATCGCCTTCTATAGGACAAGCTTCAAGCGGTAGCAGTTGATACAGAGCAAACCCTTGCTAACTTTATTAATCAGATGTTCATGACAAAGATGCGGGCTTAAACTTCTTTAGATGTACATCTTTAGATGTATTGATTTTGAAAGGCAGTATTGAATAGATATTAATTTCTGTGAAATATTAATCCTGTGAAAGTAGGATTATTTTTAATAAAACTGCTTCGTTAGAACCTTAGGACTCCATCACACTGCTTCACACTGAGGAAGAGAGGATGTGAACTGCTAAAGCTTTAATCTAATAAAGTAACAAGGAAAACAGTTTAGTGTCTGGTGTGTTGTGCCTTAAGACTCACTGATTCTTGGAACTGAAATTAAAGAACAATCTGTATGGTAAACCTGTGAATATAATGAAATTAGTGACAGCTGGCCATAGTAAGTAATGGATGAAAAAATTATTCTTGCACAAATCAACTTCTCATGAAGGAGAAAGGAACATAGCCCATGGCTTGTCACAGCAAACACAAGTCTCTTAATTTTCCAATTTTTTTGAACCTATCCCATTTCATCATACTATCTTATCCCCACTAATCTCCTGATTTTATTTTTTTTCATCTTTTTTCTTCCATTCTCTCCCTTCACATCAACAATTTAGATTAACAATATTTAGACTGAAATTGATAGAGATAGGGATAGATAGATAATGCCTGTAACAACATGAACATAAACTCCCAAATTCTATAAAAATTGTTGAAAATTGCACACACAAATTTGGGCATTCACCAAATTTGCTTGTGCAATTTAATTGAACAAGTCAGTTAGCACTGATTATTTGCTTCTTAACAAGCAATTAGCGGTGCTAATTGGATTTAATTAAATGTTATAGGCGTGAATTTTATGCGTGGGTCCGAAAATGGGTCACAGCCATGGGAGGGTCATGGGCGGATTGGGGACATTCTCACAATTTATGTACATTGTTGTAGAATAACAAGGATCCGCACCTAATTTAGGCGTGGGGATATACACCAAGGTTTTGTTGATGTAAATGTAACAAACGCAGTGAAGGTAACAAAAAATAGAACTACAGACGATGTCCTATGCAAGGAAGCTTTGTTCAGAACATCTCTTTCAGCTTGTTCCCCTGAGTGTTCCAGCGTTAGCATTAGTTCGCAAGGAATCAGAACTAAGCCGCTTGATACCATAATCTTTTTACTGTTTAGTCTTGTATAAGTTGTATACAGTTTTTTTACTCAGTAGTACAAGGTTAGCAAACAAGTTCATACATCCAATAGAAGACTCCTGAGCAGGCCACTTTGGGCCAAAACATGACTTGTGTCGAGTCCTGAATGTTCTGAGTAAAGCTTCCTTAAATTGGACATTGATCCATTTTTGGTCACCTTGTTTGGTTCATTTGTGAGACTGCGAGGGATCCTGTTCTTCTGTTTTATTGCCGTGTACCTAAATGTAGTCACAGTTCCCGGAGCTAAGTATTATTCTATAAACGGCACCTAACTTAGGAGGACTTTTACTAAGCCTCGATAATATTTTTAGCTTGCGGTAGAAATCAGCTGGCGGTAAATGCCAAGATGCCCATAGGAATATAATGCTCTTAATAATATCATGACCCTTATATAAGATCTATAAATAGATATTAAGCTTAACGTATAGCTATGAAAAAAGGAGAGAGAAAAAATTCTTCAAAAATATAAGTAAATAATAAGGATCAATGAGGATTATGATAACACCTCTGATTTGTGCTTGGATCACTTAAGCCATTATTGAGGTAGTTATGTGGATCTGATGATCCTATTAAAAAACTTGAACTAGACCATACTATTTTGAATATGATATTATTAAGAGGATATTGAAGCTGAATATAATGAGATAATTGATTGAACTACTCCCCCTTCCATTGTTTAAGATTTTGTGTGTGCCTTGTGAATACATAGGAATATAATGGGCATTTCGGCATTTACCGCCAGCTGACTTCTACAGAAACCTAAAAACGCTACCGTGGCATAGTAAAAGACCCCCTTTAAGTGTTTATTTATTTATTTGTTACATTTCTATTATCCCACATTTTCCCACCTATTTGCAGGCTCAATGTGGCTTACATTGTAATGGTATCAGTTTATTACTGAAATATGTAGTATATTTGCTGGATTATATATACACCAATATATTTGTGTATCTTTTAAAAATATATATTTGACACGGCAGCAGAGAGAATAGTTTCATTTCAAGCCCCTCTCTCTCCATTCCTTTTTCTGGGAACTTCTGAGAGCAGGGATCACAAACACTTAAACACAAAAGAGCTTCCTCTGCCCTCCCACCTAACAAAAGATGGACTAAGGTGGACACCTGAATAAAACAAAGAACTCAGGAGAAGCATAAACAGGACATTTGCTTGTCAAAGGTATACCTGCCCCTCCCATCAGCTTTCAGACATGTGCAGAAAGGAAGGACTTATAATGTGGTCATGTGAACAGACTACATTAACCATAATGCCTTGCAAAATATCCAAGACATGCACACACCATGCTTCTCTGCTAACATTATAAAAGGCCTGGAAACAGCCCAGCTCGCTCTCTTGGAACCTGCTTCTCTTGTGACCTGCCTCCTCTTGGGACCTGCTGCTCTCTCTTGGGGTCTGCTGATGCCTTGCTCCTGAAACATGTGCTCATCAATCAGCTGGACCACAGCATGCTTGTAACAAGGACTTGTAAGTTAACCTACCTGCTACTTTGTTCTATTTTTATGCACAGATTACCTGTAAAGATCTCTTAAAACCTACCTCTCGTGTGCAATTGTATATTAAATCAACCTTTTTGAAGCTAAATACGGTCTCTTTGTGTTCTGATACTTAATTTATTTAATTTATTGCAATTATCACCTTTGGTGATTGGTGGAGAAATTAATATCCTAAAACTTATAAATACAGCATCTGCTCTTAAATTATAAACAGTAGCGAGTTGATCTCGAGCTATTTTCCCCAAAATAAATAATTTCTTGTAACAACATAGTACCAGAGAGGCGTTCGCCAACTCCGTTATGAACAAATACAAAGTGATATTGTGGTAGGATAAAGTTCATGTGGAACAGACACATTAGGGAATCGTAGAGCGGAAGAGTTATGTTATGTCCATTTCGTGCTTTGGTTTCGTTGCAGAGTCCAGGCATTTAAGTTGGGTCAGTAGGGTATGCCTTTTTGAACAGGTTATTTTTAGTGATTTACGGAAGTTTAGGTGGTCATACGTTGTTTTCACGGCTTTTGGTAATGTGTTCCACAGTTGTGTGCTTATGTAGGGAAAACTGGATGCATAAGTTGATTTGTATTTGAGTCCTTTGCAACTTGGGTAGTGGAGATTTAGATATGTTCGTGTGGATCCGGATGAGTTTCTGGTTGGTAGGTCTATAAGGTCTGTCATGTATCCCGGGGCTTCGCCGTAGATAATTTTATGAACCAGGGTGCAGATTTTGAAAGCAATACGTTCTTTGATTGGGAGCCAGTGCAGTTTTTCACGGAGGGGTTTTGACCTTTCAAATCGCGTTTTTCCAAATATAAGCCTGGCTGCCGTGTTTTGAGCGGTCTGAAGTTTCTTTATGATTTGTTCTTTGCATCCCGCATAGATTCCATTGCAGTAGTCTACATGGCTTAGTACCATTGATTGTATCAGGCTGTGAAATGTTTCCCTCGGGAAGAATGGTTTCACGCGCTTGAGTTTCCACATTGAGTGGAACATTTTCTTTGTTGTGGATTTCACTTGGCTCTCTAGTGTAAGGTTACGGTCGATTGTAACACCGAGGATTTTCAGGCTGTCTGAGATAGGGAGGGTGTAATCTGGGGTGTTTATATTTGTGGTGTTGTCTGCATTGTATTGGGATGAGAGGATGAGAGTGTGTTTTTTTCTGCATTGAGTTTTAGTTGAAATGCATTTGCCCATGAGTTCATGACGTTCAAGCTGAGGTTGATTTCATTGGCGATTTCTGTTGTTTTTAGGATAGCACTAAGCACTATTTTTTTTCTGCGCCATTTTTTTAGTGACATTTATAGAATTTAATCCATTGTGCATAATCAGCCCATTTTAACATCTAATTCATACACAGTGCTGGATGTTTAACCATGCTGGCAATGTGAGGCATGCTGCAGAACTGCTGAAAGTCGCTATGGCAACTCCCAGTAAATCTATGGCATCCCCACAATGTGCCATCAGGTTTCAGCAGCTGACACTGTACAACATGCAGACATGCTAATTTACAATGCAACAGAGTCTACTAATACAAGTCAGTCGGCGGTTGCCAGCTCTTGGTTAATTGATCGGAAAAATCCGAAAGTAAGAAGAGGCTTCTGATGCCTAGTTGGAATGTTGCCCTAGAAGTTAATTTGCAGGAGCTAAAATAAAGGAACAAATAGAGAGAGTTGTTTTAGAGTGGCAGATTTTAGATTCCCAGAACATTGGAAAGAGTTTCAAAAATAAAATGGCTGGTGCTATTTATTGGGATTATTGGAACATAAAGGGCTCTGTTTACTAACACGTGCTAGCATTTTTAGAGTGCTCCTAAAATTAGCGTACATTAAATGCTAGAGACACCCATATATTCATAAGGGTGTCTTTAGCGTTTATCGTGTGCTAAAAACACTAGCGCCCTTAGCGCTGCTTAGTAAACAGGGCCAAAAGTGTTTGGAAAACTATGTTTAAACAAAAGTTGTAAAAAATATTTGTTGAATGGGGGAGGAAGGGGGAAAAGGATGGGACTTGATATATTGCCTTTCTGTGTTTGCAGTCAAAGCAGTTTGTATATTATGTACAGGTACTTATTTTGGACCTGGGGCAATGTAGGATTAAGTGACTTGCCCAGAATCACAATGGCCTACATTACAATGAAAGCATGCATTACCCTGCAACACTGGCTTATTAAGCATTCCTCAATAGGAAGTGACCCAGTACCGGAAACACTACTAGCCGGTCGCCCACCTTCCACTCCTGCCGAACCATTCACTTGACTTCCTTGAGACCCCTGCTCGGATACCCACAAAAAAAAAAATCATTTGAAAGCCAAAAGTCTACATCTCAATATCCCCATTAACACTCAACTGGCTGCTGACAATCAATTATTGGTGTTAATTGATACTAATTTGGAGTTCCGCCTGCAACTGCCTATGCATGATTTTATAAAGAACTGCGCCTAAATTCTCTCTCATGCAACCCAAAAAGGTGGCATGGCCATGGGTGGGTCATGGGCTTTCCCAAAAGTTGCATGCAGTGTCACAGAATTCAGTGCATGCAACCAAATTGCACGCTAAGATTACACCTGGTTTCAGCAGGCATAAGTTCTGGCACTTCATGGTATTCTACATGCCTTCATAGAATAGTGCTGAGTGACAATTTTTCCTGGCACCTACTTTTGCCACCATATACTGAATCCGGCCCATAATGCGCATTCTTTCAGAAAGAGTGCACCCTCTTGGCACACATCATTCCCTCTTTCAACAGAGGAAACCAAGGGCCCCTTTCACCAATCTGCGGCAAAAGGGGGCCTGCACTTGCATCGGTGCATGTTTTTCAGTGGTGCCGAGGGCCCCTTTTACCGCAGCTGGTAAAAGGGAAGTCTCACTTTCCTACGGGAAATGGTCATTCGGCAAGTAAGCACTTGCCACGCGACCATTTTGGGGTGGAGCCCTTACCACCACCCATTAAAGTGGCAGTAAGGGCTACCGTGCTAATACGGCGATAACCGGGCAGCATGCAGCACCGCCCAATTACCGCCGGTACACTGTCGCATTATAAAAAAATAAATACATTTTTGTAGCGCCAGAAATGATAGCGTGCTAGGGGTGGGAAGTACCGCTGGGCTGCTACTGTAGCCTGGCAGTAGTTCCTGTATAATGAGCGGTAAACCCCCATTGGGTTTACCGCCACCTAGTAAAAGGAGCCCCAAGCTTGTAAAATGAAAAATCTTTATTACTTATCGTTCTCAAAAGGCTACTGTGGGAAGAATCTCATTCTCAAAAAGGTATTGGGGAAAACTCGACATAGCTAATGTGCCTTCATCAGGAATCTTGTTCCCTTAGAGACTGGCTATACAGGCTAAACAAAGCATTAGACAGACTAGCCTTCACCAAGGAAGTAACACACATGGGTCAGCATGTACACGTGCATATTTGCCACATTGGCGCACTGTTTATAGAATAGCACTTGGGACTAGATTCTATATATGGCACCTGAAAAATAACATGCCTAGGCGTTTTCTTTAAAGTAGGCTTAAATTTCCACACGGTATATAGGATACACCAAACGCCTCTCCGCACAACCACATTTGGTTATGTCCATTTAGGCCATGTTTTACTTGGCATAAATCCCGATGCTTAAATTAGGCACAGAATGGGTGTATTCTATAATAATGCGCATAGATTTTAGATACAATTATGCTCTGCTCATTCCACACCCATAATCACGCTCCCTTTTCAACTTTGTGACTTAGAATTTATGTGCACCACGTTACAGAATACAATAAACGAGGTATGCGCATAAATTCTAATTAATGCTAATTAGTGCTGATAATTGCCTGTTAATATCCAATTAACAAAGCTGCTTAGCTAGTTAACCAATGAAGTTATACGCAGAAATTGAGGCACGATATATAGAATTTGGGGGGTAGCGCTCATTCTTTTGGCACCCAAATTTGACCATGGTTTACTAAATTTAGCTCCATGAATTTTGCGTGTACAGTATTATATTTATTTGTTGCATTTCTATCCCACATTTCCCCACCTTTTTGCAGGCTCAATGTGGCTTACATTATGCCGGAATGGCGATCGCCATTTCCGGATTGAGAAATACAAAGTAGTATTACATTTAAAGTTCATAAATGCTGAAATAAATTATAAAGTAAGTTAGATAAACAGTTCATTTCCGGCGTGAGAGATAAGGGGGTAATGCATTAACGTTCATTAGTGACAAATTGATTGAAGCGAACAGGTATAGAGAGTTCGATGTTGTCTGGTTCTGGTAGAGTTTTGATGTCAGGTCATTTATGAAGGATCGTTATGGTATGTCTGTTTGAACAGGTTGGTCTTTAGTAATTTCCGGAAGGCTGCCAGGTCGTGCGTTGTTTTTATGGCATTTGGTAGTGCATTCCATAGTTATGTGCTGATGTAGGAGAAGCTAGATGCATACATTGATTTATATTTGAGTCCTTTGCAACTGGGGTAATGGAAGTTCAAGAATGTGTGTGATGATCTTTTTGTGTTCCTGGTTGGTAAGTCTATGAGGTCTGACATCCAGGGCCTCGCCATGAATGATTTTATGAACCAGGGTACAGATTTTGAACTTAATTTGTTCTTTTAGTGGGAGCCAGTGTAATTTTTCTCTTAGGGGTTTGGCACAACAAGATGTGTGCCAAACTCTCAACTGATGTCAATTATTATTATTATTTTTTTATTATTTTAGTTACATTTGTACCCCGCGCTTTCCCACTCCTAGCAGGTTCAATGCGGTTTACATATTATATACAGGTACTTATTTGTACCTGGGGCAATGGAGGGTTAAGTGACTTGCCCAGAGTCACAAGGAGCTGTCTGTGCCTGCAGTGGGAATTGAACCCAGTTCCCCAAGACCAAAGTCCACCACTCTAACCACTAGGCCACTCCTTAACATTCTATGTAGAAGCCTGCCCTTGCAGCCGCGCAGGCTTCTGTTTCTGTGAGTCTGACGTCCTGCACGTACGTGCAGGACATCAGACTCACAGAAACAGAAGCCTGCGCGGCTGCAAGGGCAGGCTTCTACATGGAATGTTGCTGGTGGAATAGCAACATTAACATTCCATGTAGAATCTCAAATAGTAGCAACAGAATCTCCAATAGCAGCAACATTCCATCTAGAATCTCCAATAGTAGCAACATTCCATGTTGTTGTTACTTTTGTACCCCACGCTTTCCCACTCATAGCAGGTTCAATGCAGTTTACATATTATATACAGGTACTTATTTGTACCTGGGGCAATGGAGGGTTAAGTGACTTGCCCAGAGTCACAAGGAGCTGCCTGTGCCTGCAGTGGGAATTGAACCCAGTTCCCCAGGACCAAAGTCCACCATGCTAACCACTAGGCCACTCCTCCTTTCGCAATGCCAATGCCAATAATAGCATTCAATTATTGGCATTAATTGGCTCATTAATCATTTGAGAGGTGTGCACATCTCGGGATCAGGCACAGAAAACTGGGTGGCCTATATTGAATCTGGGCAATTATGCATATATATCTTGGGGCCCTGCTTACCATGCCGCACTGTAGGCGTGCTAACATTTTAGCAAGCGCTAAACATTAGTGTGTGCTAATGCTAGAGATACCCATATATTCCTATGGGTGTCTTTAGCATTGCAAACTGTATGAGGAGAGACTTCTCGACCTGAACATGTAGTGGAGTGGAGGAGTGGCTTAGTGGTTAGAGCACCGGTCTTGAAATCCAGATGTAGCCAGTTCAAATCCCGCTGCTGCTCCTTGTGATATTGGGCAAGTCACTTAACCCTCCATTGACTCAGGTACAAACAGATTGTGAGTCCTTCTGGGACAGAGAAATATCCAGAGTACCTGAATGTAACTCACCTTGAGCTACTACTGAAAAAGGTGTGAGCAAAATCTAAATAAATAAATAAAAATTTGAGATTTTACGTGGGATCTTGCTATTCCGCTAGCAGCATTCCATGTGGAAGCCTGCCCTTGCAGATCAGCAAAGAGGCCGCGCAGGCTTTTGCTTCTGTGAGTCTGACGCCCTGCACGTACATGCAGGACGTCAGACTCACAGAAACAGAAGCCTGTGCGGTCGCATTGCTGATCTGCAAGGGCAGGCTTCCACATGGAATGTTGCTACTGTTTGAGATTCTAGATGGAATGTTGAGATTCTGTTGCTACTATTTGAGATTCTACATGGAATGTTGCTAGTGGAGGAGTGACCTAGTGGTTAGAGCACCGGTGTTGCAATGCAGAAGTGGCCGGTTCAAGTCCCACTGCTGCTCCTTGTGATCTTGGGCAAGTCAGTTAACCCTCCATTGCGTCAGGTACAAACTTAGATTGTGAGCCCTCCTGGGACAGAGAAATATCCAGAGTACCTGAATGTAACTCACTTTGAGCTACTACTGAAAAAGGTGAGAGCAAAATCTAAATAAATGTATAACAGAGGAAAGGAGAAACAGGGGTGACATGATATAGATGTTCAAATATTTGAAAGGTATTAATCCACAAACAAACCTTTTCCAGAGACGGGAAGGCAGTAGAACTAGAGGACATGGATTGAGGTTGAAGGTGGGCAGACTCAGGAGTAATGCCAGGAAGTATTTTTTTTCACGGAGAGGGTGGTAGATACCTGGAATGCCCTCCCGCGGGAGGTGGTGGAGATGAAAACAGTAATGAAATTCAAACATGCATGGGATAAACAGAAAGGAATCCTGTTTAGAAGAAATGGATCCACAGAATCTTAGCGGAGATTGGGTGGTGACACCGGTAATTGGGAAGCAAAACCAGTGATGGGCAGACTTCTACTCTCTGTGCCCCGAGAAAGGCAGGGACAAATCAAACTCGAGAATACATATAAAGTATCACATACCATGTAAAATGAGTTTATCTTGTTGGGCAGACTGGATGGACCGTACAGGTCTTTATCTGCCCTCATTTAATATGTAACTATGTTACTCTTTGGGGTTCTACATGGAATATAGCTACTAACTGGGATTTCGGAATCTTGAAACTCTTTAGGATTCCAGAATCTTCAGAACTTTTAGTACAAGAACAGTGCTGGGCAGACTTCTACGGTCTGTGCCCTGAGAAAGGCAAGGACAAATCATACTCGAGAATACATATAAAGTATCACATACCATGTAAAATGAGTTTATCTTGTTGAGCAGACTGGATGGACCGTTCAGGTCTTTCTCTGCCATTATTTACTATATGTTACTACTACTATATGTAATTCTTAGCACACGCTAAAAAGTTAGTGCTTCTACGGTGCAGCTTAATAAACTGAGCCCTTGGTGTTTTAAACATTTATGCGCATAACTTCAAATATAGAAAAATAAGGATTTACAAAACAGCTACTTGGGAAGTGCTCAAAGTGAAGCTCTAAATTGCACAGAGAAATAATGAGTACTGACATTTTTACTCCATATACAAACTGTATAAGATATTTAGCTAATTGTTTGGCCTTTAAGAAATTAATGTCTAAAATATTAATTCGTATCTAATATGTTTCATAATTGCCAACTAACTTCCTCAATCTAGATAGCATCTCAAATACTACACTTGATCCAGATAGGTTTTTAAATGCCAATTAAGGGCCTGAACATCCCTGTCAACCAAATTAAAGAATACAGGCTTAATGGGTTATTTAAAATATAATTACACTTTTTTTTGGTGGGGGCTTAAACTGATTGTATTAAAACTGTGGTAATTCTGTAATAAATCTTAATAAGTGTCCGTTTAGTGATCAATTGATATTTAATTAACTTGCAATCACTACTTTTTTGACAGTGAATTATTTAGAGCTTCTTCAGAAATATGAAAACGGGACAGAATATCTTAAAAGACTCTTTTTTTTGTAGACTGGAGAAGTGTATTTTTTGACACTTTAATCTTTAATAAATAAAGCACGTTCCAATAACAGCTACAAGAATGTGTGAAGTACTCATTGCATCTCAGCATGTTTTGTTTCTGTAGTTGATCTTTTCCTGAGTAACAGGAGAAGTGTATTAGGTTTTCAAAAAAAAAAAAAAAAAGGAAAATGTTTAGTAACTGCTAAAACTATCTGGTCAACTGAACTTTTAATTTACTTACATGATTGAATCTAGTCTTATTTGTTGCCATATGCTAAGAAATTTTCTGATCAACCATTAGTGGAGGGGTTTGAGACACCCTTTGATAATTTAAATTTAACTCGGACGATTTAAGATGAAACTACTACTACTTATCATTTCTATAGTGCTACTAGACGTACGCAGCACTGTACACTTCAACATGAAGAGACAGTCCCTGCTCGACAGAGCTTACAGTCTAATTAGGACAGACAAACAGGACAAATAAGAGGATAAGGGAATTACTAAAGAGGGGATGATAAAATAAGGGTTCTGAACAAGTGAACAAGGGTTAGGAGTTAAAAGCAGCATCAAAAAGGTGGGTTTTTAGCTTAGATTTCAAGATGGCCAGAGATGGAGCTTGACGTACCGGCTCAGGAAGTCTATTCCAGGCATATGGTGCAGTAAGATAAAAGGAATGGAGTCTGAAGTTAGCGGTGGAGGAGAAGGGTGCAGATAAGAGAGATTTACCCAGTGAACGGAGTTCCCGGGGAGGAGTGTAGGGAGAGATGAGAGTGGAGAGGTACTGAGGAGCTGCAGAGTTGGAGTTCAGGCTGCTACTTTACTGCCTCATTCTCAAGCAGATAGATTCTGGTCTGTTTTTCATCCAATCACTACTGATCAGGTCAATCACGCATTACGCAAATATGCAAATTCACATTGTCTGCTTGATATGTGCCCTACTTATCTCCTCAAGTCAGCTCCTGATTTATTCTTACATCATTTGCACTCAAATCTTAATTTGATGTTGTCTCAGGGTTTCTTTCCCTCTGACAATGGCAATAATATTTTGACTCCAATAGCTAAAAATACCCAAACTAGCCTAAATTTAATTTCCAACTATAGACCAGAAGTCTCAACTCCTCTTCTTGTTAAAAAACTTATGGAATATCTACAGCTTCATACCATTTTGCATAGTTCATAATCCCTAAAAATATGGGATTATAATACACCTTTCCTTCCTGAGGAAGGATTTTTTTGAAACAGGGAGCTTTGTCGGAGACATGCTTCAGTGGAAATAAGTGTTTGATTCTGCTGACTTTAATCTTTATTAGTTCTTCCCTTTGAGGCATGACTCCAGCAGTTGTTTTATCATTAAATATAGTATATATATATATATATATATATAATAGTTAATTAAGAGATTATATCAGCACATATGTTTGGGGTGGTATATACACAAGTAAAGGAAGAAGAAATTTATTTTTTATTGAGAAATATGTTTGTTATGCAATCTCACGTGGAGGCATATTTTCAAAGTACTGAGACTTACAAAATTACGTGGAGAGGCATAATCGAACGGGGACGACCATCTCTGAGGATGTCCCTGTGAAGGGGCGGGGCATCCCATATTATTGAAACAAGATGGGCGTCCATCTTTCATTTCGATAATAGGGTTGGGGATGCCCAAATCTCAACATTTACATCGACCTAAGAGATGGTCTACCTAAATGTTGGGATGGTCGACCTTAGAGATGGGCGACCTCGAGGACGCCCATCTAAAAAATGACCAAACGCAAGCCCTTTGGTCATGGGTGGAGCCAGCATTCATAGTGCACTGGTCCCCCTCACATGCTAGGACACCAACTGGGCACCCTAGGAGGCACTGCAGTGGACTTCAGAAATTTCTCAAAGGTGCATAGCTCCCTTACCTTACCGGGTGCTGAGCCCTCCAACCCCCCCAAAACCCACTCCCAACAACTGTACAACACTACCATAGCCCTTATGGGTGAAGGGGGGCACTGGGGGCATAAAGGGAGGTCATCCCCGATTCCCTCCGGTGGTCATCTGGTCAGTTCGGACACCTTTTTGAGGCTTGGTTGTGAAAAAAGGGACCAAGTAAAGTCGGCCAAATGTTCGTCAGGGACGCCCTTCCTTTCTCCATTATCGGCCGAGGACGCCCATCTCTTAAGCAAGCCCCTGTCCCTCCTTCAGTACACTGCCGACATGCCCCTGGGAACTTTGGTCGTCCCTGCGACGGAAAGCAGTTGAGGACGCCCAAAATCGGCTTTTATGCCAATTTGGACGACCCTGAGAGAAGGACGCCCATCTCCTGATCTGCGTCGAAAGATGGGCGCCCTTCTCTTTCGAAAATGCCCCTGATTGTAACCTATGAAACTTTGTAAGTCTATAAGTGCTTTGAAAATGAGCCCCAAATTGCCACTTCAATTAAGGGGGAATTGTGATGTATAGAGCGTTCATGCAAGCCGTATTACACAGCAAATTTCATTGAAAGTTGGCTCAGCTGCGGGAGCAAAATATCGGAATGATTTACCAATTGAAATAGGGTTATACCATCTTATGCTGTGTTTCGGAAATTCTTGAAATCTTATTTGTTTAGGAAATATGTGTTAGGCAACACTTGGATGTTAGATGGATGTTAGATATTAATTTATAGTTTTATATTTTTGTATTTCATATTTGTTGTATTTTTATCTGTCATACTTTCTTTTACCAAGCTGCGGGAAAAAAGGGCCCTGCTGTAGCGGCAGGGGCCATTCTTCCCACGTGCCAGGGCCCTATTTACCGCAGCGAGGAAAAAGACCCCAGACACACATGGCTATGCAGTAAGAGAACTCTTACCGTATGGCCATGCGGCGGGGAATCCTTACCGCCACCCATTGAGGTGGCGACAAGGGCTCCCGTGCTAACATGGCGGTAACCGGGCAGCATGCAGTCATGCCCAATTACCACTGGGTTCCCGCCACACAAGCCGTTTCCGGGGGTTTTTCTTTTTCTCCCGAAAATGGCGCACTCAGGACGGGACTACCGCCGGCGGCCATGTTGGGCTGGCTTTAGTCTCAGAAGAGCAAGCGGTAAGCCCATGTTGGGCTTACTACCGCTCTGTAAAAGTGTCCCAAAGTAAAAGTAAAATATATATACATGCAGAAAATTATTAATATGTATTGAATAGTCTCTGCTCCTTTTTTCGTGGATTGGTTCTCTTTTTATTTTACTGAATATTCTACCTCTCCCTTGGGGTTTTATTTTTCTGTTTTGAACAGCCACGATTAGGCCACAGACTGTAGGAGTCAGCCCTGCTCTGGCTTTGCTTCCCAATTACTGGTATTGCCATCTAATCACCGCTTACACATACACATGAAGGCGTGAAAATGTGCATAAACGGTTTAATATGGACTCACATCAGAGGGTGGAACAATCATCCAGGCCAGAAAAAATATTGAGCAGACTGACTCTTTCATACCAGCTGGGTTCTCAAATAATATCCTTCTAGTCAATTTCAGTAGGTCTGCCATTGTCTCATAGCACTACTTCTGTTTTAAAGCCACAGTCATTACTTAGCATCAAAGATGCTAAGATAAAAGGACTGTTTTCTGGTTAAAAGCAACTGATAGAAAGAATAAAGTCCTTCTCGTGTTTGAAAGAGATGGGGCAAAGTTACAGTCGACATGCATTATGCAAGACACCATAAGAGCCCTATCAATGCAACCTGGAAAATTCTTGTGTTTCATTTCGAAAACAGCTGCACTCAACTTTATGATTGCTGAACATTGCCTGTGCCATTTCTCCAGGCACGAACTTTCAGGCACTGGAGTTTGTCAGCAAACATGATCCATTCCTTTTATTATTTCCTTTTTATGAAAACGACAATGTGCTAGAGCTCAAAATGCCTTGGGGTGAGGGGAAGAAAAGCTAAAAAGGTTATACATCACACAAAGGCTCTCGGTGAGGTGGGTGACGGAATTAAAGCCTTCGAGGAGAATGCAGGATTCCTTTTTATGAAAAACCGAGTCTGACAATCTGAATTCCCTCAGCAGTTTACAATGAGAGCTAAAAAAAAAAAAAAAAAAAGCATAAGGGAGTGACCTAGTGGTTAATGCAGCTGGCTGAGAATCAGGGAAGTCAAGGGGTCAAACCCTACTGATGGTCCTTGGACAAATCACTGCCAATTTCGCTAAGCTGCGCTGAGAAATGGGCTCGGTGTATCCTTACGCAGGCCTTTCCTGACTGCTAAGCCCTTTCAGTAAAAGGGTTGGCGTGCAGCAACAGGCTTGCTGCACGCCAATCTGGAACTACCGCCGGGCTACTGCAGGAAGACAGCGCTAGATCCCACCCCCAGCATGCATCATTTCCGGTGCTACAAACATATTTCTATTTCTGTAGCGCTGGTGCTTGCCCGGCGGTAATCGCTGCTCGGTTAACGCCGGGTTATTGCAGGAGCCTTTACCGCCACCTCAATGGGTGGTGGTGGTGGTGGTAAGTGCTTCCCCCAGATATGGCTGCGCAGGTAAGTGGTTCGCTTACCGCTCGGCCATTTCTTTTTCAGCAAAAAAAAAAAAAAAAAAAAGACAGCCTTTTACCTGCTGCGGTAAAAGGGGTCCTCAGCGCACATTCAAAAATACACGCCAATGCTAGCACAGGCCCCCTTTTACTGCAGCTTGGGAAAAGGACCCCAGGCGATTATTATGCAACTTAGTAAAATGGCCCCTGAACCCTTTATTTGCTTGGAAACAAAGTTGCAGTTTAACTTACTAATGCATGTTAATTCATGCTAAGCCAATAACATGCATTATTTTAACATAGGTCCCATTTTATGCCTTTGAGAGAGCTTTTTGTAAAATACTACTGGAATCGAGCACATCCTGACCTGGACACCTAAATTCCAATCTTAATGTTCTATATAAACAGAAAATATGTTAGAATATAAGTGTAGTTAAGTTATAGAAAAACAGAGCATGCATTAAATTAACCTAAATCGAACTCAACTAATTATGTCCAGTGGCATATAACATTACGGAATTCATGACACTTCGAGAAAGGCTGTTCTCAATTTGTTATGAATTTTTTAACGTTACAAGCCACTGGGCACAATTAGCTGAACATGACAAATTTACCATGCGATTAGAAAAGATGTTTTTTATGTTACTTATGTTGAGCAAGGCAACATCTTAAAAACATAAATAAAATGTTTCACTGTCGGCTTTGAAACAAACCACTGTCATACTGATGAATGTACCTGCAAAAATTGATGCCTCTGAAGCTTGATTCTAGGGTCATATATAAAGGCCTTTGTCATAAAAATATGAATATAACATACAGGTTGTAAACTATATATTATCATAGGGCATGAGACTACCCAATAAATCAATTATTTGTGAAACATCCATAAAAAAAGGGTTTAAGCTTTAGTATATTCATAGTCGTTCTTGATATGGATGTTTGACTCACTAAAATGGAGAACGGGAGAGAAATCCTGCAACATATGTAAAAGATGAAGCATGAATGATTTGTGGCCTCTGTGCTAGTCTTGGAATTATAATATACAAGCAAAAACGCCCGTTTCGGAACAAATAAAATGGGTCCTGGGAAGGCTATCGTGTAAGCATTGTCTTGTCTCTCTCCCCTGCCCTCCCCTCCATGTCCAGCGATTCTCCCCTGCCCTCCCATCCATGTCCAGCGGTTCTCCCCTCCCCTCCTCTGCCCTCCCATTCCATCTCATCCATGTTCAGCGATTCTCCTCTCCCTTCCCCTCCCATCCATACCTCAGGTCGCAGCGGCGGCAGGCTCGGCTCGCGTCGCCTCCAGTCTTCCCTTGCCTTCCATCTCAGTGTCCCGCCCTCCTCTGATGTCATTTCATCTTTCTGCGAGGGCGGGACACAGCGGGAAGGGAACGCTGGAGGCAAGCTTACGTAAGCTCATTAGCATACGGTTATGAACTCAGCCAGCCATCCAGGGAGGCAGATTGACCAATTATTATATAGAGATGTTAGTTACAAAGCTAGTGAGAAATTTATTTAACTGAATTAGCTTTCATTAATTAATTATTTTAACCCCCCAAATTCTATAAAATTCGCTAAAAATTGTATGCACAAATTTGGGTGCACACTCAATGTACACGCACAATTGAATAAAGCCAATTAGCGCCAATGATTGAGATTTTAACAGGCAATTATTGGTGCTAATTTAATGAAAGTTTATGCACATCAATTCTATGTGTGGGTCCAAAAAGGGGGGCCATGGGAGGCTCAATGGCGAATCAGGGTGTGCCCACAATTTATACGCATTGTTATAAAATAACAGGGATCATACCTAATTTAGGCGTGAGGATTTACACCAAAATTTGTTTGCATTTGGTCGTTTCTGAGATGGACATCCTTGGTTTCTTAAATTGCCAAAAATCAGAAACATCCATGTCTAGGGATGACCAAATCTCAGGATGACCAAATTTACGGATTTGGACGTCCCTGACGGTATTTCGAAATTAAAGATGAGTGTCCATCTTGTTTTGAAAATATGGGTTTCCCCGCCCCTGTATCAGGACGTTTTGCGACGTCGTCCAAATCAAAACTTGGACATCCCTTTCGAAAATGCCCCTCCACGTGACTTACAATGTATGTGCATCATGTTACATGTAATCCATAACCGAGTTGTAACAAACTGTATTTCCATCTTTCATAACGTATTGTAAGCCACACTGAACCCGCAAAAAGGTGGGAAAATGTGGGATACAAATGCAATAAATAAATAAATAAATAAATATGCTTAGACAATTTGCATGTAAATTATAATTAAGCTACAGGAAAAAGGGCCCTCTGCTAGAGACGGGGGCTTTTTTCCCACGCACCAGGACCCTCTTTCCTGCAAGCAGTAAAATACCCCCCCCCTCCAAAACAAAATGGCCACGCAGTGAGAAAAATCTTACCATGTGGCCATGCGGCAGGGAGCCCTTACTGCCACTCATTGAGGTGGCGATAAGGGCTCCCACACTAACCTGGTGGTAACCGAGCAGCCTGCGGCGATATCTGATTACTGTCGGTTATCACCGTGCAAGCCATTTTCAGCGGTTTTCTTTTTCCACCAAAAATGGCACACAGTTGGGGCAGGACTACCGCTGGTGGCTGCGTTGGGCCAGCTGTAGTCTCAAAAGAACAAGTGGTAGGCCTCTGTTGGACTTACCGCTGATTTGTAAAAGGGCCCCTAAGTCATGTTTGCAAAACCAGAATATGACCCGATTTGTGCACGCAGCTTAAATCACTTCATATAGAATCTCAGCCTGCTTGTCCAACATTGCTGCTTGGATGTCTCAACGCCATCTAAAGCTCAACATGTCCAAAACTGAACTTCTCATTTTTCCTCCTAAACCCACCTCCCCTCTTCCCCCTTTCTCCATCTCTGTTAATGGCTCTCACATCCTCCCTGTTTCCTCGGCTTGTAACCTTGGAGTCATCTTTGATTCCTCTCTCTCCTTCTTTGCGCATATTCAACAGATCGCCAAAACCTGTCGTTTCTTTATCTACAATATTAGCAAAATTCGCCCCTTCCTTTCTGAATACGCTGCCAGAACCCTTATCCACACCCTTGTCACCTCTCGCTTGGACTATTGCAATTTACTTCTCACTGGTCTTCTGCTCAGCCATCTCTCTCCTCTCCAATCTGTCCAAAATTCTTGGGCACGACTTATTTGCCACCAGAATCGTTATACCCACACTAGCCCACTCCTCAAGTCACTTCACCGGCTCCCTGTCCGCTTCCGCATTCAGTTTAAACTTCTTGTACTGACCTTTAAATGCATGCATCCACTCTGCAGCCCCCCATTACCTCTCCACTCTCATCTCTCCCTACATTCCTCCCCGTGAACTCCGCTCACTGGAGAAATGTCTCTTGTCGTCCCCTTTCTCCTCCACTGCTAACTCCAGGCTTCGTTCCTTTTCCCTCGCGGCACCTTATGTCTGGAATAGACTTCCTGGGCCTATACTCCTAGCTCCATCTCTACCTGTTTTCAAATCTATGCTGAAACCCCACCTTTTCACTGCTGCTTTTTAGCTCCCATTACTTCCCTCACCCGTAACTGTCTTGTCTGTATTATTTAGATTGTAAGCTCTTTTGAGCAGGGACTGTCTCTTTGTATCAGGTGTTCAGCGCTGTGTGTGTCTGGTAGCGCTATACAAATGCTAATAATAATAATATTGGAAAAATACTAAATGTCTAAGAGCCCTGTTTACTAAGCTGTACTATGGGCACACAAGCATTTTTAGCGCGTGCTAAAAATTAGCGCTCACTAATGTTAGAGACACCCATAGGAATATATGGGTGTGTCTAGCATTTAGTGTGCATTAATTTTAGCGTGTGCTTAAAAACGCTAGCACACCTTAGTAAACATGGCCCTAAGTGTTTGAAAATTAATCTTTTAGTATATAAGAATAGCAATTGTCTTCAGCTAAGGTTTGGAAAGGCAAGTAATGAAATCTAGTGATAAATGTTATTAAATGCTGCACCTGTCAGATGTTGCCACTCAAGATTTAGATAATAGCCATTGTCACAGATGCAGATATGCAGTAATTTGGAACAGAAAGGATTATATCTCATCTGAAGAAGGGTCCCAGGTGGTGGTGAAAGCTGATGCTCAACAATAGCATTTTGTTGGCTGGAAAAAAAAAATGAAAATTGCAGCCTGCAAAGATTCCAGGGTTCTCTTTCGTACCAGTATGATTATAAATCAAAAGATATACAACATTTACCATCTTGTTACATCATAAATTATTTGGTACGTACATTCAAAATAACAGTATCCAAAGCAGATCATCTTTCAACAGCCAAAAAACTGGATCTGACTCTTCTTCGAAGATGCTTAATAACTAGGGAGGGTTTTTTGTTTGGATTTATTACGGAATTACCAAAATGTTTTTGGCTGAAATTCCAGAGCTACAACCCTTGGCCAGTTTATTGCATTTGATAAAGGGAACTGCAGAACACGGACCTGAGAAAGGTGTGAACAGCTACAGGCTGTGCTGTGTTCATAATATCTGTTCTACCTGGGACCCCCTTTACTGTTTTTTCTAAATCCAAAATAAAAAAAAGTGTACAAAGAAAAATTAAGGGGTCATTTCACAAGGGGCAGCCTAGTTTTAGACACTATTGGGCTCATTTTCGACATAATCGGAAGTTGGGCGTCCTTCTCACAGGGCCGTCCAAATCGGTATAATCGAAAACCGATTTTGGACGTCCCCAACTGCTTTCCGTTGCAGGGATGGCCAAAGTTCTAAGGGGCGTATCAGAGACGTAGCGAAGGCGGGACTTGGGCGTGCCTAAAACTAGGACATCCTCGACCCATAATCGAAAGAAACAAGGACGTCCCTGACGAACACTTGGACGACTTTACCTGGTCGTGTTTTTCTTACGACCAAGGCACAAAAAGGTGCCCAAACTGACCAGATGACCACCAGAGAGAATCGTAGATCCCAGTGGTCATTAACCCCAGTGGCGTAGCCAAGGGTGGGCCCAGGCCCACCCACTTTGGGCTCAGGCCCACCCAATAGCAGAACTTATGAAGTGGCTGGCAGGGATCCCCAAGCCCTACCAGCCAAAAATTCCCAGCAGCTGTCCCTCCTGCTTACCTTGTAAATAGCAGATCTTCGCCCGCAGCAAGCAGTGACTGATGCATGCTGTTTGCACCGGTCCTACAGTCTTCCCTCTGATATGTTCCCACCTATGCAGAAACAGGAAGTTGCATCAGAGGGAAGGCTGTGGGGCCAACATGAGCAGTGTGTATTAGTTGGTGATCGCTGCCGGTGAAAATCTGCTACTTAAAAGGTATGCGGGGGAGGAGGGATGTTTGAGAGACCATATGGCATACAGGCAAGAGAGGGAGAGATCAAAAATCACTAGTGGGAAAGGGCGGTGTTCTTCTGCCCACCCATGTTGGGCCCAGACCCACCCAAAATTGGGTGCCTGGCTACGCTCCTGACTAACCCCCTCCCATCCTCAAAAAACATCTTTCAAAATATTTTGTGCCAGCCTCTATGCCAGCCTTAGATGTCATACTCAGGTCCATCACAGCAGTATGCAGGTCCCTGGAGCAGTTTTAGTGGGTGCAGTGCACTTCAGGGCAGGCGGACCCAGCCCCATGCCCCCCTACCTATTACGTTTGTGGAGGAAACAGCGAGCCCTCCAAAACCCACCACAAACCCACTGTGCCCACATCTAGGTGCCCCCCTTCACCTGTAATGGCTATGATAATGGTGTACAGTTGTGGGTAGTGGATTTTGGGGGGGGGGTTTGGGGGCTCAGCACACAAGGTAAGGCAACTATGTACCTGGGAGCAATTTATGAAGTCCACTGCAGTGCCCCCTAGGGTGCCCGGTTGGTGTCCTGGCATTTCAGGGGGACCAGTGCACTAGAAATGCTGGCTCCTCCCACAACCAAATGGCTTGCATTTGGTAATTTCTGAGATGCACGGCCTTGGTTTTGATTATCACCAAAAATCAGAAAAAGACCAAGTCTAGGGACGACCATCTCTAAGGATAACCAAATTTCAGGATTTGAGCATCCCTGACCATATTATCGAAACGAAAGATGGACGGCCATCTTATTTTGAAAATATGGGTTTCCCCGACCCTGGATGGGGATGTTTTGCGAGGACATCCTCATCAAAACTTGGACGTCCCTTTCGAAAATACCCCTCCAAGTGGTCCTTTTACTAAGGTGCACTGAAAAATGGGTTGCGGTAGTGTAGGCGCGTGTTATGGACATGTGCAGAATCATTTTTCAGTGCGCCTGTAAAAAAGGCCTTTTACAAATTTTTGCCGAAAATGGATGAGCGACAAAATAAAAATTGGCGTGAGTCCATTTTGGGTCTAAGACCTTACCACCAGCCATTGACTTAGCGGTAAGGTCTCTTCTGTTAACTGTGCGGTAATCGCCTACGTATATCCAGTTGGAGTTAGAGCCCGATTTTTCCCGCGCTTCAGAAAATAAAATATATTTTCTGGCACACATAGCAGATGCATGTAAAAAATGAAAATACCGCACGGGCCACGTAGTAGCCGGGCAGTTACTCCGAATTGTCGCATTTTGAGTGCGCAGAGGCACCTACGCGGCTTAGTAAAAGGGGCTCCTTAGAAAGCAGTAAATAGAGGTATTTCACTCATTTATACACTTAAGTAGCCAGTTATACATATACATTACCCCCTATAAAACACCACCTTCTATAAAAGTACACAAGTTTCATGTCATGTATTTTCACTATGGTTGTGCACAGGGGCAAAGTTTAGGCAAAATGCAGGCAATGCACACTTTCCCCTGAATTCTATATATGGTGCTATGAGTTATGTGCCAACGTTGTGCATGCAACTTAATTAAATAAAGAGCCAGTGTCGATAATTGGGTACTAATAATTATCGGTACTAATTGTTATTAATTCAAGTTTACACATGCATTTTTACATGCCCAGATCCATGCATTAATTTTACATGCGAGTCCAAAAAGGGGACACGGCCATGGGAGGGTCATAGGCAGATGAGAGGTATTCCTTTAATTAACGTACGTTGTTATAGAATCAAGTTTTTACTCGTTCCAAAAGTACAAAGACTAGGGGACACTCGAGGAAGTTACACAGAAATACTTTCAAAACAAATAGGAGGAAACATTTTTTCACTCAACGAATAGTTAAGCTCTGGAACTCTTTGCCGGAGGATGTGGTAACAGCAGTTAATGTATCTGGGTTTTAAAAAAGTTTTGGACAAATTCCTGGAGGAAAAGTCCATAGTCTGCTATTGAGACAGATATGGGAAGCAACTGCTTGCCCTGGGATTTGTAGTATGGAGTGTTGCCACGATTTGGATTTCTGCCAGATACTTGTGACCTGGCTTGGCCACTGTTTGGAAAACAGGATACTGGGCTAGATGGACCATTGGTCTGACCCAGCATGGCTACTCTTATGTTCTAGTTTAGGTGCGGGGATTTATATCAAGGTTTCATTTATAGAATAGTGTAAAGCTCTATTTTTTTCAGGACCAATTTTTTTTAGGCACCATTTATAGAATTAAACCTTTGCGCGTAGGTTATAGCATTCCTTAATTTACATGTGTACTTGCTGAATATGCACACTAAAATATGCACCAGTCCTCAAATTCATGTACGTGCTAACATGTGCATGTATATGAATTCTTTCATGATTATGCTAGTATTTTATAAAGAAAGTAGCCATTCTTGACTTATTAAAATAGGTGTGTGAAAACTATACATTACCTAAGCACAGCTTTATACAATTACGCTCCACTAGTTCTATTTTGCATAGGACATCTAGGAACTGAGAAATCCAGATTAGAAATGCAGAGCTCTTGTAAAATACGTAAAAGGATCACAGGCATGCACATGTATTTTCTGGCATATGCAGCAGGATACGTAATATTAAAAAAAGGACAAAAGGAAAAGAGTGTCCCAAGCTCTTAAATTAGCGTTGCTGTAGCCAGGAAAATTGTGGGTTCCTGGCTTCAGCAATGAGATAGTTGGTCCAAAGTCAGGTCCACTGTTTATAAAAAGAGCTGGTGGTTGTGTTTAACTTACCTTGGACCCCCCTGACATCAATCTTACCCTCCCTAGACCTTCTGATTGTTATTGAGATCTCTCTGGTGTTTAGTGGGTTGTAGGATTGCTACCACGTCACTTCTGCTGCATTGGGTGCCTGGCTCAAAATTAGTGTCCCTCACCGTCTAGTGGCAGTCTCACAGTACTACCACCAGGAATCAAACTGCCAATTAAGGAGTGGGCACCTGATGGGGCAAGATTGACTAGGGATCACTCCTGCCCATCCCCCTACTAGGTACCAAGGAGACCCATGGGAAGAGCTGGGAAGAAGTGTATGCAGTTGGGGGGGGGGGGCATGGGAGAGGGTAGGTGAGGGGTATGTTTGATATAAGGGGTTAGAGGGTGAGGATCAGGTTTTGTTAGCTTTTCCACCTGCCCCTTGATTGAGTCCTTAGGTATCAACTGGATATGCAGTGGCATTTAACCACACAGTACCATTGAATATTCCCTTTGACCACCACAACATTATGGGGGGGGGGGGGGGGGGATTCTATATATGGCACCTAAAAATCCATGTGGAAAACATTTCTGCCTAAGTGTATTCTATAAGCAGCACCTAGATTTAGTTGTGGTATATAGCATATGCTTAGTGGATACCCTAGTGCCTAAATCTATGTGCCTCCATTTACACTAACGAAAACATGGCATAAATCCCACCACATAGATTTAGGCGCCGAGGGCCATATTCTTTCACAATGCACATAAATTTTGGAATGCCCATGAAACGCCCATTTTGCCACCCATAACCATGCCCCCTTTTGCCTGCACACATTGAAATTTAGGCACTGTGCATTACAGAATACACTAAGACCTTTGAAGTCAGAATGATCAAATATTTTGACACCCAAAAGATCTGGGTTTTCTATCTCATTATAGACCATAAAGTTGTAATGCTCTGTTTGTCTCCATGCATATCTACCCGTCTCTCACCCATTCACCCCCATCCTGTTAGACTGTCACTGAAATGCTTTGATGTTTCACTTATATATACTGCCATCTACCAACATTTGCTTATTTCCGATCTGACGAAGAAGGGCAACCTTCGAAAGTTAATCAAGAAATGTATTAAGTTATGTCCAATAAAAAAGGTATCATCTTATTTTCTTTTCCATGTTTTATTTTGTTTGATTTCTATAGAATACACTTAGCAATTTGCATGCGTAAATTTTAATTATTGCTTGTTAAGTGTTGTTAACAATGCTGATTGGCTTGCTAAGCCGATTAAGTTATACAAGTTGTTATAGAATCTTGGATTTCGGTGTGGAATGCTAGGCGTGCTATATAGAATATGGGGGTATGTGATTAGTTCTTCGGTGGTCCATGAGTGGAGCTGGGGAGATACCAGCACTTAGGTGGGCACCAGCATTATCCAGTGCAGGTGTCTGCATAGCTAACTGGGCAGATAAGACTCACAAAAGGCAATCCTATCTTTGTCCGCACTGAATATAGGCCAGCACCTGCATAACTTCCAGGTTGGCAGCTGACCTGTAATAAATTCAATGCCGGTATCCAGACATGGCTCAACTTTGGCTATTTAGGTCTAATTTAGCCAGCACTTAAAAAACTACAGACTGCCACTGGATGAATATTAGCCAAAGGAGTCTGCTTACCATCTTTTACTGACTATACACGCTTTGCCAAATGGATATACTGTACCCTCATAAGGGGTGGCAGAGACTGAGGTTGTTGTAATTGCAGTACTTCAAGAAAATACTCTTAACATATTTGAACAGATGTTCAAATATTTGAAATGCATTAATCTGCAAACAAACCTTTTTCGGAGAGGTGGTAGTACTAGAGGACATGAATTGAGGTTGAAGGGGGGCTGACTCAGTTATAATGTCAGCAAGTATTTTTTCATGGAATGGGTGGTGAATACATGGAATGCCCTCCCGCGGGAGGTGGTAGAGATGAAAACAGTAATGGAATTCAAACATGCGTGGGATAAACACAAAGGAATCCTGTTTCGAAGGAATGGATCCACAGAATCTTAGTAATTGGGAAGCAAAGCTAGTGCTGGGCAGACTTCAATAGTCTATGCCCTGATCGTGACTGAATAGATATAGATAGGCTAGAGTGTAAATTTTAATGGGGCTTCGATGTTAGCTTCAGAACTTTTAGTACAAGAACAGTGCTGGGCAGACTTCTACGGTCCGTGCCCTGAGAATGACAAGGACAAATCAAACTCGGGTATACATATGAATTATCGCATACCATGTAAAATGAGTTTATCTTGTTGGGCAGACTGGATGGACCGTACAGGTCTTTATCTGCCATCATTTACTATGTTGTGTTACTATATAACATGCCATGTGCTGAGATGACTTAGAAAAATTTAGAATTCTTAAAGTCCTGTATCTAATAGAGTTCTCTAACAGAGTCAACTTATTACTCAGAGAAACATTGTCCTTTATCAAATTATTATTGACCAGTTCCAAAGCAGCAATAATAGCTTCAAGTTGTGAGTCATATTGAACACATTCCCCATCCAAACAATCAAACTTAAGTGCTGCTTCAACTGTAAAATTACAGATCTGGAAAACAGTCTGACAGCATACCTCTCACTTAGACTTTGGACACTGTCTCTTCAAGGAGACAGAATTAACTTCTTTAATATGATGATCCAGCACCAAGAGAGGAAGGCATACTGGTTGTATCTAGGGGGAAGCACTCAACACACCCAAAGCACGTCTCTCTTTCGGCTGTGTGAGATCCACTGCTCAACATGCTGGACCAAGTCTTCAACCAGCATCACAACTCTCAGGGTATCATCCAAATCTCCACGAATCCGTCTACTAGCGGTGGACACTGCCATATTTCAGCCCTAAAGACATCTACAGGAACTCTGCTAAGAAGCACCAAGGATAGAGTTCCTCTGGCCTGAGAGATGCCTCATGGCTCAGAAGAGTAGCCACTTCCACTACCTCCAAGAGCCATCCTAGAATGCTAACCCATCAAGTCAGCCATCCAGCGATCTATACATAGGTCTTTGTGAGTTAGTGCTGTTCTGCTAGCTGGATCAGAAATGTATTTCAGAGGTCAGCAGTAGTAGATCTTTACATGGTAAGGCTATACTGAGTGTTTCTGACGTCTTGTCTGAAAACATGCATATTGCACTGGTCTTTCGAGGTAAATGCCCAGGTCCTTTTGTTTAAAGAAAAACGTTTGCATCATTTTTTTGAAATGTTTATCTCTATTATCTTTGATATTGGGGATAATTAAACCTATTGTGATGGCTTGACCTGAGCACTCCTATTAATGGAGGGATGAGTCACCCTCGCACTCCAACAGTCTTGGGTGTTATGCGCAGGCCCAGCATCTTGGACTAGTTGAAGGTATGAGCACAACGAAGATTAGGAGCGGGCTTGATTGGTCTACACTGGGGTGGGGGAGGGGAATTACAGAAAAAAGGAAAGCATGTCAAATGTCAATCGTACCATTAGTAGAATGGTGACAATCTGATGGGTGTTACCGAAGACAATTGGATGTTTCTTGGGCGGTCAAATTCTTTCAGGGGTGGAGCAACAAGAATCCCATTTAAATGAGCACCTCTGAGGCCTAGGCTTATTCCTGTTTCTCAGAGGCAGCTGACCCTCCCATCCTGCCCTTTATTAAATGTTTTTATTGCTCTTTTTGAAGATCTTGTTTTTTGATAGTTTATTGTTTTCATGTTGTTGCAGCAAATGGGAGTACCCGAGCCGGAAATTTATGGCCCGATATTCAGCATTATTTAACTGGCCAGGAATGGCTCCTGGTCAGTTAAATAGCGCTTAACCAGCTAAACGCTAATATTCAGTGTGAGATAGCCAGTTATCTCTGCTAAATATTAGCACTTAGCAGCTAGATAATAACTGGCTATGTCGCACGACTTAGCCGATTAAGCATGAATATTCAACACTAACCAGCTAAATTTAGCGGTTAAGATAGGCCTGCTATTTATGTGGCCTATCTTTAACCGCTAAGCACTAAACCGGTTAGTGCTGAAAATCGGCTTAAGAAGTTAAGTTGATGTGGACAAAACTGAAATCAGATATTCAATGCTGTTCGCCGGATACAGCCCAGCATTGAATATCCAGGGTCAGCATCAACAGTGGCAGTTAACTACCAGTGGCTGCCTGCCACTGGTTGAATATCAGGGGTTAAAGTCCAAGAAGTGGTCTTTAAGGTAAGGGCTTTAATTTTCACCAGGAGATGATCATTAGACCTAAGTTTGTAGGTTTTGATCTGAAGCTCCATGCTAGCCTACAAGCCACAGTTGGTTATGGTGGGGAGCTAAAGGGCATTTTGAATTACTGGTGAAGAGCTGGCTTCCTGTTGGTGGCAATTTATTCCAATTACTATGCAATATTTTGTGTTTTGCCCTTATATTCATGGTAGCAGGGTGCATTGTTATCTATGTTTGGTATGAGTATTGTTTGTATTCAATTGCATTGTCTTTGTATGGATGGCACTGTGAACTAGGGCTGCTATCCCTACAGTTTGCAGTTTCCTGTGATTGACTCCTTTTGAGCTTTCCCTATTGGCTCTTGGTTCTGGGCCAGGGCCAGCCCTCCTCCTCTCTTCCAGTCTTGCAAATGCTGGCTATGATGGCATGCTGGGGGTGAGAAGTACCACCGGGCTGCTGCAGTAGCCCGGCGGTACTTCCTTTTTAACGAGCGGTAAGCCTGCGTTGGACTTACCGCCACTTAGTAAAAGAAGCCCAGTGTGCACTATTATAGAATGCATCTGATCTGCCGCAGGTATTTAGGCCTGGTTTTAGGTAGCCTAAATGGACAAGTGACAGACTCACCCACCAATGCGCAGTAGAGCCCGAACGTTGAGAGAGGAAACGTCCAAGCCCCACCTCCACCAGCGCCAGAACCAGAAAGGAGGAGGAGTCAGAGGCGGGGGCGAGGGGCGGAGAGTACAGAACAGGCCGAACGTAATGGCGGTCACTGAGATCAAGAGGCGGGACGAGGGGCGGAGAGTACAGAACAGGCCGAACGTAATGGAGGTCGCCGAGATCGCCGAAGCACCAACCTCCACCCTCCTCCCCGACGTTGCCACCGCCGTTCCCGCCCCCCTCCGTGCCGGGCTCCCTGCACTGACATGATAGTGCCTCTCACCTCCGTGTGAAAGCGCTGCAGGCAGCAGAAGATCGATCTTCTGCTGTCTGTAGCACTTTCACACGGTGGTGAGAGGCACTGTCATGTCAGTGCAGGGGGCCCGGCATGGAGGGGGGAGGGAGTGGCGGCATGGAGGGTAGCTGGACATGGGGGGAGGACAGGGAAGAGAGCAAGGTTGGTGGACGGGGGGAGGCTAAGGGAAAGAGGAGGGCTGCTGGACATGGGGGGGAGGGCAGGGAGACTTCAGAGCTGCTGGACATGGATCGATGGAGGGGAGGGGAGGGCAGGGAACAGAGGAGGATTGCTGGGCATGGATGGATGGAGTTGAGAATTATTGAATTTAGAACAACAAAAAACTCGCCCGTTTTAACAGGCTTAATGGCTAGTATTCTATAAACTATGCCTAACTTTAGACGTAGTTTATAGAATCATACTAACTGCATGGTTTTTCAGCACCAATTTTTAAGGCACCATTTATAGAATTTGGTCTGTTGCTTTTTGAAGAAAGTTCAAGTTTTTCAAATAATATTATCACTGTGTATAATAGATTACTATTTGCAGAGCATCTTTTGAGATACTTCAATCTAAGAAGTGTTCTTTCTTGGAAACATAAAACACATATAAGATAGCTGGGAAAAAGAACCCCATTTACTTCTTAAGAACTTTATTTTATGCTCATGCTTCCATCATCTTGAAAGAAACATAGCCATCTGTATTATTTTCTGTTCTTGCTCTGAATACCGGTCATATATCTCGCAGTTTACAGATCAGATGAGGGTTGAATTTAACATCTCTAAAATGTTTCCCTACATATCACTGCACAAAATACTTAACAAGACAATGCGAACCTTTCATATTGCCTTGTTTTCTTCTTTGGTACAGAAATTTGCAATTGATTATGACAGTATTGTTATGGGGATTTCTATGTAATAAGACCAATTATTTCCTGTAAGAAACTAGCGTAGAAATTAAACCAGCTTATGATCCCAGGCACTAACCATCTGTTAAAATTCAGTGCTATTTAACTGGCTAGGAACAGTCCTGGCTGGTTAGATATAATTTAGCTGGCTAACCACTAATATTCAGCAGGGGACAGTTGGTGAGGAGTGGCCTAATGGTTAGTGCAGTGGGCTTTGCTCCTGGTAACCTGGGTTCAATTCCTACTGCAATTCCTTGTGACCATTGCCCCAGGTACAAAGACTTAAGGTTGTGAGCCCTCTAGGGACAGAGAAAGTACCTACATATAATGTATACAGCACTGCATATGTCTAGTAGTGCTATAGAAATGATTAGTAGTTGTAGTTTTCTCCACTGAATATTTACGATTAGCATGACCTAAGATGCATGTGCAAATCTGGTCATATTCTGGTTTTTTTGTGTGCAACTTAATTAGTTAACAAGCCAATCAACGCTGATAATTGCCAAGCAATTATTGACACTAATTGGCTTTAATTAGAATGTTCATGCACAACTATCAGGGGACATGGCCATGGGCATGGAATGGGCAGGTTGTGGGCGTTTCTAAAATCTATGCGTGTTATAGAATCTACCTGGTCCACGCCTAATTTAGGCGTCAGCATTTACACCAAGTTTTACTTGGCATAACTGCCTGCAACTAAATTTAAATTAAAAACCCTATCAGCTGAATATCGGGCCCTAAGTATTACCAAGACAGCTTTTAAATTGCTCAATGTCATCACCAAGAAATTTCAACTATTCTGAAGAACTAGTCTGTTTCCATATAGGAAATGAAATAGAAATGGAATTCAAATGTCAAAGGATTTGAGAGCACATGGAAATCATGAGCTGGGGGTCTGGATATTCTACTAACTGTGAAACAAATTTGAATAAAGCTAGATTAATAATTCAGAAGTTAACAGGAAGGGAGAGACAGTGATTTTATAAAGATTTTATAAAGATTTTATAGAGAACTATGCTAAAGATGAGGGCAACCAAAAAAAAGTTCAGTAGAAGTGTAATGAATACCAAAAGTAGACATAGGTCTTGTAGATCCTAAAAATACAGGATGGACTAAACTACAAGATATTTTCATATGGGCCCTTTTACTAAGCCACGTAGGCACCAACGCGCATCCAACGCACGTCAATTTGGAACCACCACCAGGCTACTCCGTGCCCTGGGCGGTAATTCCATTTTTTACGCGCGTCAGAACTTATTTTTTTTATTTTCCAACACATGGCGCTAACCAGGTGGTAATTGACATTGTACATGCGCTGATGACTACCGCCCGGCTAACGCGCAAGACCTTACCGCTAAGTGAATGGGTGGCAGTCTCAGGCCCAAAATGGATGTACACCAATGGATGTGCACTCCCCTACTGGTCACCAACCCCCTCCCACCCCCAAAAAACAAATTATAAACATTTTTGTGCCAGCCTCAAATGTCATACCCAGCTCCGTCACAGCACTATGCAGGTCCCTGGAGCAGTTTTTAGTGGGTACTGCAGTGCACTTCAGGCAGGCAGACCCAGGCCCACCCCCCTACCTGTTACACTTGTGGTGATAAATGTAAACCTTCCAAAACCCACCTGAAACCCACTGTACCCTCGTGTAGGTGCACCCATTCACCCATAAGGGCTATGCTAGTATTGTACAGTTGTGGGGAGTGGGTTTGGGGGGGCTCAGCACAAAAGGTAAGGGAGCTATGCACCTGGGAGCAATTTGTGCAGTCCACTGCAGTGCCCCCTAGGGTGCCCGGTTGGTGTCCTGGCATGTGAGGGCGACCACTGCACTATAAATGCTGGCGCCTCCCACAACCAAATGGCATGGATTTGGCCGGGTTTGAGATGGCCGCCATTAGTTTCCATTATCGGCAGGAAACCAATGGTGGTGATCTCTAACGCCGGCCATCTCTAAGGCCAGCCAAATGTTGAGATTTGGCCAGCCCTGACTGCATTATCGAAATGAAAGATGGCCGGCCATCTTGTTTCGATAATACGGTCGGGTATGCCGCATTACGGGGCCGGCCCCCTTCGATTATGCCCCTCCACGCGTATTCTATAACGAAGTGTGCTATACTTCTAATGCGTGCAGGCAAGAAATGGCATGGTTATGGGTGGGGAAATGGGCATTTTGAGGGCATTCTGGTGATGGTATATCAACTAAACTGTGGATACATACCTGACATCAAAATCCCTTTTGGGAAGTATAAACTCCCCCTCAAATCACAAGTCAGGAACCTTGGAATACAGTTAGATTCAACACTTACTCTGATTCCCCAAATCAAAGCAAACTTCAACAGCTGCTTCTACTATTTGCAACAGCTACGCTGCCTCTCTCCTTACATCGAGAAGGTAAATCTTATCCCAGTTGTGCAAGACTGGATTACTGCAATGCACTATACAATGGTCTGACTACAAATGGCCTGCACCAGCTCCAGTTGATTCAGAATGCAGCAGCAAGACTCTTAGAAGGTTGCAAGCAATGTGACCACATCACACCATTTTTGCAAAAATTGGCTACCAGTACAATACAGGGCTAAAGTTAAAACTCTATGTCTGATCTTCAAGGCCCTGAAAGGAAATGGCCCTGAGTATCGAAAGAATAGGATTATCCTCCACACACCGTCAAGGACACTAAGGTCTTCCCAAGGACTTTCACTAACTACACCTTCTCCAAAATACATTACATGATGTGATACCCGCAAGCGAGCTTTCTCCGGAGTAGCCCCCACACTCTTGAATGCATTGCCTGAAAGGCTCCGCTTAACACAAGACTACCTCTACTTCAGGAAGCAGGTGAAAGCTTGGCTCTTCAACCAAGCCTTTAATGGAAGAAGTAACTAGCTTGTTAGTCTCACTCACACACACAAGGAGTGACTCGGGCTGCACATACTGCAGCGGGACATGTTTATCCACTCCTACCCTAGCTGAGATAACATTTAACCATCTCTCTGACCTCATGTGCAACTTTCTTCAAATCAGTCACCTTACTTTCTAATTCTTCCTACTTTCTTATCCATCTATATGTTACAACTTTGCCTTTCCCTTCACTACCAATTGTAATGTTTTATGTGTTGTGTTGACATTGCTAGTATACCATGCCATACGTTGTATTGTTTTTGAGTATTTTTACTGCTGTAATTGCCTATTGCTCATGTTTGAACTATTCTTACTGTACACCGCCTTGAGTGAACTCCTTCAAAAAGGCGGTAAATAAATCCTAATAAATAAACATATTTTATATACTGCATTTAAATCTAGGTGTCGATTATAGAATACACTTAGCACTGATTTCAGCACCAAATTTTTAGATGCCATATATAGAATCTCCCCCATAATTTCACAGCATTTTTTATCCCCATTCAGTATCCATTGTAACTAAAAAGGACTTATTCCACCTATTGTCACTCCAAGCAATGTCAACATATTGGTTAATGTCAACAATTTTCACCACTTGGTGATTCAAAATCTATCCTTAATGTCACAAAGTGACGATCCGTGCCGCTGAAACAACCAGTTATAGCGCTCTTCCTTATCATAGGACAGATACTAATTCAGCTGCATCTTAACGCAGACTCCGATTAGCAGCGATGTGTCAGTTTACACATGCACGTTAAAATGGCAGCTAAGCATAAGCATGTTGATTTGGACTTAAATGCAAAAATGGAAATTATAAAGATGCTAGATAACCACTGTAAGCTGAAAGACATTGCAGAAAAGTTTGGCATTGACATTTCCACCGTGTTAAAACTACCTAACAAGCAGGACAAAATAATCAATCATTAGTCACTAGCAACAGCAAGCCTTAAATGCATGCATGTTATGCACAGGGGTGGAATGGGTGAAGCATGGACATGACCTCTTATAAAATGCAGATTGGTGCAAACATTCATGCTTTGAAATGATGGTTTGCACTTTGCCCATGGGCATGCATGGGGGTGGAATTTGGGTGAAGCATGGACATGAATACTTGACAAATATTGGCACTGACATTTACATCAGCTCTAGGGTTGGTGTAAACGTCCACACCTGCCACTTACACTAGTATTTTATAAAGACAAGCAAACGTTTTCTTGTTTCTATAAAATAAGCTTCACATAGGTGTCCTAAATGGTGCTTTAACGAGGCACCAACTTGTAAAATTACCTTCCTATTGTTAATTAAATATGTTTAATTGCAGTCTGCATATTGCTATTAATCTTGACCTTCAGAGAATTAATGTAAAACAGGAAATTATAATGGAAAGCAATGAGATGGAATTAGTCCCTGGTATTTTAATTATTTTGGTATAATTCTAATAAACTATTCATATTATCAAACTCTAATTTAAGATTTAATGATGCATTGAAAGAAGGCTCACAAGAAGCTGAAAACATGAGAAATTGATTCTTTGTATACTGCAATCTAACATGCATTTCCTAGCCAATTTTCTTCAATAATATCTACTAAAGAACAAATTCTGATTCTGCTGAACAATATATTAACTTTCCTAGTATTAATCACTTTCAAGGCTGGGTTTAAGGTATCAACCAGATTTAATTCGGCATTTGTAATTGCACTATGATTATTTGGTACCATATGGGAAGGGATGGATTCAGTAAATGCCGCAGAAACTTATGAGATCTTAATATAGGCATGAAGATAAATAGATGACCGCATGTGTATATGTGAGTGAGAATGAGGGAGAGTGAAACAATACAATTTTCAGTTCAGTGCTACAATTTCACCATATGATGCCCTAAGCTGTGCTCAAAAGTGGCCAGTGCTGTTTGTAGTGCATGGGTTTCCCACGTGCTGTGACCACGTTTACCTCAGTGGTAAAATTGACACATTTATATATTTTCCTGTAATGGCCACATGCTAATTTCCCAATTAGCACATGGCCATTACCATAAAGCCCTTACGGCCACCTATATACTAGGCGGTAAGGGCTCTTGCATTAACTGTGTGCTAATGATAAGTACATAAGTATTGCCATACTGGGACAGACCAAAGATCCATCAAGCCCAGCATCCTGTTTCCAACAGTGGCCAATCCAGGTCACAAGTACCTGGCAGAAACCTAAACAATAGCAACATTCCATGAAGAACCCCAAAGAGTAGCAACATTCCATTCAGATTCTCAAATAGTAGCAACATTCCATGTAGAACCCCAAAGATGAGCAAGATTCCATTCAGAATCTCAAATAGTAGCATAAGTACATAAGTGTTGCCATACTGGGACAGACCAAAGGTCCATCAAGCCCAGCATCCCGTTTCCAACGGTAGCCAATCCAGGTCATAAATACTTGACAAGTACAAAACATTTTATACTGCTTATCCCCAGAAATAGTGGATTTTCCCCAAGTCAAATTTAATAATGGTCTAATCAGAACACAGCAATGTAACCGTGCTATCTGATTAACACAGGGCACGCCTACTCTCCGTCCATATACACGCCTCCCGCACCTAAAAATAAAAACTATTTCTTAGTGCAGGATTAGCTTGCTGATCGGCACAGTACTGCAGGATGCCTCAGCGCGTCCCATGGCAGTGATTTTTGGCATATAGTAGGCAGGTGCTGTTGCCTACCGCGGCTTAGTAAAAGGGCCCCTGTGTAAGGGAGTCCAAGGGCACCTTCATGGACTTTACATGTTTGTAAGCACCTACATTGATATACAGGTATGTTCAGAGCTTTTTTTGAGGGGGTATTTGGGGGTACTAAGTACCGGCACCTTTTCCACTGTCTGCTAAACTTGACCCATGGTTCTCGTATTTTAATGAAAGAGCTCAGGTTCTACATACAAATTCTGCCTTGTCATAGATTCTATGACTGGTTGCAGGGGTCCTGGCTATTGTGGTATGAGTCCCTGAATGATCAAATGTCAGGACACCCTTCAGGGGTGGAGTGAATACAAACACCTTTTTTTGCTAGACAAAATGCTCTGGGTATGTTCCAGAAAGAAGGTTCTGTTAGTTCTGTGTGAAACCTCTTGTTTTAAGCACTGCATTCACATTTATTCATGTCTCCATAGATCAATTCACATTAGCTCATGGACTCCATTTCATAAATCAGATCATTAGCACAGAACCAAATTGCAATTCTTATTCTTGATGCTAAAATTAAAAACAAAAACAACAAAATCTGTGTTTATAATTTTTCAGCACTCTGTAGTTATCTGGGCAACTTTACAGAACTGACTGAATTCTCTGTTTCTGTCCACCCTATGGCTATAAGCTATCTTACTTAACTGCTTTGTAAGAAACCCATGAAGGAGCAAATGATACAACTGACATAATATTGGCACTGTCACCGCCTCTCTTGCAATGGCATACACATCAAAGTCAAACAAGAAAGAAAAAAACACAGCAAATCAGGAAATTAGCTGGCAAGACATGGGCCGCAGCTTTATTACTTAACAAACAACCAGAATTTGACACTAATCATCCCTTGAACAATAACATCTCTTCACATGCCTAACCTGCAGTGTCACAGAGTCGAACCCCCCCTTCCCCAATTGTGGCGGTGATACACGAGTGCTCCAAAGCAACTCGTGAACAAACTCCTAGACACCAACTTGGTCACTACATCAAATACAGACATCCAGTATTTCAATGGAAAAATTGCAAACCTACGCAACACGCTACCCCAGGACAGCACTGACATCGAAATCTTCCTTAATGAGTTGGACCCAACCACTGGAGAATACTCGGCTGACCAAACCTGGTTAAAATTCGCCCTCCTTACCGTCCATGCAGTTGCACAGGCGATCAGTAGGTTCTCCAACACTCACTGTAAACTAGATACCTGTCCCAACACCCTAATGAAATCCGCCCCTGGCCACTTCATAGCAGGCCTCACATCCCACCTATATTACATGCTTCAGCAAGGTTTCTTCCCTAAGGAAAATGGCAATATCCTACTCACCCCGATACTAAAAGACACCAAGAAAAAAGAAATGAAATCACTAACTACCGTCCAGTAGCATCCATTCCGTTGTCAGTCAAACTGATGGAAAGCATGGTAGCCAAAACATTTACAGATTATATAAACAAATTCTCAATATTACACGAATCACAGTCAGGTTTTCGCCCCCTCCACAGCACAGATACAGTACTACTCACTCTCCTAGCCAAATTCAAGCAGGAAATAGCAATAGGCAAAAACATCCTCCTCCTCCTCCAATTCGACATGTCTAGTGCATTTGACAAGGTGGAAACATACTTAGCTGGATCAAGGGTTTCCTAACCACAAGAACATATCAAGTAAAATCAAACTCAAACATATCATCACCGTGGAAAGCAGACTGCGGAGTACCACAAGGATCACCGCTATCACCAATCTTCTTCAACCTAATGACGACCCCACTAGCCAAGTCCTTATCCAACCAAGGCCTTAACCCTTTCATCTATGCAGACAATGTCACAATATGCATTCCTTACAAATCTAAACTGACAGAAATCATCAACGAAATCAAGATCAGCTTGATCATCAAGGACTCTTGGGCAAATGCATTTCAACTAGAACTAAACAAAGAAAAAACACACTGTCTCATCCTCTCATCCCCACACAGTGCGGATAACCCCACAATTATCAACACCTCAGATTACACCCTCCCTATCTCAGACAGCCTGAAAATCCTTGGCGTTACAATGAACCGCAACTTAACACTAGAGAGCCAAGTGACATCCACAACAAAGAAAATGTTCCACTCAATGTAGAAACTCAAATGCGTGAAACAATTCTTCCTGAGGGGAACATTTCGCAACCTGATACAATCAATGGTACTAAGCCATGTAGACTACTGCAATGGAATTTATGCGGGATGCAAACTTCAGACTGCTCAAAACACGGCAGCTAGGCTTATCTTCGGAAAAACACGATTTGAAAGTGCAAAACCCCTTCGTAAAAAACTATACTGGCTCCCAATCAAAGAACGCATTGCTTTCAAAATGTGCACTCTGGTTCACAAAATTATCTACAGTGAAGGTCCAGGATACATGACAAACTCGATCTACCTACCAATTAGAAACACATCCGAATCAACACGAACGTACCTAAATCTGCACTACCCAAGCTGCAAAGGACTCAAATAAAAATCAACTTGCACGTCCAGTTTTTCCTACATAAGCACACAACTGTGGAACGCATTACCAAAAGCCTTGAAAACTATGAACGACCACCTAAACTTCCGGAAAACACTAAAAACTAACCTGTTTAAAAAGGCATACCCTACCGATCCAACATAAATGACTGATCTCTGCAACACAACAAAACTAAAGAATGTAATAGACATAACACAACTCTTCAGTTGTACGATTCCCTAATGTGGCTGTGCCACACGAACTTTACCTACCACAACATCACTTTCTATTTGTTTACACCGGAGCCTGCAAACGCCTCTCCGGTACTATGTAAGCCGCATTGAGCCTACAAATAGGTGGGAAAATGTGGGATATAAATGTAACAAACAAACAAATAAATAAATAAATCTCAGGCCTCTCCTAAACCTTCAATTTCCCATGAATGTCTGTTGCTTAAACCCATTCAGGACCAGGCCTTGTTCCATTCCCCCCCCCCCCCCCCCCCCCACTGTGACTGAGCAGAAGCCCCCATCTGCAAGGGGGGAAGGGGAATGTGACAAATACTTGTTCCTGCCACCAACCTTCCCACCACCTCCCACTCACCACAAAAAAAACTACAATTCCTTCCCATTCAAAATGGCTCCCTAGAAACACATTTAACTGTACCCATCCTACCTACTGTCCAATAGAAACAACCTGTCGAGCCTCAGACATCACATACCCTTAACTTCTGATGTTCCACAATCCCACCTCTTACCTTTTCTGGCAAATAGTCATCCCATATCCACTCAGTGACCCCCCCCCCCCCCCCCCACTCCTTTTTGCCCATTTCCTCTTATCCTTTCCCCTACCCTCCTCACCTATACATTATCCCAAAAATGCCTATGCAAGAAAACCGGTGGACTCAGTCATGTTATATGCCCTCCAGGTTAGTCAGAGCACATTTATTAGAGCTGAAATATGACATGTCTTCAAATACAGGCATTCTGGAATTTGCATGGCCATCATTCTTAAATTCTCCTCAATTCTAGCTTATGATGCATGAAGTAGCACACTAGACTGTCATTGATGTGAAATATTTCCATGCATGACAGAGGATACAATAGTGAAGCCATTATATATATAAGTACATAAGTAATGCCATACTGGGAAAAGACCAAGGGTCCATCGAGCCCAGCATCTTGTCCACGACAGCGGCCAATCCAGGCCAAGGGCACCTGGCCAGCTTCCCAAACGTACAAACATTCTATACATGTTATTCCTGGGATTTTGGATTTTTCCAAGTCCGTTTAGTAGCGGTTTATGGACTTGTCCTTTAGGAAGCCGTCCAACCCCTTTTTAAACTCTGCTAAGCTAACCGCCTTCACCACATTTTCCGGCAATGAATTCCAGAGTTTAATTACACGTTGGGTGAAGAAAACTTTTCTCCGATTTGTTTTAAATTTACTACACTGTAGTTTAATCGCATGCCCCCTAGTCCTGGTATTTTTGGAAAGCGTGAACAGACGCTTCACATCCACCTGTTCCACTCCACTCATTATTTTATATACCTCTATCATGTCTCCCCTCAGCCGTCTCTTCTCCAAGCTGAATAGCCCTAGCCTCCTTAGTCTTTCTTCATAGGGAAGTCGTCCCATCCCCGCTATCATTTTAGTCGCCCTTCGCTGCACCTTTTCCAATTCTACTATATCTTTCTTGAGATGCGGCGACCAGAATTGAACACAATACTCAAGGTGCGGTCGCACCATGGAGCGATACAACGGCATTATAACATCCTCACACCTGTTTTCCATACCTTTCCTAATAATACCCAACATTCTATTCGCTTTCCTAGCCGCAGCAGCACACTGAGCAGAAGGTTTCAGTGTGTTATCGACGACAACACCCAGATCCCTTTCTTGTCCGTATAGCAAGGTGCAGATATTTGTTAGAGCTTAATATGACACAATAAGACGGCACCTATTTTTAGTGCCAAGAACACATCTGTTTCCTCTAATTTGGAGATTTACATTGGCATCCAGGTGGAGCAAGGCGGCATTTCAACAGTGGGATCACTAACAGCCATTCTGCGCTCGGCCACTGCTGACTGGCCACTTGGAATGAAGAAGATGAAAGTTAAGTAAAAGCCGACAGTAACTGATAAATAGATGCGAGAATACCATTTTTACTATACTTGATCAAATACACATGTAAAAATATCACGAAAGAGATAAAAATGTGTTTCATTCATTTTTTTACTGACCTTTATTGGACCATGTTGCTTAATCTAACAAAGAGCTGTAAAAATGGTGTTTCTTTTTTCTAGTTTAAGGTTGGAACACGAGGATGGTCGATAACGCCTATGGTGAACAGTCCGGCAAAGATGATCATTTTACCTAATTTTCATGAATGTGTTGGCTAAAAGTCCACTTTTTGTGCATCCTGAAAAATTACACCTATAACTCAGGAGAGCAATATTTTACACCTGCTGCATTTTTAAGAAAACCCATTTGAAGAACATTATCAGTGTTTTACTGGCAATCTCCCACTACTCTAGATGCATGAGTTACCCTCACATGAACGATCTAGCAATAAAAAGAGACGCCACTGATGGAGTGGAAGAGGACAAAGAAGGCTTTTAAGATGGAGGTCTCTGCAATTTGCTCATGCTGGCGATAATGAAAGAGAAACCTTTTATCAGTCTGCACCACCCTGGAAGAGTTCAAGAGGACCACTTTTTTAATGCTTCCATCAAATGAAAATCAAGAAACTTTATGCAATGCACATTAAAGCATTTAAGAAAGGGCATTGTGAGGTGATGTAGTTAAAGAAAATGAAGAACTGTAGGCAAAAAAAATATGCATGACTGTTGTAAATTGCTTGAATGGGCTACAGAGCTAACTCCTTTGCACCGACCTCCCCATCAATTAAAAGAGAACTGTAGCCTAATGTTTAGAGTAGCTGTCTATGAACTAACCCAGATCATCAAAGGCTGCTGGTTCAAAACACAGCCTACAATTTAACAGAATTTAAAAATGTGTTGACTAAACACAAAGGAATCCTCTGCAGAAGGCATGGAACCAAACAAACTTAGGGGCCCTTTAACTAAGCCACGTAAGCATCTATGCGCGCCCAATGCGCGTCAAAATGGGAGTTACCTCAGGCTACCACATGGCTCTTGCGGTAATTTCATTCTTGGTGCTCGTGCGATATGCTGAAAAATAATTTTTATTTTTGCCGTATCGGACGCGCGCCAAGTGGCATTTGGCGCACATATGTTATTACCGCCCGGTTACCGCATGAGACTATCGCTATGTCAATGGCTGGCTACCGCCAGGTCTCAGACCCAAAATGGATGCGTGACAATTTTCATTTTGCCACATATCCATTTTCGGCAAAAGTTTTAAAAAGGCCTTTTTTACAGGTGCGCTGAAAAATGATTCTGCGCATGCCCAAAACCCACGCCTACACTACCACAGGCCATTTTTCAGCGCATCTTAGTAAATGGAACCCTTAGTGGTGATTATATGGCAAGACCTGTGATTGGGAAAGAAAAGTTCTGATCATGGTTGGACAGAATCAGCTACAGCAGCTGGAGAACAAGGGCAGTGCTGGGCAGATTTCTATGGTTTGTGCCCTGAAAATGGCAATGACAAATCAAGATCAATTATATATATATGTAGTATCACATCATACCTGATGCTATAACTTTATCTTGTTGGGCAGACTGGATGGTTTATACAGGTTTTAATCCGCTGTCATCTATTGTGTTACTATTGGGCTCATTTTCAAAAGAGAAGGACGCCCATCTTTCGACATAAATCGGAAGATGGGCGTCCTTCTCACAGGGTCATCGAAATTGGTATAATCGAAAGTTGATATTGGACATCCCCAACTGCACTCCGTCGCAGGGATGGCCAAAGTTCAAGGGGGTGTATTGGACGCGTAGCTAAGGCGGGACTTGGTCGTGCCTAAAACTAGGACGTCCTTGGCCCATAATCGAAAGAAACAAGGATGTCCCTGACGAACACTTGGACGACTTTACCTGCTCGTGTTTTTCTTACGACCAAGGCACAAAACGGTGCCTGAAATGACCAGATGACCACCGGAGAGAATCGGGGATGACCTCCCCTTACTCCCCCAGTGGTCATTAACCCCCTCCCACCCTCAAAAAACATCTTTAAAAATAGTGATTGCCAGCCTCAGATGTCATACTCAGGTCCATCTCAGCAGTATGCAGGTACCTGGAGCAGTTTTAGTGAGTGCAGTGCACTTCAGGCAGACGGACCCATGCCCATCCCCCCTACCTGTTATGTTTGTGGAGGACACAATCACAGAAGAGAGGGTAATACAGCATACAAGCATAAAACAAACAAGAAAAAGCAACACTGGGCCTTCAAGAAAGAGACAATGGCTATCCTTTATTGTGAAAAAGACCCAACATGGGCCATGTTTCGGCGCACAAGCGCCTGCCTCAGGGGTCAGAGTGTGTCTTCACAATATATAAGCAGGAATATTCATACAGTCTAAGTAAATTGCCAATAAACGCTGAGCTTTATTCAATCAAGCCAGACCCTGTCTGTAAAAACCCACCACAAACTCACTGTACCCACATCTAGGTGCACCCCTTCACCCGTAAGGGCTATGGTAATGGTGTACAGTTGTGGGTAGTGGGGTTTGGGGGGCTCAGCACACAAGGTAAGGGAGCTATGTACCTGGGAGCAATTTATGAAGTCCACTGCAGTGCCCCCTATAGGGACATAATCGAAAGGGCCGCCCAAGTTTTCCTGAGGATGTCCTCGCAGTACGTCCCGGTAAAGGGGCGGGGAAACCCGTATTATCAAAACAAGATAGACACCCATCTTTAATTTCAATAATACTGTCGGGGATGCCCAAATCTTGACATTTAGGTCGTCCCTAGAGATGGTCGTCCTTAGACTTCGTTGTTTCTGATTTTCGGTGATAATGGAAACTAAGGATGCCCATCTCAGAAATGACCAAATGCAAGCCCTTTGGTCGTGGGAGGAGCCAGCATTCGTAGTGCACTGGTCCCCCTTACATGCCAGGACACCAACCGGCCACCCTAGGGGGCACTGCAGTGGACTCCAGTAAAAGCTCCCAGGTACATAGCTCCCTTACCTTGTGTGTTGAGCCCCCAACTCTCCCCCCCCCCCAAAACCCACTCCCCACAACTGTACACCACTATCATAGTTCTTATGCATGAAGGGGGGCACCTACAAGTGGGTACAGTGGGTTTCTGGTGGGTTTTGAATGGCTCACATTTACCACCACAAGTGTAACAGGTAGGGGGGGGTGAGCCTGGATCTGCCTGCCTCAAGTGCACTTCACCCACTAAAACTGCTCCAGGGATGTGTATACTGCTGTCATGGAGCTGGGTATGATATTTGAGGCTGGCAAAAAATATTTAAAAAAAAATTTTGAGGGTGGGAGGGGTTAGTGACCACTGGGGGAGTAAAGGGAGGTCATCCTCAATTCCCTCCGGTGGTCATCTGGTCAGTTCGGACACCTTTTTGTGCCTTAGTCATAAGAAAAAAAGGACCAGGTAAAGTCATCCAAGTGTTCGTCAGGGACGTCCTTTTTTTCTATTTTGGGTCAAAGACGCGCATGTGTTAGGCACACCCAAGTCCTGCCTTCACTACGTTTCCGACATGCCCCCGGGAACTTTGGTCATCCCCATGATGGAAAGCAGTTGGGGACCCCCAAAATAGGCTTTTAATTATGCCGATTTGGGCGACCCTGTGAGGAGGACGCCCATCTTGCGATTTGTGTCAAAAGATGGGCGTCCTTCTCTTTCGAGAATAAGCCTGCTAGGGTGCCCGGATGGTGTCCTGACAGGTGAGGGGGACCAGTGCACTACAAATGCTGGCTCCTCCCATGACCAAATGGCTTGCATTTAGCTGTTTCTGAGATGGACGTCCTTGGGTTCCATTATCACCGAAAATTAGAAACGACCAAGTCTAGGGATGACCATCTCTAAGGATGACCAAATTTCAGGATTTGGGCGTCCCTGACCATATTATCGAAATGAAAGATGGACATCCATCTTGTTTCAAAAATACGGGTTTCCCCACCCCTGGATGGGAATGTTTTGCGAGGACGTCCTCATCAAAACTTGGACGTCCCTTTCGATTATACCCCTCCACATAACCATAAACTCTGTGTGCTGTGCAGTATTTCAAAATACATATAATAAACAGTAACACTTTTTATTGATTGCAAACCTTTGTTACATTATTGCTTAGGGACCCTGTTTATTAATGAGAGAATTTCAGACTTCGACTGAATTTAAGAAAGAAATTAAAATGTTATTATTTTTTGGGGCCTATGATGGACCCTAGCTTGTTCAATATTGGAAGCACAACACGTTGATATATTTTGATACTGGAGCATTGAGAATAATGTATATTATAGAGTGAATTATGTCTGCTTTTAGTCTATTAGTAATGTTGCAAAATGTGTATGAGCTGTATAAAATTTTGTAATCCGCCTAGAACTTTGGCGATAATGCAGAATATAAAAATGTTTTAAATAATCCTATATAATATATTGCACCTTCAACGTTCTGAAGCCGAGAAAGTGAAGCCTTCAAGCCTTGAAGCATTCCTGCAACGTTCCGGAACTACGGCTTCAGAACGTTGGAGGTGCGTTTTATTATATAGGATAGGATGTGCTCGGTGCTTTACATGGGGGGGATTTAATATATGCTGATTAAAGTGGAGGAGTGGCTGGAGGGGGGCGATAGGACAATTGCTGGGTGGCTGGAGGGGAGGGGCAAGGGAGAGAAGAGCATCACTGGGTGGCTGGAGGGGGGACAGGAGACACACTCGCACCCAGCAGTCTCACTCTTGTCACAAACACACACTCGCACATTCACTCTCTCTCACACACAGTTAATCTCACACATACTCTCTCAAACATACGCACTCCGAGGAAAACCTTGCTAGCGCCCGTTTCATTTGTGTCAGAAACGGGCCTGTTTTACTAGTAAATAAATAAATAAATGTACAGCACAGGTTTGCAATCCTTCACTTTAACTGCACAAATGAACGTGCAGTGAGTGCAAAGGCTGTGCACTAAGGGGTCCTTTTACTAAGGTGCGCCGAAAAATGGCTTGCGCTCGTATAGACGAGTGTATTGGACGCATGCAAATCCATTTTTCAGTGCACCTGCAAAAAAAGGTCTCTGTTTTGGCCAAACATGGACGCGCGGCATAATTAAAATTGACGCGCGTCCATTTTGGGCCTGAGACCTTACCGTCACCCATTGACTTAGCAGTAAGGTCTCATGCTTTAATGGGGCAGAAATCGTCAATGTGGGTACAATGCCGATTACCACCCGGTTAGTGCCATGCACTGGAAACTTTTCCGGCAAGCATAGCAGACAGACTTAAAAAATTAAATTACCATCCAGGCCACGCGGTGGCCAGGCGGTTGTTCAAAACTGACACGTGTAGGACGCACATATACGCCTACGCGGCTTAGTAAAAGGGCCCCTAAATGCCGGCATGTGCCCATTATGATTACCATCCAGAAATATTCTTTACTGCACTTTTATTCGGTACACATTTTGTGGCGCACTAGCTACAATGCGCAGTCCATGCCTACTTGTCGCCCCCTAACGGGGCGTGCAGTTAATGGGTAAATTAGTGCAGGCTGTTATGACAGCAGAATAGCAGTTACCGTACTTGTGCACATTTAGCAAACATTAAGGGCCAAAAAAGTGAGTGCTAAGCACTATTCTATAAACCGTGCTCCAGGTTGGGCACGATTTATAAAATAGCGCCTATCAAAGGGATCCACGCCTAACTTTTAGACACGAAGATTCACATCAACTGAAACCTGGTGTAAATTGTAACGGGGGTCCGCTTCCTCCTCTTGGGTGGAGCCGGCAAGCCTGCCAGCTCCCAGGGTTCTAAGGACAGAAGACTGCTGATACTGGTACTCGGGCCAAAGTATTTTATTATCAAGGCAATTTCATACCAAAAATCATAATATGTTCCTCAAAACAAAAGGTACAGTCCAGGTCCCAAAATCCCTCCACAAATGTTCCACTCCTCACAGGGCCGTGCCGATGCGGTAAGCGAGGTAAGCGCCGCAGGGGGGCGCCCACCTCTGGAGGGCGCCGCCGCCGCGGTGCTTACCCTCGCCCCGCGCCCCAAAGGCCTTTAAATATTTTACCTGGGTCGCAGCAGCGTCAGTGAAAGCGCTGCCGACCAGCAAGGGCGGGGCGGTCCGCCCCGAGTGTCATCAAAAAGGGGGGTGCCGCCGCTCCCGCTGCTCTTCTTCCTGGCAGCCCCTCCCCCGCACTAGCCCTTTAAAAATAAATTGCCGACGCGATAGGGAGCGCAGCACCTCGTGTGCAAGTAAAAGAAGCGGATCCGATCATCTCATTGGGCCTTCCCTCACTGTCCCGCCCTCCTCTGACGCAACTTCCTATTTCCTCTAGGGCGGGACAGTGAAGGAAGGCCCAATGAGATGATCGGATCCGCTTCTTTTACTTGCACACGAGGTGCTGCGCTCCCTATCGCGTCGGCAATTTATTTTTAAAGACCGGGTGGCAGGGAGAAGACGAGGCAGGGTGAGGGTGGGGGACAGATGGGGTGAAGGTGGGGGGGACTCGGATAGCAGAAGGGACTGGGTGGGAGACAGATGGGGTGAGGGGGACTCGGATGGGCAGAAGGGACTGGGTGGGAGACAGATGGGGTGAGGGTGGGGGGCACTTGGATAGCAGAAGGGACTGGGTGGGAGCCAGATGGGGTGAGGGGGACTCGGATGGGCTGAAGGGACTGGGTGGGAGACAGATGGGGTGAGGGTGGGGGGCACTTGGATAGCAGAAGGGACTGGGTGGGAGCCAGATGGGGTGAGGGGGACTCGGATGGGCAGAAGGGACTGGGTGGGAGCCAGATGGGGTGAGGGGGACTCGGATGGGCAGAAGGGACTGGGTGGGAGACAGATGGGGTGAGGGTGGGGTGAGGGTGGGGGGCACTTGGATAGCAGAAGGGACTGGGTGGGAGAAAGATGGGGTGAGAGTGAGGGGCACTTGGATAGCAGAAGGGACTGGGTGGGAGCCAGATGGGGTGAGGGGGACTCGGATGGGCAGAAGGGACTGGGTGGGAGACAGATGGGGTGAGGGTGGGGGGCACTTGGATAGCAGAAGGGACTGGGTGGGAGCCAGATGGGGTGAGGGGGACTCGGATGGGCAGAAGGGACTGGGTGGGAGACAGATGGGAGAAGGGGCATGGAACTGGGGTCTGAAAAGTGAGCAGGAGGGAGAATGGGGTCATGCCTGGGGCAGAGGTGGATGGGAGAATCAATGGATCTGGAACTAGGGGCAGCCGCAGGTGGGAACTGGGAGCTGAAAAGAGGGGGCATTGAGAGAGGGGGGATAGATCCTGGATGGAATGGGGAGTGAGAGGGAGGGCAGACCCTGAATGGATGGGAGGGGGAAAGAGAGAGGGCAAATGGTGAATCGAAGGAGCAGAGAGAAAGGGCAGACAGTGGATAAAAGGGAGTGAAAGAGCAGACAGTGGATGGAAGGGGCAGAGATAGAGGGCAAATGCTGGAGGGAAAGGAGAGAGAGAGGGCAGATGGTGGATGGAAGGGGGAGAGAGAGATGGCAGACTGGGGCAGATGGTGGATGGAAGGCACATTAGAGAGGGCAGACACTGGATGGCAGAGAGAGAGCGAAGACAGATGCTGGATGGAAGGAAGACGGTGAAAAGAAGATGAGGAAAGCAGAAACCAAAGACAACAAACTGTAAATATATATTTTTATTATTTTGCTTTAGGATATAGTATTTTAGCTGTGTTAATAAATGTTTATAAATAGAACATGTAAATAAGGTAATCTTTTTATTGGACTAATTTTAATACATTTTGACTTAACTTTCAGAGAACAAAACCCCCTTCCTCAGATCAGGATAGGATACTGTAACAGCACTATACTGTATTGACCTGAGGAAGGAGATTTTGGCCTCTGGAAGTTAAATGTATTAGTCCAATAAAATGGTATTATTTTATTTTCTGTATTTGTTTTATTTCTATTTGTTCATTTGTAAAGTGGTGATTGGTATTTGTTAGTTTTTTCAAATTTACATCTGCTGTCTTTATATTTTGCACAGTACTAGGAGACATTTTCTGTTTCTGTGGCGTTGCATTGTATGCAGAGTCTGGCATTGGGGGTTCAGTTTAATTTTTGTCTAAATAGAAAGTTTATGATTACTTATTCTATAGTGGATTAGGGTGTATCTGTGTTTGTGAAAAAGACATGGCTTTCAGTTGGCATTGACTGTGCAGGATCGACGATCTGTACTATTCTGTCTGGTTTCGTTTTACAATAGGTGAATTGATGTTCTAGTGCTCACTGTAGTGCTTAAGATGCTTTCCTTTTCCTTGTGTGACTCATAGAAACGACTGCTTATGGTATGGTAAATTGCTCTATAGGTCGTGTTTTGTATTCTCGGTATGCCTAGTACTGGATTTGGGGGGGGGGGGGGTGTTAAAAAAATGACCGGCCCCGGGTGTCAACTACCCTAGCTACGCCACTGCTGCCGACGTCTCCCTTCCCTTGCACTCGTTGGTTCCCTCAGTGTCCCGCCTTCTTCTGACGTCAGAAGAAGGCGGACACTGAGGGAACCAAGAGCGCAAAGGGAAGGGAGATGTCGGCAGCGCTCCGCTTTCACTGACGCTGCTGCGACCAGAAGTAAAAGATTTAAAGGCCCCAGGGCGCGGAGGGAAGGGCAGAGAGGCATGGATGGGAGGGCAGAGAGGCATCGATGGGAGGGCAGGGCCCAGGGAGAGGACAAATTGCTGGAAGGGGAGGGGAGAGAGGATTGCTGGCTATGGATGGAGGAGGGAAGGGCAGAGAGGGACAAGGATGGACATGGGGGCCCAGGGAGAGGACAAATTGCTGGAAATGGAGGGGAGGGGAGAGAGGAGGATTGCTGGCTATGGATGGAGGAGGGAAGGGCAGAGAGGGACAAGAATGGACATGGATGGGAGGGCAGGACCCAGGGAGAGAGGAGAAATTGCTGGAAATGGATATAGAGCAAGAAATGAAGAAGAAAGGAGAAAAGTAAAGAAATAAATGGAAATGGAGTTAAGAGGACAGATAGCAGCAGAATCAGATACTGGACCAGCATGATTGAAAAAAGAAAGTCACCAGACAACAAAGGTAGAAAAAAAATCATTTTATTTTCATTTTAGCATTTGGAATATGTCCACTTTGAGAATTTACATCTGCTATCTTATTTTGCAATGTATACCAATTTGTTTCTAAGAATATTGCTGACAATTCCTTTCAGTGTGGCAAGTGGTGAGCGATCATTTTCATGGGGGGGGGGGGGGCGTGATCATTTTCACGGGGGGGGGGGGGGGCGCCAATTGATAGTCTGCAGGGGGGCGCCAGAGACCCTAGGCACGGCCCTGACTCCTCACGAGTTCAGGCCCTCTACTAGGCCTTAGTTTCTCTCCCCCCTCCCTCCTTCAGAAGGGTTCAGTAAGACTCCAGCACACTTCCCATAGGGCACCATAGTTCAGAAAAACTCTTCATTGACAGTCTTTGCACATCAAATCAATACCCTAAATCACCTGCTTTTTTACACAGCACAGAGGGAACCCTGTCAGGAGCAGGGTTGGCAGTTTCTCCTACCTCTCAGCACCACACCCAGTGTGGTCTCCTCCACTGCCTTCATGTGCTGGGCAGGGCAACCTTTGAATTCTCCCACTCCATGGTAGCTGGCTTCTCTCCCTTGGGCAGCTCTAGAGGCAGGCTACTTCCTTCCTCCACATACTCCATGGAATCTCTCTCTCCCTTTGTCTCTCCTCCTCCCTGGTGACCGAGAGCTCCAGGAAATCTGCTCTCCCCTTCTCACAGCTGGGGTGAATTATATACTGATGATGAAGCCAGGGAAACTGAGCTTCATCCTTCCCACGCCCTCTAGTGGGGAAGGGAGTAACAGGCTCCCCCTGCTTCGAGCCATTGCTCCCCCTGCTGGGACTGGGAATCCATTCCATCTTTTTAGGACTACTCTCCTCACTCATTCTTGCAAGGACTTCTGGGACCAGTAGTTCTGGGGCTCAGCTGCTCCACTAGGGAGTCTCGGGGGCTTGCCTTGTCACAAAATCCAGCGTGGATCTGCTGTATTCTATAAACGGTGTGTGCAAATTCTTGGACTGCCCATTACCCACCCATGCCCCTCCCATGGCCATGCCTCCTTTTTAGATCCATGCACTAGAATTTATGTGTGCATCTTTATAGAATACACATTGCAAGATACGCATGTAAATTCAAATTGCTCCCAATTACCACCAATAATTATTAGCAATGGAAAAAGACAGTAATTGGTTTGCTCTTAAATTGGGCATGTGCCCAGATTTCCACAGGCAATTTTAAGCACCATATATATAATCCAGGGGTAATTGTGCACTAATTTCTTACTGCACTTAAAAGGACTATTTAAAAAGATATTTTTGCATGTAGAACACTTTGGGGGTGGGGGGGGTGGAGGGTTAAATTTACCAAGGTTATTTTACACATAAATGTCTATGGCAGGGGCGTATCTGCGTGGGGCCACAGGGGCCTGGGCCCCCGCAGATTTTGCCCCGGACCCCCCTACCGTCGTTAACCCTCCCTCCCTTGCCTACCGCCGTCACCTACCCCGAGGTCCACTTCCTCCGGCTTTTTAAAATATTGCTTCAGCTGGCGGGGGACCCCAACCCCCTGCCAGCCCAGCCGCGATCTTTAACGTCAGACTCCATCCAACTGGATCTAAAGATGCATGCAGCTTTCACAGCGCGCTGCACGAGGAGGATGAAAAAGTTAAAGATCGCGGCTGGGCTGGCGGGGGGTTGGGGTCCTCCGCCAGCTGAAGCAATATTTTAAAAAGCCGGAGGAAGCGGACCTCGGGGTAGGTGACGGTGGTAGGCGGGGGAGGGAGGGAGTGTTAACAGCGGTAGGGGGGGTTGACGGCGGTGGGGGGGTTGACGGCGGTAGGGGGAGCTATAATGTGCCCCCTCACTCTAGCCCCAGCTCCCCCTACCGCTGAACCTCAGATACGCCCCTGGTCTATGGACACATAAAAGGGAAAATTCTATATAAGGCACTGAATCACAACTGAATTTTTGGTGTGAAAAAGCGTTCACAAGGTGTTGAAATGGGGCAGAAATGGCAGATCTGCACAAACACACACTTACGCACCCTTTTAGAGAATAGCACGTGTTTCCACATGAATCTGGAAAGGTGTGCCAATTGGAGGGGCATGGGTGGGCCAGGGGAGTTCCTTTAAAACGTGTGCAGTGTTATAGAATTGGAGGCTCCACCTAATTTGCACACCAGGATTTACACCTGGTTTCATTTGGTGTAACTTTTCATGCCCACAATTGCTATGGGTTAATACCCTACCTTTTGTATTCCTGGGGTCCCACACAGCTAGTACCACAAGGCTGCTGCCACAGTTTGTGGCAGCCATTTTCAGAAAGGAGTCAGAACAGATAGGAGCAAGTGGGCATCGCTCATACCTGTAGGACCCAGCTAGACCACCAGGGAGTAAAACATTAGGCCTAGGTGGCTTAGGCGTAGTTTGACTGTTTCATTTGGGGGGGGGGGGGGGGGGGGGGGGGGGCAAAGAATGGGCGGGGCATATTAGCATATCATTTGCATATATACATATGCAACTGAATATGCTAATATGGAGGAAGGAAATGAAATTTACAGGCAAAATATCACAGATGCACATTTCAAAAAGCTGACACATTTCAATTAATAAATTATGAATAAAATACTTTTATTTACCTTTGTTGTCTGATCATTTAGTTTTTCTATTCGCTTTGATCCCAGTGTCTTCTGTTTTATGCAGTGTCTTCTTTCCAGTAGGCTTCCCTCTGCTCCCCACCCTCCCAGTCCCAACCATCTCTTGCTCCTTCCCTCTGCTCCCCACCCCTCCCAGTCCCATCCATCTTCTGTTCCTTCCCTCTGCTCCCCACCCCTCCCAGTATCATCCATCTTCCCTCTGCTCCCCACCCCTCCCAGTTCCATCCATCTTCCTTCTACTGCCCCCCCCCCCCCCCGCGAGGTCCAAGATCGTGACTCCGTTTACCCCCTCTCTTCCTCCCTCCCTCCGGCGCAGGCAACAGTCTTCAGCTTTTTCAGCGTTCCTGGCAGTGGTAGCGATGTACACGCTGCCTTCAGTTTGCCCCGGAAGCCTTCTCTTCAAGTTCCTGTTCCCACCTATGCGGGAACAGGAACTTGAAGAAAAGGCTTCGGGGCAGAGCCAAAGGCAGCGTGTACAACGCTACCGCTGCCAGGAACGCTGGAAAAGACTGCTGCCTGCGCCGGAGGGAGGGAGGAAGAGAGAGGGGTAGACGGACACGCTCCTCTTCGTCCGCTTGGCTTCCCTGCCCTCTCTGTCTGCGTCCCACCCGAAAGGAAATGACGTCAGAGGAAGGCGGGACGCAGATAGAGAGCGCAGGGAAGCCAAGCGGATGGAGAGGAGCGCGTGCCTGCATATGTTTTTTTTTTTTTTTTAACTAATGGCGCGGCGGCGCCTCGCGTCGTTTGGGGGGGCATTGCCCCCCCAGTCTACGCCTAAGGGTGTGGAATGGGGGTGGTAGGCCCTAGTCTATGGCTTACTGGCCTCGAAGTGGGGGGGGGGTGGTCTCCATCTTACTGGCTTTGAGGGGAGTGAGGGGAATTGTGATTGGGGTGACTGAACCTGCTTGTACTTATGCCAGGGTCCACATAAGTTTCTTATGCATGTTTTAGCTGAATATCGGCCGGAAGCTGCATACGCTCCGGCTACTTCCATATCAAGAAATAAGCCCAGATATTTGATACTGATGCCTGGACAAGGCCAAGCATTCAATATTCACGTCTAGTTCTGCCTGTGGTGGCCGTGGGCTGAATATTGACTGAATTAGGGCCAATATTCAGTGGGACTTATCCAGTTTATCAGATAACTTATCCAGTTAACTTTAACTGGGATATTGAAAAAGATAAACTAATTTACAGCTTCTGAATGTACCCAGGTAAATTTTAGGAAATGTGTTTCATTCAACCAGACTTAATAGGTTAACTTTAACCATAAAGCGTTGGATAGGGGTAATACCCAGTTAAAATGTTAACTCATCCCTGTATATCTCTTTCCTTTCTTACTTTAATCACATATTGTTTAGTCAGACATTGAGATGTCCGGTCAGAAGTTATCTGGTGAATGAGGTGGCAAATGTAATATTTGTCTGGTTAATGTCCAAAAATGATCTAGATGATCCTCTGAATATCAGTGCCATTGATTCACATTTTAAAGTTAAATAATATTATCATCACGTAGACCTGAATTATTTTGATATATTTTCTGTATGCCCATTATTTTCACAGGAAATCTATGAAGGGTTTTTCATTTTCTGTAGAGACACTAAAGGACTCTTTCTATTTTTATGGAGAATTATAACTCACAGACTTCAGAGAATCAAATATGCCTGCAGACCAGAAATTCTCTAACTATACAAGCTTCAAATGAAGCAACTCGCAACAAGTCAAGTCCTCGTAAGTCTCTCAGGTGCCAACAGATGGTCTGCTGTTTGTCCAGTTGTAATTGAGAAAAACTTATTTTGATCCAAACACATATATCCTTGTTTGTGATTGCAAATCCCACTGCTGCTCCTTGTGATCTTGGGCAAGTCACTTAACCCTCCATTGCCTCAGGTACAAACTTAGATTGTGAGCCCTCCTGGGACAGAGAAATATCCAGAGTACCTGAATGTAATTCACCTTGAGCTACTACTGAAAAAGATGTGAGCAAAATCAAATAAATAAATGAAAAATGTGAATGCAGTCTCCTAGCCAGAAACAGAGTTATACATAGGTGTTCGTTTTGAAAGCACATAGACTTACAAAAGTCCACAGCAGGGGTGTAGCCAGACTTCGGCAGGGGGGGGGGGCGCAGAGCCTGAGGTGAGGGGGCACATTTTAGCCCCACCTCCCGGTGCCGCTGACCCCCCTCCCTGCCATTTTTGACCTCCCCGCCGCCACCACCACCTTTGACCCCCCAAGCACCAACCCTTTCAACCCTCTCTTCCCGCCGCCGCCAACCCTCGCCCGCCGCCACAGTCGGGTACCTTTGCTGGTGGGGGTCCCCAATCCCCGCCAGCCGAAGTCCTCTTCTCCGGCATTGTACGTGCAGGACGTCAGACTCACAGAAACAGAAGCCTGCCCTTGCAGATCAGCAACGCGGCCGCGCCGGAAAAGAGGACTTCAGCTGGCAGGGGTTGGGGACCCCCGCCAGCAAAGGTATCCAACGGCGGCGGGGGAGGGGGGGGTCGAAGGGGTTGGCAGTGGGGGGAGGCTAGGCCCAAATCTACAGGGGCCAATGCCCCCGTGGCCCCACATAGCTATGCCCCTGGTCCACAGTAACATATATAATTTTGGGGCCCTTTTACAAAGGCATGAGAGGGCGAATGTATCATACGTACCTGGTGGTAATTCCGTTTTTTGGCGCACACTGAATCCTGTGGCACGCACTGCATGGTTACCGCGTGGGTAGCGCATGAGTCCTTACTTCTAGGTCAATAGGTGACAGTAAGGACTCAAGTCATAAATAAGCATGTGCTAGTTTTAATATTAGCACAGGCCCATTTCCCGGCCCATTAAAAAATTGCCTTTTTCCCAGCCGCTGTAAAAAATGGCCCAGCCTGCGCCTAATAGAAGTGTCCAACCAAAGGCCACTTTTTACCGCGGTTTTGTAAAAGGACCCCTTTGTAAGTCGATGTGCTTTAAAAATGAGCCTCATAGTTCCCTGTTGCATCCTGGTAATCTCCGTCGTCTTCTTCTGCACAAATGAATCACGAAGTTTCATGATATTATTTTCTGGAATAAATATGCTTGCAGCTTTTTAGGAAAATGCTTTGTCTTACTAGTTACACACTGACATTCAGGCTTTGGGATGAAACAATCTGAACCTTGATTTCGAATGTTCTTAGGTTACCAAAAATGTATTTCTTTTCTCTGTTGTGACCGTATTTATGTCCATGACAATCAAATTCTCTCCAGCTTACAATATAGAGGTCCTTGAATTGAATTTTTTTCAGCATTTTCATTAGTTGGGAATGTCTTAAGATACAAATCCTGTTGATCTTGGGCAGTTTTATTGGGAAGGCACTCTGAATTTCTAGGAAGTTTTTTTTTTTTTTTTTTTTAGAAATGTTTCAATAATTTTTCCCTTGATCATTAACTTATCTTCTCTCCAGAATCCCTTAAATTTTAAGATTGAAGATTTAAATTATGAGTCGGAGAAAAAAAAGAAAATCCTACCAGTTGATTTCTGATTGAAGAGAGAGATATACTATCACCCTCCAACTAACTCTTCAAAACAAAATGTATGTGTCACGTGAATGAGAGGATAACGTCACTATTTTAATATTGTGTACAAGGTAATGAAATCTTCAGTAGTAGCACAGCCGGAACTTCCTAGTGCAATGCCATATTAGCAATAAGGGGCTTGGTATTAATGCCTCCTCTGCTTAGACTTTCACGTAGGTCGCTGTGACGCAGCACGCCTTTCATATCCCAGGACTTTTATCCCTAATCGCGCCCTCAAAAATTCATAACACAAACGTGAAAACAGCCCCTCATGCAATTTCCTGTTTCAGCCTAGGAGGAACGCAACAGTGAAACAGCGCCAGGGCAGATGCAGGCAACGTTTAAAAATTGCAGCCGCACTGCCTACCCCCCCCCCCCCCCAACAAAAACGCAATGTAAGGAAGACAAGGAAGAGAGGGAGACCTCAGATAGGGATGGCAAGAATGGGAAGAGGTGGTAGACTGCAAAGGATCCCTGGAGCTGTGGGGCCTAGGGCAACTGCCCTGTTTGCCCACCCTAAGGCCAGCCCTGGTCATGCCTAAAGTTAGGCCCGAGTCCCAGACATAAGCACTATTCTATAAACTATGCCTTTAAGTGCAGCTTACAGAATAGCACTTTTTTCAACACCATATATAGAATATAGCCTAAAGTTATAAAATATCATTTAGTGCTGAGCTAGCACTTATGCACATAAAGGTATCAGTCTTGTGTGTAACCCTAGTAACCCTAGTAGCGCTCTAGAAATGTTAAGTAGTAGTAGTAGTATTCTATAACTTACAGGTGCAATTGCTGCTACAGTTTGTAAATGGTGTTAAAATTTACACGCCCAAAATTGCCTGCTATTCTGAGATGTTCACACAACTAAATTGGCTAACAAGCTAATTAGCATCAATAATTGGGTGCTAACAATTATTGGCGATAATTGGCAACAATTTATTTATTTTATTTATTTGTTGCATTTGTATCCCACATTTCCCCACCTATTTGCAGGCTCAATGTGGCTTACAATGTTCCGTCATGGCGTTCGCCATTTCAGAGTAAAATATCAGAATATCAGGTAACTGGTGATGCGTTGCATTTTCCTATTATGGATCATTGTAGTATGCCTTGTTGAAGAGACGAGTCTTCAGTGATTTATAAAAGTTGATTAGGTCATAGATTGTTTTCAGGGGAAGGGGCAGTGCATTCCACAACTGCATGCTCAATATGTCCAAAACTGAGCTCCTTATCTTCCCACCTAAACCAACCTTTCCCCTTCCCCCACTCTCTATTTCTGTCGACAACACACTCATTCTTCCTGTCTCATCTGCTCATAACCTTGGGGTCATCTTTGACTCCTCCCTCTCCTTCTCTGCACATATTCAACAGATTGCTAAAACTTGTCGTTTCTTCCTTTATAATAAATCGCCAAAATTCGCCCTCTCCTTTCTGAGCACGCTACCAGAACCCTCATCCACACTCTCATCACCTCTCACTTGGACTTCTGCAACTTGCTTCTCACAGGTCTTCCACTCAGCCATCTCTCTCCTCTTCAATCTGTTCAAAATTCTGCTGCAGGATTAATATTTCACCAAAGTCGCTATGCCCATATCAGCCCTCTCCTGAAGTCACTTCACTGGCTCCCTATCCGTTTCCGTATACAGTTCAAGCTCCTCTTATTAACCTACAAGTGCATTCACTATGCTGCCCCTCACTACCTCTCCACCCTCATCTCTCCCTACACTCCTTCCCAGGAACTCCGTTCACTAGGCAAATCCTCTCCTAATTGCACCCTTCTCCTCCATTGCTAACTCCAGACTCCGTTCCTTTTATCTCGCCGCACCTTATGCCTGGAATAGACTTCCTGAGCCATTACGTCAAGCTCCATCCCTGGCCGCCTTCAAATCCGGGCCAAAGGCCTACCTGTTTGATGCTGCTTTTAATTCCTAACTTGTCACCTGCTCGTAACCTTATCTTGTCTTCCTCTCTTCAATAGTCCCTTTTCCCTATGTGTCCTATCCGTCTGTCCTACCCTTATCTGTCCTGTCTGTCCTGATTTAGATTGTAAGCTCTTTTGAGCAGGGACTGTCTTTTCTTCATGTTCAATTGTGAAGCGCTGCGTACGACTGGTAGTGCTAAAGAAATGATTTGTAGTAGTAGTAGTAATATATAGGAAAAGCTGGATGCATTTGAATTTGCACGTACATCTTGCTACGCACTATTCTATAAAGATCCGTACGCAAATCTTATAGTATACAACTCAAAAGTTGGAATGGCCATGGGAGGGGCATGGGCAGATCAGGGGGTGTTCCTTAAAGATGCACACAGTATTACTGAATACCGAGGATTTGCACCAGGTTTCAGTTGGTGTAAATCCTTGCACCCAAAGTTTGGCATGGAAATCGGCTCAAAGTGCTATTCTATAAACAACGTGCAACTTGGAATGGCATTTATAGAATAGCAGTCAGCAAAGATTTTTTTTGTCAGCGCCTAAATTTAGGCGCCATTCACTGAATCTAGTCCTTGATGCCTAATTTTCTTAATATCAAAGGATAAAATCCTTTCCTCAATTTATCTACTGTTTTGCTTACAATGGAGATACCGCATGCAAATACATCTCATGCATATTCATTTTGGATTCCCTGAAAACCAGACCTCCTTGTGGTTCTTGAGACCCAACATTGGCCATCCTTGAATTAGATAGACCCAACATTTAATGAGAGCCTCTTGTAATATTCATGCAAGTACTTGCCTCTTCTATTAATTACTCTCCAACCAAAGATAACCATCTTATCTGAAAAAGGCAATTAAAGACAAGTGTCTGACTTGCACTTTTAAGTTGGCATACTTACTTTTGCAGTGTGCCCAATTTTATTATTGAAGGTGAATTTATAATCTGAGCACTTAGCAAGAAATAAATATACAAGTGTTAAAGGCAAATGTGCAGCTTGGTCAAGTGTTTGAGATTTGTTTTGCTTAGTTTTGAAAAGTAGCATGCAAAATAGCCATTAAAAAATAAGGCAACACCCATGACGCTTCCATCTGCCAGAAGGAAGAGAGAGAAAGAGAGAGAGAGAGAGAGAGAGCGCACTTGGGAGATCACAGGGAAGTATGACATGTAAAAAGTGGATAATGCCCTTCATAACCATTTGTTCAAGGTTCTATTTTGTTTATATACCACCAACAAAATAACATCTAAGTGGTTTACAATACAATCAATGCAATTCACAACAGAAAAGACAAGAAAAGGAAGGGGGGGGGGGGTGAATGCAACAAGAGAAAGCCTAGGTTTCAGTAAATCAAATTAATGTCATTAGGAGGGAAGGTAAATATCAAGGATAAGGAAAAAGGATACCTAAGACACTAAAAGGAAGAAAGGAAGTGAAGCAGCAAACATAAACAAAGTAAAGGACGTCTCGCAGGGCTACGCACAGGTCCGCCGAGAGGGGGGGGGCAAGGCGCCAGGGTCAGGCCGCTGGCGCTGCAGTCCCCGGTCTTACCTGCCTGCCTCCACGGCTCTGGGCCACCTTCATTCAAAGCGGCAGTCGCGGATCGTGTCTCTTCTGGCCTTCCCTCCCTGTGTCCCGCCCTCGTGGAAACCAGAAGTTACATCAGACGAGGGCGGGACACAGGGAGGGAAGGCCAGAAGAGATGCGATCTGCGACTGCCGCTTTGAATGAAGGGGGCCCGGAGCCGTGGAGGCAGGCAGGTGAGACTGCAGACTGCAGCAGCAGGGGGAGCGACAGGGGCGGCAGCGGCTTGGGGGGGGGGGGGGGGGAGGCAGGGCAGCCTTGCCCAGGCCCAGTCTCTCGGGGGCCCTGGCTACACACACTGACTTTGGTAGTTAGAAGGCCAAACCAGCCTTAGGGCCCCTTTTACTAAGCTGCATAGGTGCCTATGCTTGCCCAACGCGAGCCAAATTGGAGTTACTGCCCGGCTACCGTGTCTCTCTTGCGGTAATTTCATTTTTGGCGTGTGTCTAATACGCGCATCTGAAAAATATTTTTTTTTTCTGGTGCACGTAGCGGTCGCGCACCCAAGTGGCATTTGATGAGCGTAGGTCATTACCACCCAAGTTCTTTATCGCTAGGTCTATGGCTGGTGGTAAGGTCTCAGACCCAAAATGAACGCGCGGCAAATTTGATTTTGCTGCACGCCCATTTTCGGCACAAAAAGGGCATTTTTTTTGTAAGTTCGCTGAAAAATAATTCTGTGTGCACCCAAAACACGCGTCCACACTACCGCAAGCCATTTTTCAGCACGCCTTAGTAAAAGCATCCCTTAGTCCCTAGAATTGAACACTTTGGTGAAACAGCAAGCGTTCAGACATACTTTAAAAGTCTTAAATGAAGGTTCTGCTCGCAGTGTCCGAGGGGACGAATTCCAAAGGGAAGGAACAACCACTGAAAACAAATTGTTCTAGCAAGATGAGAATGAATCTGTAATTGCGTAGGTATAACCATAAGGTGCTTTTGAGATGAACGCAAAGTAAGGGATGGAGGATGGGCAATAAAAGACCCTTTTACAAAGGCATGTAAGGGCCTATGCGCATCCAGTGCATGCCAAATCGGCATTACCGCCCGGCTACTGCACGCCCTGGTAATTCTTGATTGTTGGGGTGGGCGCTGAGTAGGGGTTATATTTGAGAGAGGATAATATTGAGGGAACATTTTGAGGGGGTGGGGGAAGTTTGATGCCACTGCAATTTTTTTTTTAATTTTGCACTAGGGCACACATTCCATGCATCAGCAAGTAGTGTAGATGTACCTATGACATCTGCCAAGGTGTGGAATACAGGTCTATGCAAGTGTGCACTAATATGCCGAACATGACCTCTTAATTTATCACACGTGCTTTGCATAAGCTGCACCTTAAGTATTACACTTAAGATGTTAAGTACATAAATTTACCAACTTTAACAAACATGCCCTGAAATCAATACTTATCATTTGTATAGCACTACAGGAAGTACACTGTGATGATAAGTATTTAGGTGAAATGTCTCTTTCCCAAAGAACTTACAATCTAAGTGGGTACCTGAGACAATGGGAGATGGTGACCTGCCCTAGGTCAGAATAAATGTGAGAGAAATGGTATTTAAGATAAATGAGTGAGAGAAATGGGATTTGAACCCTGCCCTTTCCAGCTTTCAGCCCATCTGGAGCATTTCATTTTCTATTGTTGCCCAAACGAGCAAATATCTCAAATGTACAGCCAGTTTTGGCAAGACTAGATTAGAAAATGGTTTCTCTAGTGCATAGTAACCTAGGGGTCCCTTTTATGAAGTGGCAGTAGCCGTACCACCATGTCGCTACGAGTCAGAACCGGCCCTACTGCAGGGCTCGCTCAGTAAGCCCTAACACTTATTCACATGTTCAGAACCCTTATTTTATCATCCTCACTTTAATATTCCCTTATCTCTTGTTTGTCCGTCCTAATTAGATTGTAAACTCTGTTGAGCAGGGACTGTTTCTTCATGTTCAAGTGTACAGCGCTGCGTACGTCTATTAGCGCTATAGAAATGCTAAGTAGTAGTAGTCTCTGGGATTCCGGAATCTTGGTACATTTTGGGATTCTGGAATCTTGCTACTCTTTGAGATTCCGGAACCTTGCTACCTTATCTCGTTTTATTTTTTTTTTTTTGTTACATTTGTTCCCCACGCTTTCCCACTCATGGCAGGCTCAATGCAGCTTACATGGGGCAATGGAGGGCTAAGTGACTTGCCCAGAGTCACAAGGAGCTGTCTGTGCCTGAAGTGGGAATCAAACTCAGTTCCTCAGTTCCCCAGGACCAAAGTCCACCACCCTAACCACTAGGCCACTCCTCCACTGTTTGTCTGTCCTAATTAGATTGTAAGCTCTGTCGAGCAGGGACTATCTCTTCATGTTCAAGTGTACAGTGCTGCGTACATCTAGTAGCGCTATAGAAATGTTAAGTAGTAGTAGTGGTAGTCTCTGGGATTCCGGAACCTTGCTACTCTTTGAGTGAGATTCCGGAACCTTGCTACACTTTGAGTGAGATTCCGGAATCTTGCTACACTGAGTGAGATTCCGGAACCTTGCTACACTTTGAGTGAGATTCCGGAACCTTGCTACACTTTGAGTGAGATTCCGGAACCTTGCTACACTTTGTCCTTATCTCTTGTTTGTTCTGTTTGTCTGTCCTAATTTGATTGTAAGCTCTGTTGAGCAGGAACTGTCTCTTCATGTTCAAGTGTACAGCGCTGCTACTACAACTACTACTACTATTTAGCATTTCTATATCGCTACAAGGCATACGCAGCGCTGCACAAACATAGAAGAAAGAAAGTCCCTGCTCAAAGAGCTTACAATCTAATAGACAAAAAATAAATAAAGTAAGCAAATCAAATCAATTAATGTGAACGGGAAGGAAGAGAGGAGGGTAGGTGGAGGCGAGTGGTTACGAGTCAAAAGCAATGTTAAAGAGGTGGGCTTTCAGTCTAGATTTAAAGGTGGCCAAGGATGGGGCAAGACGTAGGGGCTCAGGAAGTTTATTCCAGGCGTAGGGTGCAGCGAGACAGAAGGCGCGAAGTCTGGAGTTGGCAGTAGTGGAGAAGGGAACAGATAAGAAGGATTTATCCATGGAGCGGAGTGCACGGGAAGGGGTGTAGGGAAGGACGAGTGTGGAGAGATACTGGGGAGCAGCAGAGTGAATACATTTATAGGTTAGTAGAAGAAGTTTGAACAGGATGCGAAAACGGATAGGGAGCCAGTGAAGGGTCTTGAGGAGAGGGGTAGTATGAGTAAAGCGACCCTGGCGGAAGACGAGACGGGCAGCAGAGTTTTGAACCGACTGGAGAGGGGAGAGGTGACTAAGTGGGAGGCCAGCAAGAAGCAGATTGCAGTAGTCTAAACGAGAGGTGACAAGGGTGTGGATGAGGGTTTTGGTAGAGTGCTCGGAAAGAAAGGGGCGGATTTTACGGATGTTGTAAAGAAAGAAACGACAGGTTTTGGCGGTCTGCTGGATATGAGCAGAGAAGGAGAGAGAAGAGTCAAAGATGACCCCAAGGTTTCGAGCTGAGGAGACAGGGAGAATGAGAGAGCCATCAACAGAAATAGAAAACGGGGGGAGCGGGGAGGTGGGTTTGGGGGGGAAAATGAGAAGCTCGGTTTTGGTCATATTTAATTTCAGGTGGCGTTGAGACATCCAGGCAGCAATGTCAGACAAGCACGCTGAAACTTTGGTTTGGATGCAAGGTGAGATATCAGGGGTAGAAAGGTAGATTTGGGAGTCATCAGCATAGAGATGGTAGGAAAAGCCATGGGATGAGATTAATGAACCAAGGGAAGAAGTGTAGATAGAAAAGAGGAGGGGACCAAGAACAGAACCCTGGGGTACGCCGACAGGCAGAGGGATAGAAGTAGAAGAGGATCCACCAGAGTGAACACTAAAGGTGCGGAGGGAGAGGTAGGAAGAGAACCAGGAAAGGACAGAGCCCTGGAATCCAAGTGAGGACAGGGTATCGAGAAGTATGCTGTGATCGACAGTGTCAAAAGCAGCGGAAAGATCAAGAAGAATGAGGATGGAATATTGACCTCTGGATTTAGCCAGTAATAGGTCATTGGAGACTTTAGTAAGCGTAGTTTCGGTTGAGTGGAGAGGGCGAAAACCAGATTGTAATGGGTCAAGAATAGCATGTGAGGAGAGAAAATCAAGGCAGCGGCGGTGAACAGCACGCTCAAGTAATTTGGAAAGAAAAGGAAGGAGGGAGATGGGTCGGTAATTAGAGGGACAAGTAGGGTCAAGTGAAGGCTTCTTAAGGAGAGGTGTGACCACAGCATGTTTAAAGGCAGCAGGGACAGTCGCAGTGGAAAGTGAGAGGTTGAGAATGTGACAGATAAAAGGAATAAGAGCAGGAGAGATGGCATTAAGAAGGTGGGTGGGAATGGGATCAGAGGAACAGGTGGTACATTTTGAGGAAGAAAGGAGAAGTGTAGTTTCCTCAATAGTAACCAGGAAAGGAGGAAAGGGAATGAGGGGAAGGAGAGAGAGGGGAACGGACTAGTGGAGGGAGAGCTGGTGAGGTAGAGAAAGCAAGGTTTATCTTTTGAACCTTGTTGTGAAAGAATTCAGCAAGAGTCTGAGGAGATAATGAAGGGGGAGTTGGGGGAGGGGGCACCTTGAGGAGAGAGTTCAATGTGGTGAAGAGAAGTCGAGGATTAGAGCCAAGAGAGTTGGTCAGTTGGATATAATAATCCTGTTTGGCACGTAAAAGAGCAGATTGGAAGGAGGTCAGCATGAACTTAAAGTGTAAGAAATCAGCAAGGGCCCGAGATTTCCGCCAGAGGCGTTCGGCGGAGCGGGTACAGGAACGTAGGTAGCGGATATTAGAAGTCAGCCAAGGTTGGGGTTTTGTACGCCTTACAGGGCGGATCATCAAAGGTGCAAGAGTGTCTAAGGCAGAGGATAGAGTATTGTTGTAAGAGGAAACAGCCTCGTTGACAGACGTGGATGGTGCCACAGTAGAGAGGAGGTTTGAAACATGGGAGGATAGAGATGAAGGGTCAATATCGTGAAGATTCCTAGATAAATTAGATAGGATAGGACGGGACTGGGAGGGAGGAGATTTAAGTGTGAAAGTTATAAGATGGTGATCAGAGGAGGGATGATCAGAGGCAAGGAAACTAGAAGGTGAACAGTTGGAGGAGAAGATGAGATCAAGACAGTGACCATTTTGATGAGTGGGGGAGGTGGAGCATAGTTGGAGATTAAAGGACGACGTTAAAGCGAGTAACTTGGAAATATAAGAGTTGGAAGGATCATTAGCAGGAATATTAAAGTCACCAAGGATGAGAGAGGGGGAGGAAGGATCATGGAAGAAGGCAAGCCAGGCGTCAAAGTCACTGATAAAGGATGAAAGGGACTTATTAGGGGGACGTCTATTAGCGCTATAGAAATGCTAAGTAGTAGTAGTAGTAGTCTGTGGGATTCCGGAATCTTGGTACACTTTGGGATTCTGGAATCTTGCTACTCTTTGAGATTCCGGAACCTTGCTACCTTATCTTGTTTTTTTTTTTCTGTATGTTACATTTGTTCCCCACGCTTTCCCACTCATTGCAGGCTCAATGCGGCTTACATGGGGCAATGGAGGGCTAAGTGACTTGCCCAGAGTCACAAGGAGCTGCCTGTGCCAGAAGTGGGAATCAAACTCAGTTCCCCAGGACAAAAGTCCACCACCCTAACCACTAGGCCACTCCTCCACTGTTTGTCTGTCCTAATTAGATTGTAAGCTCTGTCGAGCAGGGACTATCTCTTCATGTTCAAGTGTACAGTGCTGCATACATCTAGTAGCGCTACAGAAATGTTAAGTAGTAGTAGTGGTAGTCTGTGGGATTCCGGAACCTTGCTACACTGAGTGAGATTCCGGAACCTTGCTACACTGAGTGAGATTCCGGAATCTTGCTACATTTTGTCCTTATCTCGTTTGTTCTGTTTGTCTGTCCTAATTTGATTGTAAGCTCTGTCGAGCAGGGACTATCTCTTCATGTTCAAGTGTACAGTGCTTCGTACATCTTGCTACTCTTTGAGATTCCGGAACCTTGCTACACTTTGGGTGAGATTCCAGAATCTTGCTACACTTTGTCCTTATCTCTTGTTTGTTCTGTTTGTCTGTCCTAATTTGATTGTAAGCTCTATCGAGCAGGGACTGTCTCTTCATGTTCAAGTGTACAGCGCTGCGTATGTCTAGTAGCGCTATAGAAATGATGATTAGTAGCAGTAGTAGTCTTTGGGATTCCGGAATCTTGCTACTCTTTGGGATTCCGCACAGAATCTTGCTACTCTTTAGGATTATGCATGGAATCTTGCAACTTTTTGTCCTTATCCCTTATTTGTCCTGTTTGTCCTAATTAGATTGTAAGCTCTGTCCAGCAGGGACTGTCTCTTCATGTTCAAGTGTACAGCGCTGCGTATGTCTAGTAGCACTATAGAAATGATGATTAGTAGCAGTAGTAGTCTTTGGGATTCCGGAATCTTGCTACTCTTTGGGATTCCACACAGAATCTTGCTACTGTGGGATTCCGTAATCTTTCTACTCTTTGTTCATATCCCTCATTTGTCCTGTTTGTCTGTCCTAATTAGATTGTAAGCTCTGTCGAGCAGGGACTGTCTCTTCACGTTCAAGTGTACAGTGCTGCGTACGTCTAGTAGTGCTATAGAAATGATAAGTAGTAGTAGTAGTTCTGGCTTCCAGCGCAAGGTGATTATGGCACTTCTGTATTTTCTAGCACAAGGGGCATGCTCCATGGTAATCAGGCAGCATTGCGTTCTGCCTGGTTACCTCCAGACTAATACCAGACTAATACCCCTACCACCTCCTTAATAGAAAATGGCCATTTCCTTCTGGGAAAAAGTGCCTTCTATTGGCAGTAGTAAAAGGGAACCTCGGTGCACCCACCACCGGGCCCCTTTTTACCGCCGTTTGGTAAAAGACCCCCTAATAAGGCAAAAAAAACCCTACAGACGTGCCTTTCTTTATTTTCACTAGTGACTGGTCCTATTCTGAGACTGAAAAGAATAAATCAGTGACCTTACCATTATAAATCATCTAAATGATCTAAAAGAATTCTAGTCACAATCAAGTTGATAAAAAACATTTTATAGAGAAAAACAGAATATTTAGCCATCGACTAATTGGGGCTGACTTTCTAACAAGCGATGATAATATTTGTTTTTCATTTGTATACTATTAGATATGCACGTATAGTATGTCTTGTCATTTATTCCCTCTCCTACTAACTATGCAATCCACAGAATTACTTTCACACTCCAGCAGAAGGAGAGAAAATCTCTAGTGCATCAAAACCAATATCAACCCTTCTAAATTAACCACTTCCTTCAATCACAGCCCTGTAATAAGTCTCTGTGGGAATTGGGGGATGACAAAATGTGGAACTCAACGGCGCATTAATATGTACACACACAGCCTAGCCTGCTTTTGCCCCATCTTATCTCCTGCCTTCCTCAAATTAAGACAACATAACAATAGTACATTAGAAAAGTAAAGTATAGAAATAGTCATAGGCACAACTCTATTTTCAAAAATAGCTCAGCCTTTTCAGCATATTAACAAGCATATTCAAGACTTAAGATGAGTTCTACCTTGAGATGGGTAAAGAAACTTATACAGAGAGAACACAGTGCTAGCTGAGACCACTGGAGGAGGGGCCTAATTGTTAGTGCAGCAGGTTGTGGACCTGGGAGACTGGGTTCATGCCCCCTGCTGCCCGACAGTCAGCAGTGAGTTGAGATCCTGGGGAACCAGGTTCAACTCCCTCTGCAACTCTATTTGACCCTGGGCAAGTCACTTAGCCCTTCATTACCCCAGGTACAGTATTATAACTTAGATTGAGAGCCCATTAGGGACAGTGCAAAGTACCTACAACAGAAGTTATAAACAACGTGGAGGGGCATAATCGAAAGGGATGCCCAGGTTTTGTTGAGGATGTCCTCACAAAACGTCCCGATGGAGGGGCAGGGAAACCCGTATTATCGAAACAAGGACGTCCATCTTTAGTTTTGATAATACGGTTGGGGACGCCCAAATCTTGAAATTTAGGTCGTCCTTAAAGATGGTCGTCCCTAGACTTGGTCGTTTCTGATTTTCAGCGATAATGGAAACCAAGGACGACCATCTCAAAAATGACCAAATGCAAGCCCTTTGGTCATTGGAGGAGCCAGCATTTCTAGTGCACTTGTCCCCTTCATGTGCCAGGACACCAACTGGGCACCCTAGGGGGCACTGAAGTGGACTTCATAAAATGGTCCCAGGACATAGCCCCCCAACCCCCCTTAAAACCCACTACCAACAACTGTACACCACTACCATAGCCCTTATGAGTGAAGGGGGGGCACCTAGATGTGGGTACAGTGGGTTTCTGGTGGGTTTTGGAGAGCTCGCTGTTTCCTCCACAAACGTAACAGGTAGGGAGTGGGATGGGCCTGGGTCCGCCTGCCTGAAGTGCACTGCAATCACTAAAACTGCTCCAGGGACCTGCATACTGCTGTGATGTACCTGAATATGACATCTGAGGCTGGCAAAAAATATTTTTAAAGATGTTTTTTTGAGGGTGGGAGGGGGTTAGTGACCACTGGGGGAGTAAAGGGGAGGTCATCCCTGATTCTCTCCGGTGGTCATCTGGTCATTTCGGTCACCTTTTTGTGCCTTGGTCGTAAGAAAAACAGGACCAGGTAAAATCATTCAAGTGCTTGTCAGGGACACCCTTTTCTTTTCATTATGGGTTGAGGATGTCCATGTTATTAGGCACGCCCAAGTCCCGCCTTCGCTACGCCTCTGATATGCCCCCCTTGAACTTTGGCCATCCCTGCAACGGAAAGCAGTTGGGGATGTCCAAAATTGACGTTCGATTATACCGATTTGGACGACCCTGTGAGAAGAACACCCATCTTCCGATTTGTGTCGAAAGATGGGCGTCCTTTTCTTTTGAAAATGAGCCTGATAGTCACCTCAGGGTTCGCTTGCAATATACCAAGTGCTATAAATAAAAATCACTTTAAGTCTCTTGGTGGCAAATTTTAAATCCAATCAAGAAAGGCGTAGAGGATGAACAAAATGATGATCAGCCGTGGGGATGAGGTCTTCAAATTTTTACTAAAAGCACCAGTGCAATGAGACCCGGCACTGTTTGTGTTTTGGAAGATGCAGCCACCTGCCTCAGGGGTCACAGAAGTAGCTGTATAAAACATAAAAAAGTCTGAATAAAAATTCAAGCAGTGCACATATAAAAAGTATAAAGTGGACAAATCTGAAAAATAAGTATATAGACATGAATAAAACTAATTAATCGGTATATATATATATAAACCCAAACATATGGAACGATATTTAAAAATATTAAGTCCATAAAATATGTATGAATAAATATTTTATGACATATGCTATGTGCGATTAAACATGACATGGCAAAGTCACCATAAGTTGCTATGAAAATAAGACATACATACTGTAAATGAGACATCCATAATAAAAAAGGAGCAATACTATATATATATATGGCTCAGACATATGTGGTAAGAGAGATCATACTGAATGTAGTGAAAACAGAAAGGCATCAGTATAAACATATACCTCTAAGCCTGATAACTAGCTGACAAAGCAGGTCTCTGGTACATGAAAGAAACTGAAGGAGAGAGAGAGAGAGAGAGAGAACATATATGTGCAAAAATGTATATGTGGGTCTGAACCACTAAAATAAAAAAAGCCTAAGACTTTCCCAGAGGAACAATTAAAAACAAAAGCCGGTCTAAAAGCAGGGAAAATATTAATAAACTCAAAATCCAGCTAATAAACTTGAAATCTGGCTAATAAACTCAAAATCCAGCTAACATAGCTGATGAACAAACAAAAGAGAGTTACGAAGCAAAATTTTAAATCCTCCATGGATCTTCTGGGTATGTGAATACTTTTTGTCCATAGACCTCAGGGTAATTTTCAAAGAGAAGCTCCCCATGAAGTTTACCTTTGTTTGAAAATATGACTGGCAAAAGTCGCAGATACCAAAGTACTCACACACTTTTCATGGGCTTTACATGGTTCCTTTGATGCATTCCGTGAACATTCATTCGCATTCTGTGAAGTACGCATTCTGTGAAACAGCACATGCAAATTTAGGGCTCCTTTTACAAAGCCCTAAAGCTTCTGGAATTTACCCAGATAATTCCTTAACTACCCTGGCAAATTCCATTGAAAATAGTCCTCCCTGTGGTCATCATTTGATCTTTAGTTGTGAGCTTGCCAAGGAGACTGCCAGACAGGATGTCAATAAGTTCCCTCCAGCCATGCCAAAGAGGGAAACAGACACCTGAAGTAGAGGGGGTTTGGATTTAGCCGATGCTTTTCTTAGTAGCTGAAATTAATTACATTCAGGTGTCAACCTGGAGAAGGCTGTTTGGATATGCAGATGGGCTGGAAGTCCTCCACAGCACCTGGAAGGCAGCTGGTGGAAGCGCGCGGCACCTAGAGCAAAGGACCTGAGTGTTCATGGATGAAAGCAGGGCCGCCGAGAGGGGGAGGGGCAAAATTCCCCAGGCCACCAAGGAGGGCCCGGTGCCGGAGTCTCTCGCCCTCTCCTGCTCCCAAGCTGCTGGCGCCACAGTCCTGTCTCCACCTGCCTACCCTCAGCTCCCTTCTGTCTGTCGTCTAACCCCCTACATTAAAAACAAAATTCTAAAGCAGCAGCGTCGCACCTTCTCTGTGAAAGCGGCAGATCGCCTTGGGCAGGCCTTCCCTCACTATGTCCCACCCTCCTCTGATGTAACTTCCTATATCCGCGAGGGTGGGACACAGTGAGGGAAGGTCCGCCTGAGGCGATCTGCCGCTTTCGCAGAGAAGGTGCTGCACCTGGTGCTTTAGATATTTTTTTTTAATTTAAATGAAGGGGGTCAGATGGCAGGCAGAAGGGAGCAGAGGGTAGGTAGGTGGAGACTGGGAACTGCACCGCCGGCGGCCTGGGAGCCAGAGAGGGAGGCGACAGAAGTAGCAATTCAGGGGTGGGGGGTTGGTGATCCTGGGGTAGGCGTGGTGATTTGGGGGGGGCGCGGCAATCCTGGGGGGCGCGGCCTGCCCCGGCTCAGTTTCTCGGTGGCCCTGGATGAAAGGCCAGGGGTAGGACCGCAGAAAACAGACGTTAATAGGGATGGATTGATGGTAGACCTGGACCGATTCTCAGAAGACTGTGTTTGTGAGGAGCTAGCTAAACTAAAAGTAGACAAAAAAATGGGGCCTGATGGGATACATCCGAGGGTATTCAAGAAACTAGGAGATGTCCTGGAGACTCCGCTTCTGACCTCGTCAATGCTTCCCTAGAGTCTGGTGTGGTCCCAGAAGACTGGAGAAAGGAGGATGTGGTCACTCTGCACAAGAGCGGAAGTAAGGAGGAGGTTGGGAATTAGAGACTTGTCAGTCTGACCTTGGTGGTGAGTAAACTAACGGAAACGCTTCTAAAGCAGAAGATCACGAGGTTTCTCAAATCAAATGGCCTGCAGGACCTGAGGCAGCATGGCTTCACCAGAGGCAGGTCGTTCAGACGAACCTGATTGATTTCTTTGACTGGGTGACCAAATAGTTAGATGTTGGAGGGGCGCTAGATGTGTGGTAAAGCCTTTGACACGGTTCCGCACAGACAACATCAGTAAATAGAGTGGAGTGTGGAGCTAGACAGTGGAACTGGAGGTTGGGAATGGAGCAAGAAATTGACTCGTTTGGCCCCTCCAACTAAAACAGTAGGTTTAACGTTTGCTCCTAAGGCAGCTAGAAATATGTACAAACTTCCATTGTATGTTCGCTTTCAACTGTCGCAGAAACAGGCATTCCAGAGGAGAGGAAAACAACACACACCCACATGATATTTGTAAATGTGCACGATTTAGAATCCTGATTTAGTCTTCTAAAACAAGTGTTGTGCCAAACAACCCTCATTAATACAGCACGATCTATATCATTGAAAAGGGGCAATACCAAATTTCTCACACGTGTCAGTCATCCTGCAGCACTGTTCGATTTGCTGCTGTTATCTTCTGAAATAATCTTATCCAGCAGGGAATTTTACTTTCCCATCCTTTTCCAATTTTATAAAGTAAACCCTTCTGACACTTCTTGGTGCCCTTAAATCGATGTCATATCTTGCTAATAATACCCTGACCCGTAAGATATCTGCCAATCACAACCTCAATGATTGAGTCTGAACTCTTTCTGAACTCTTTCTCAGCTACTAATTTCACAATCACAGGCCTAGGATTACCTCTACACTGGTGCTTCCAAGCCCTACTTACTTGTACATTAGTCTACTTAGAATGGTTCTGATCTTAGATTGGGACTGCTGTCAAAGAGAAAATCCCATCTAGATTCTCATTATATATTTATTGTATCTGTATCCCACCTTTTCCCACTTATTTGTAGGCTCAAAGTGGCTTACAGAGTTTGGTTATGACATAATCAATTCGTGTTAACAGGTACATTTCTTATAGCTTGAATGTTGGTAAGAGAAGATAAGCATAGTCGTTTCATGATGACAAGTACCATTCTTGCTGTTTAAAGATTGGGTAGGGAGGATAGAAAGGGAGGTGTTAGGTAAGTTAGAGGTGAGCTGTGGTAATTGTGTGATTTGTTGAAGTAATTTGTAGGCTATGTATTTTCCTTGTAGGCCTTTTGGAATAGATGAGTTTTCAGAGATTTGCGGAAATGAGTTACTTCGTCAATAGCTTTCAGGTCTGTAGGTCTAGTTTAGTTTAACTTGCTAGACTACTTTTCCTTTTACATAATTGAAGAGGTTTAAAGTCTTGATTTAAATGCAAAATTAAAACAACACAAAACAGTTCAAAGCAATAATCAAAATAACAATCTTAAAATAATGTTGAAAACTAATACAAAGAGTAATCAGAGAAAAAATCCAATATGTCAGCCAAAATAAATAACATGTGCACAAGGTAGAATATCAACATAACAGATCTAAACAGGGAAGATTAGCTCCCAAAATCCTGAGTAATGAACCAGGTTAAGCCCACGGTTTATGGAATAGCACTAATCACTATTTTTTTTTGGTGTCTTATAGAGTCTAGTCCTTAACGGATGAAAAACGGGCTACTGCAAACCATATTAAAGTGTTTTTTGCAGTATTTTTGCTTGTTAACGTGCACTAACTTGTGCTTTAGATATGTTTTGAAAATATTTTTGAGGGGGCTGGGTATGGGCAGAAAATGAACATGGAAGCAGTACATTTGGATTACCAGATGCTAACCGGCTAACATGGAGTTAACAGACAATAGTGGGAAGTTGGAGAAGGCTTGAGAAAGACCAGGAACACAAGAGAGTTATGATAAAAATACTTTATTGTGGGTTCTTGCGACCATGTAATGCCTGACACGGCACCATGTTTCGGTACTAAGTGCCTGCCTCAGGGGTTATAAAGTGCTGTGATATCCAAAATGATGTATAAATCGAGCACTAAAGATCCACTTAAGTGAATATTGGACTGGTCTTGAGAAAGACCTTTGTAATTTTTTTTTGTTACATTTGTACGCCGCGCTTTTCCACTCATAGCAGGTTCAATGCGGCTTACATGGGGCAATGGAGGGTTAAGTGACTTGCCCAGAGTCACAAGGAGCTACCTGTGCCTGCAGTGGGAATCGAACTCAGTTCCTCAGGACCAAAGTCCACCACCGGCCCTTGCAGATCACCAATGTGGCCGCGCAGGCTTCTGCTTCTGTGAGTCTGACGTCCTGCACATACGTGCAGGACGTCAGACTCACAGAAACAGAAGCCTGCGCAGCCTACTACATGGAATGTTGCTAGTGGAATAGCAACATTCCATGTAGAATCTCCAATAGTAGCAACATTCCATGTAGAATCTCCAATAGTATCTATTTTGTTACATTTGTACCCTGCGCTTTCCCACTCATGGCAGGCTCAATGCGGCTTACATGGGGCAATGGAGGGTTAAGTGACTTGCCCAGAGTCACAAGGAGCTGCCTGTGCCTGAAGTGGGACTCGAACTCAGTTCCTCAGGACCAAAGTCCACCACCCTAACCACTAGGCCACTCCTGCACCGCTGATGTGAGCCAGAAGTGCATCTCAAATACAAAGGTCTTTATCAAAACCAGTCCAATATTCACTTAAGTGGATCTTTAGTGCTCGATTTATACATCTCCCCCCCCCCCAAAAAAAAAAATGCCCCTTCTGAAGACGTTCTATTTTCAGAAAATATTGGACTTAAAAGCTTTTTTTAAAAAAATATTTGATTATATGATTTAAACATTTGTGGGTGAGAAACATTTCTATCTGCTACTTATGCCGTTTTTGAGGGTTTTTTTTTTTTTTTTTATTATAAGCCCCATAATTTCATAATCAAAAGAAAAATATCCATAGCCTAGATGTGGAAAATTTAATTCTCCTGCTACACTGTCAACCAAGTCTTTTTTTTTCACATCTGCATTTCATGATATCAGCAATGCTTCATTAGCTGAAGATAAAAACTGCAAATTGTAAGTAACACCAGCCAATGTGGAAATTTTATACATTTTAAGTGAAGCTACCAGAGAAAAATCAAGAAATATAATAGTGGCAACAGATTAAATGATGCTTTTCAATACTATTTGCAAAAATTAAAGAAAGATAACTCATGGCTAGCACATAAACAGAAACAAAATTAATGATCAATTTATTTATGTATTAGGGTCTTTAAATTGGTCATTTATTCTTCTCAAACCTGAAAATATTTATAGGGGCAATCCATTGCATTTGATGATATAAGCAGTGGTATGCTGGTAAATTTTTAACAACAGGCTCTTTCCCCTGGTATAGCCAGCCCTGCAATTTGGGGGGGGGGGGGGTGCAGAGGTGGTCTGGGGGCCCCAGTCCACCTCTGTGCCCCCCCCCCCCCAAATTGCAGATCTGGCTATACCCGTGTAGAAAGCCTGGGGGGCAATGCATTACTCTCTCCAGGAAAAAAGAGGATTTTAAATGCTCCCAGGTTCCAATCTAATTCATGTTTAATGTGTGATAAAACACCATAAGTAAATAAATAGATAGAAACTCTGAATGTTGAGCACCTGATTCTCATAACATGTCTGTTTTAGAAGCACTTTAGCAGGAGAAAAAAAAATCTCTGCACCAATATAACAGGGTTAGGATGTCCCTATAACCAGCCCTTTGAAATGACACACCGATTACAATTTATAACAAATTACTACTCTACCTATGAAAAGTTATTCCCTTATTATACTTCTTCTGTGAACACCCGTTTGCACAAGCCAGCATGTTTGAAAATACAACTTTTTTTTTTTTTTTTGCTGTAGCCTCTCCACATTCCCCACCCCTCAATTCCAGACCTCCTCCCAACTCACCCGGCCCTCCAAGTCACAGAGTCCCAAGCACATATATGAAGACAGCCACCTTGGTGGTCTAGTAGATTCTTCGGGGTAGGAAAGATCCCCAGTCTTTCCTGCCTGCTGCCGGCACTGACCCTCCCACTGCCATATCACTCTTTAAAATGGCTGCCAAGACTTACAAGGGCGGCCTCACAAGACTCCAGTCACAACTGTCAGGAATGGTGAGCTCTTGGACCAAAGCCGGAGCATTGGCAGATAAATCACTGGGGCTGGCACAGGCAGGAACCAGAACAGACTGGACAAGGATAAACTAAGAGACTCAACAAGGCAGGACTAAACACAATGGACAACACAAAAACTGGATCCAGACGAGGCAAGGAAAAGAAGGCAAAGGGCCAGAACTGGAACCCAAACAGGACAAGGCAAGACTTGGAACTGGATTAAAAGTGGGACTGGGACCCAGAAATGCAACACAAGGCAAAACACGGAAGTAGATTAAAACTGGGTCCAGAAAAGGACAAGGCAAGGACTGGATCCAGAAAGGATTAGACTGAAAGAGACAAGACAAAGCATACCTAGACAGGCAAGACAGAGTAGGAGCTAGGCAACAAGAATAACAGAAGCAAGCCAAACAAGGCAGGAACAGGATTCAGGATTCACAAACAGGCTTGGGTGGAAGAGGATTCAGGATTCACAAACAGGCTTGGGTGGAAGAGGATTCAGGATTCTCAAACAGGCTTGGCTGGAACCGGATTCCAGAATGGGCTTGGCTTCACTGCAACAGGAGTCTGAAAGGGACTTGGCTTAGCAGGGAACTGGGACAGAACTAGCTCAAACATACAGCAGGAGCAGAACCTGGCTCCAACCCACACAGGAACAGAACTTGGCAGAAACTGATCTCAAGAGCCAGGAAACAAACATGGCAGGCAAAGTATTAAGCAGACTAAGGGAAGACAAACAAACAACGAAGCATTGTGCTTACCAGCATCCACAGCTGGAAGGAAAAGGCCAGGCAGATTGAGAGGCAGCAGACACACCTGCATAGGAGGGAGATAATTGGGGACAATGCTGGCTTCTACAGTCTCTCAGAATTAACAGACAAGAACTACACACACAGGAAACAGAACAGGGAAAACAGAAAACAGGAACAGAGCTTGGCTAAACATAGAGATTGGCTTAAACACAGAGCTTAACTATAGCAAGAGTCAAAAGCAGGGCTAGACTAAAAGCAGAAAGCAAGGGAAGTCAAACAGATACAGACACCAAGGGCAGGGTGTGGCTCTAGAGCCAGGCTTTCAGGATCACAGAAACAAAGCAAAGCATTGAAAACACAAGACTCAAAGAAACACAGAACAGATCTTCAGGCGCAAGCCTCTCAGGAACAAAGCCAAGCAGAGATATGACCTATATAGGTAACACAGAGGCTAATTAAGAGACCTCTTGCAAAGGCAGTGTAGGAAAGCTCCCTGGGTCCTTATAAAGGAGTAGGCTGATGATGTCACAAGTAGGAAAAGAAGCAGAAGCAGGGAGACCAAAGCCAAGCTTGGCTTACAGGAAGAACAACAATAGGAAAAAAGGCAGCCTGGAGATGTCACAGAGAAACAGTAGGTATGAACATAAGGGCATGGCAAAACCGTGACACGTGAGGCCGCCACTGGACATCTTGGCAGCCATTTTAAAGAGCAATGAAGCAGCGGGAGGATCAATGCTGGCAGTGGGCAGGAAAGACTGGGGATCTTTCCTGCCCTGGAGAATCCACTAGACCACCAGAGCGGCTGCCTTCAGATATGTGCTGGGACCCTGCGGCTCAAGGGAAGGAGAGGCAAACTGGCTTGCCCTGTCTCAACAACCGGCTCACAAAATGTCACAAAAATTAACAACCGGCTCTTCTGAGCCGGTGCAAGCCGGCTCCAGCACACCACTGGATAGAAGTCACTAAGAGGAAGACTCAGTTCTTTTGAATTTTGGAGGGAACCATGAGTCACAGTCGCTTGAATCAGAGGGTACAGTCAGAGCACGGAAGAGACCTGCTATGCTGCCACGTTTGGAAATGGATAGAAGATATCAAAGTTAATGAGAGATCTGAAACCTGAATCTGAAGTATGCTGTACTAACAGAAAACCTTCAATTCATATTGAAAAACAAAATTGAAAGTAACAACATTACTGCAAAAGATGCGGCGAGATGAAGAAAAACAGAAAGTAGAGATACCAAAATAAATTATTCAGACACCAAAGGAAGCCTACAGGGAATTGGATAAGAACATCATTGCATTCTAGAGAAGCCTACCAATGATAGTGTAGAGCACAATAGAGAAGGAAAATAATTACTCAACATACAGAAGATAATGGAAAAGGCAAACATCAAAACTATGTAATGGCCTGAAATAAAATACAAAGAATTGGAAACAAGGTTAGGAAGAGCCCCAAGCTAGAAGAACTATGGCCTAAAAGAATGCCCGACTTTTGACTCAAACATTTAATACCTCTCCACCAAGATCTGACAGCCTTGCTTACACCCTACACTGTCAATTAAAATATTCTATTACGCATTGTGTTGACATTGTAAGTAGTATACTATGCCTTACTTTGTATTATTTGAATATTTTGACTGCTGTAATTGTCTATTGCTCATGTTTGATTTTTCTTACTGTACACCGTTTTGAGTGAATTCCTTCAAAAAGGCAGTAAATAAACCCAAATAAAATAAATAGATTTGGATTTAGCCTATACCTTTTGATTTTAAGGGGTCCTTTTACTAAGCTGCGCTAACAAGTGGCCGGCAGTAGTTTTAGCATGTGGGTTTCCCACGTGCTCTGGTCACATTTTAGTGCAGCTCTAAAATGGCTGAATTTCAACTTCTTCCATTAATGGCCACGCGCTAATTTCTAAATTAATGCACAGCTATTACCGCCTGAGCCCTTACCGCCTCCTATTTAGCAGGGCTCACGCATTACTCGTGTGGTTATAAGGCAATGTGCGTCAATGTGCACATGGTGTCCAATTACCACCAGGAAGGCCTATCCCCCCCCCCCCCCATGCTACAAATTAAAAATGATTTTCTAGCACAGGAAATGGTGCGCGGCAAACCCAGAACTCCTGCAGGGTGTCTGGGTATGACTGGCGGTAGTGCCGTTTTGCTGCATGCGGTAGCCCTACTGCGCCTTTGTAAAAGGGCTTTAAGTGTACTACTATATAACTATGTAACAGAGTTTAGGTAGAGGTTTTAAATTTTGTGGAAATATATTCCAAATGTTGCTTCAGATCTTCAGAAAATTCAAAAGGTACAAACAATTAGGGGCCCTTTTACTAAGCTGCCTAGGCGCCTACGCACATCCAACGCATGCCAAATTGAAGTTACCACCCGGTTACCATGTGGCCCTTATGGTAATTTCAATTTTGGTGCATGTGCGCTACGCGCATCTGAAAAATATATTTTTTTGCTGATGCCCGTCAGCTACACGCGTCAAGTGGAATTTGACATGCGTAGACCATTACCGCCTGGTTACCGTGTGAGACTTTACTGCCAGATCAATGACTTGTGGTAAGGTCTCAGACCCAAAATGGATGCACGACAATTTTCATTTTGCCGCACTTCCATTTTCAGCAAAAAAAAAAAAAAAAAGTATTTTTTTGTAGGTGCATTAAAAAATGGTTCTACGCGTACCCAAAACATGCATCTACACTACTGCAGGCCATTTTTCAACTCACCTTAGTAAAAGGACCCCTTATTAGATTGTGAGCCCTCTAGGGACAGAGAAAGTAACTACATATATAGTAGCATAGTAGATGACGGCAGAAAAAGTCCTGTACAGTCCATCCAGTCTGCCCAATAAAATAACTCATATGTGCTAATTTTGTGTATATCCTACTTTGATTTGTACCTGTGTTCTTCAGGGCCCAGACCGTATAAGTCTGCCTAGCACTATCCCTGCCTCCCAACCACCAGCTCTGGCACAGACTGTATAAGTCTGCCCAGCACTAATCCCGCCTCCCAACCACCAGCCCCACCTCCCACCACCGGCTCTGGCATATAATGTGCTCAGGGCTGCATACATCTAGTAGCGCTACAGAAATGATGAGCAGTAGTAGTAGACAATCTGACATTTTTTCAATGGGTCTGGGGAAAATAAGTTTTCCTGATGACCTCAAACCACTCACATTTCACCGTAAAATGACTTGCGCATCACTTCACTTTTGCAGTTGTCTGGCGTGAAATACAGTGAAAACTTTGTTTTACTTCACATCCAGCTTTCAGTCCTGACATGGAGTCTCTCTCCTTTAGTGCCTTCTAAACATAACTAGTTAAGGAAGAATGGCAAACGGTGTTGAGAAATAAATAAAAATCAAACCTCCCTGTCATCCTTGGCTACTTACTGCACGTGTATTAATTTGCTTCTTGAACTTATTGTTAACTTGTGTTATGTTGTGTACATTATTATGTTTTATTTACTTTACTGTTTGTAAGTCACATTGAACTTGTTTTATTTATTTATTGCATTTGTATCCCACATTATCCCACCTCTTTGCAGGCTCAATGTGGCTTACAATTCATCATGGAAGCAGGAGATAGAAGAGAATATACAATTGGTTTTACAGAGAGTTTTGGGTTACATGATGGTGAAATACATGATAGTTTTAAAGCAAAAGACATTAAAGAACATTTCTGGATATATTAAAGATTATACAATTACATGTGCTGATCTTTGTGATATATCTTGTCGAAGAGATAGGTTTTCAGTAGTTTTCGGAAACTGGTCAGTTCATAGACCGTTTTCAGGTTGCGTGGTAACGCGTTCCAGAGCTGCGTGCTCATATAGGAAAAGGTAGATGCGTGCATTAATTTGTATTTCAGACCTTTACACTTGGGAGGATGAAGATTAAGGAATGTGCGAGAACATTTTTTTGCGTTCCTGGGTGGTAATTCTATTAGGTCTCACATGTAGGCTGGGGCGTCACCATGGATGATTTTATGGACTAGGGTACAAAGTTTGAACGTGATGCGTTCTTTAAGTGGGAGCCAGTGGAGTTTTTCTCCTAGGGGTTTCGCGCTTTCGTATTTTGATTTGCCGAATATTAGTCTGGCTGCCGTGTTCTGGGCTGTCTGGAGTTTTTTTGAGTATTTGCTCTTTGCAACCAGTGTAGAGTGAATTACAATAGTCCAGATGACTGAGTACCAATGATTGTACCAGATTGCGGAAGACAGTCCTTGGAAAAATGGTCTAACTCTTTTTAGTTTCCACATTGAAACAAACATCTTTTTAGTTACGTTTTTCGCATGATTCTCAAGTGTTAGGTGTTGATCAATGGTGACTCCAAGGATTTTTAGGGTGTCCGAAACTGGTAGATTTAGTTTAGGTGTGTTGATGGTGGTAAATTTATTCTTATTGTAATCTATTTCGGGCTAATGTGGGGTATAAATGTCATGAATAAATAAATAAATAAATATCAAACACAGTTCAACTGTAATCCTATATGTAGGGTTCTGCAGCTCTACCATTTCATTCCCGTGACATTTTCATAGGACGTAAAATCAGCTAACCAGACTAGGGATTGTGCTATGATAATACGCTTGAGGCATCTTATCAGTCATGAAAGAAAAAAAAAAGAGAGAGAGAGACTGCTGCAATATCTCTGGGGTCCTTTTACTAAAGGGTGTTGGAATCTGGACTTAGCGCATCTTAACATGAGAGTTTCCTGGGCACTAAGCCCAGATTCAACGTGGCACTGCTTAAAAAATATTATTCAATTTTTTTTGCAGGCTATGCACTAATGTTAGATATAAACAAACAATATGGAACTCTCACACACCTACTGTTGGAATGTCCACCTCTTGTAACATTTTGGTCAGATGTTTGGGAAAAATTGGAAAAGATTTTTGGTTTCCAAGAATCTTTTTTACCTAAATATGTGATATGGAAATCTGTTTGTATATCATTTCTCTACACGGACAATGATAAGTTATTGTACGACTTTTTGGTTTCAGTTGCGCTGAAACTGGTCATTTCGCACTGGAAGGATAATTCCCATGTGAATGTGGTGGTGTGGTGGAATTGGATTCTGCTTTATAAAAAATATGAGCAATCTGCAGTACTCTCCCTGTCTGGACACAATTCAGCTATCCGCAAATGGAAGTCTTTAGACCTTTTTCTATCCAATAAGGACTAATTTTAGGGTTAGAACTCAGCACTCTGTACCATATTGTGTGTTTTGTTCTGTTGCATTTTCTGTGGTGTATTGTTATGATTTAATAAACTTATTATAAAAAAAAAATAAATAAACAATATGTTCCACGTGATGAAAATGTACTAGAATTCACTTATAGTAAACTATTGCATATACCGGAAAAAAAACTGCGTGTAACGAAGTAAAAAATGACCTCACAGAGCTCCTAGATTAATACGATCTACTAGAGCTTTAACGGATCATGAATGATCCTCTGTTCATCACTGGCCCAAAAAAACCCTTTGTACTTGATGTGAAGTCACTAATTGCTGTAGTCACTTTAATTGCTACAAAACTTTCATTCAACGCTACTGCGTCAGCAGTTTCAACGATTATATATGCATTGAAGAATTTCTCAGAACTGAAAGAACACTTATCTTTCAGCTGCACTTGCTACCGACACTTGTAACTTCTGCAGCTGGAGCTAGTTTCTTCTCTCCTCACCCCAAGCCGACAATGGCCAGCGTTTCGTGCTGCTGCTTCAGGGTCTTGGTAGCGGGACTATCTTTGAAACTGGGTCTAGTTAGCTCTTCAGAGACACTGAGGACTTGGCTTAGCATTGAACTGGGACAGAACTAGAGATATTGAAGAGCTAACTAGACCCAGTTTCAAAGATAATCCCGCCACCAAGACCCTGAAGCAGCAGCACGAAACGCTGGCCATCGTCGGCTTGGGGTGAGGGGAGAAGAAACTAGCTCCAGCTGCAGAAGTTACAAGTGTCGGTAGCAAGTGCAGCTGAAAGATTAAGTGTTCTTTCAGTTTTGAGAATATCAGAACCTGTTTATTTATTTCTTCCATTATGGACACACATAGTAACATAGTAACATAGTAGATGACGGCAGAAAAAGACCTGCACGGTCCATCCAGTCTGCCCAACAAGATAACTCATATTTGCTGCTTTTTGTGTATACCCTACTTTGATTTGTAACTATGCTCTTCAGGGCACAGACTGTATAAGTCTGCCCCGCACTATCCCCGCCTCCCAACCACCAGCCCCACCTCCCAACCACTGGCTCTGGCACAGGCACAGACCCTATAAGTCTGCCCAGCACTATCCTCACCTCCCCAGCCCTGCCTCCCAACCCCGGCTCTGGCACAGACCGTACAAGTCTGTCCAGCACTATCCCCGCCTCCCAACCACCAGTCCCGCTTCCCACCACCGGCTCTGGCACAGACCGTATAAGTCTGCCCAGCACTATCCCCGCCTCCCAACCACCAGCCCCGCCTCCCAATCTTGACTAAGCTCCTGAGGATCCATTCCTTTGGCACAGGATTCCTTTATGCTTATCCCACGCATGTTTGAATTCCGTTTTTAAATGTTTTCCTGTAAATGTTTTCCTGTAAATGTTTATTTCACCATTTGGACGTCATATCGAAAATGGCCCTCCACACCTGCCACATATAACGAAAAATTTAAACGATACTGTTAAAAGCCCTTTGAGTAATTTTCAACAGAAAAAAAGAAAATAAGAGTGGTTTGATAAAACAGTAACAGCTGAAATGCTTCAAGTTGTATAGATCTTGGTTACCTGCAAAGAATTTTTTTAAAAAAATTGTAACTACTAAAAGGAACACCTTGAAGTAAGACACGAACAATGAAGCATTTGACCAGATAGCACAGAAATTCTGGTTTGGAAAACACATGTAAATGAATGCAAAAAGAAAGAGAGTGTTTACAGCGCGGGTTGGTAAGTTGCTGGCAAGATCTGTCATCCTGTGGGAATGCTGTAGGTTGCCATGGAAACCCACTGTCGGCTCCAGACTGAATTCATTGTTACAGGACTTGAGATTTAAAACACAGTGGCAGGACCATATAACTTCATGTAGCATAATAACATAATGGGTGAGGGCAGATAAAGCCCAAAATGGCCCTTTGAATCTGCCCAGCAATTACCAGTTCATGGGGGCAATTGTGTAACTCTGCACCTTGTTAGGTTTGCCAATGCTGCAAACTGAGCATCAAATTTATAACGGCATCTGTGCACCAAGATGTCACTACAGAATTCAGCTTACAGTTGAAAAAATTTGCTATAGTGCTCTACCTTATTAAAAACTCAGTGGTTTACAACAGTGGCGTGCCAAGGGGGGGGGGCGGTCCGCCCCGGGTGCACGCCGCTGGGGGGTGCCGCGGCGTGCACCTGTCAGCTGTGAGTTCGCTACGCTAAATTCTCTCATTCGCTGCAGCTCCCTCCCTCTGCCTCTGAGCAGGTTACTTCCTGTTCCGGGGCAGAGGGAGGGAGCTGCAGCGAACGAGAGAATTTAGCGTAGCGAACTTGCAGTTGACAGGCGCGCGCCACGGCACACACCCCCCCCCCACAGCAGCGTGCACCCGGGGGGGGGTGTCATTTCGCCGGGGGGGGGGGGCGCATCGGCGGTCCGCCCCGGGTGTTGTCGAGGCTAGGAATGCCACTGGTTTACAATACTAAATAGAAGATGAAAGGAACTCCATTAAACAGATAGGACAGAAAACACACATGAAACAGAATAAAAAAACCAAAACAAAACAAAGATGCAGAGACACCTTCAGTATTAAGGAGTCCTTTTACCAAACTGCGGTAGAAAGTGGCCTTAGTATGTGCTTTTGTGGGTCATTCCTGTGCACCAGAGGCATAGCTACGTGTGGCCATGGGGGCCTGGGTCCCCGTAGATTTGGCCCTGGACCCCCCTGCCGACGACCTTCTCGACCCCCCTCCCGCCACCAACCCGCCGTCGCCGTCTGCTATCTTTGCTGGTGGAGGACCCCAACCCTCGCCAGCCGAGGTCCTCTTCTTCCTTCGCTCTGTTTCTGAGTCTGACGTCCTGCACGTACAACATGCAGGACGTCAGACTCAGAAACAGAGCGAAGGAAGAAGAGGACCTCGGCTGGCGGGGGTTGGGGTCCTCCACCAGCAAAGGTAGCAGACGGCGGGGGCAGGTTGGCGGTGGGAGGAGGGGGCGTCGAGAGGGTCATCGGCAGGGGGGGGTAAAAGTTGTTGGTGGGGGTGTCGGTGGCGGGGGGTGTCGGCAATGGCAGGGTGGGTCAGCGGCGCTGGCAGGGAGGCTAAAATGTGCCCCTCACCTTGGGCTCTGGACCCCCCTCCCGCCGAAGTCTGGCTACACCCCTGCTGTGCACTAAGGCCATTTTACTGTGCTAACCAGGCAGTAGTGTCGATTTGGTACACACTACACACGCGGTAGCCCTACCTCCACTTTGTAAAAGGGCCCTTCAGTTTGACTTCCATCTTTTCACAATTTAGGGTTCATCTATGTATTTCGCATGCATGTCTTCAATTCCATCACAATGCACGTTTCCATCGTCTTCTCCGGGACAGCATTTCAGACATCCACCACCCTTTTTGTGCAAGAAAAAAAAAATGTTTCCTGACATTGCTCCTGAGTCTACCTAGCTCCGGATTCATATCATGTCACCTACTTTTACAGCTTTGCCTCCTTTGTAAAAGGTTTTATTTGTGCATTATTACCTTTCGAGATTTTAAACACCTGCATCTTTCTCTCTCATCTCCTTCCTTTTCTCTAGGACATTCATATCTAAGTCCTCAAGCCTCATCTTGTCTGTCTTCTGGCTCAGACTCTGGTTGCTTTTTTCTGGAGCGTCTCTAGTGTTTAAAAATCCTTGCTGAAATATGGCTTTTGAAAGCTGAACAGTATTACAAATGAGCCATCAATCGTACCAATGAATGAGCATCACTCCTGTCCATAAGACCCCACTGAACCACCAGGTATTTATAAGTAGGACATGAGGGGCCTACAGGGTGAGTAGTGGGTGGAGCCTTCAGTCAACCCTAGCTGTGTGGGATGGGAGGGAGGAGAGATCAAGATTATGGGGGAGCGTGGGGGCAGCAGGACAACTAGTGCCGCAACTTGTAAGCTAACTGGTTAGCTTTGCGATTAAAGTTAGGACAGCCTTTTTGCTGTCCTAACTTTAGTCATTTACCTAACTTGTTAGTGGTCTGAATATGGCCACTAACCAGTTAGGTCCTGGCTTCTCCCACACTCCATCCAAGCTCTGCTCACAGACCACCCTGGCACTAACATTGCAGGAGCAGTCTGTGGTAATATTAACTGGACAGTGTCGCTGAAATGCCACTGAATATCACCACTTACGTGGTCAAATCACTTTGAATACTGGGTGGATTATTATTATTATTTTCATGTTGTGGTAATGTCAATATTGTGCCTACTAATAAATAGAGTTGCATTATTGAGCAATAGTGTGCTCTATGGACAAGACAGGACAAAAAAGGCCAATTGTTTCCCCCCTGTCATTTCATGTTAAAAATAACAAGAAATGACATGAGAAATACAGTAGACGTCATTTCAAATGAATGGGTATCCCTAGTTGGTACCGATGGAATCCCATGCTTATGCAGTCTTGTACTTTTTTGACTGCTGTGTTTGTTAATGAAAACATTTTCATATTTTTGTTTCCTTATAGAAAAAGTCTTGTTTTATTTTACGTATAATTTTCTTAGTGCTAGTTAGTAGCGGCCCAGGTCCAAGCTCCCTGGTCTCAAGTCTTCCTTGATGTATCTTTTCACAGACTAAAGTTTACATGGAAACAGGCAATATATCCTTATCAATACAGCTACAGCTGCCAACCTGTTTGCAGTATTCAAGACAGTACGGTTCAGTTTTGGTTTCATCCATTTCCATAGTCAAACTTGGCAGTTCTAATCTCCCCATTGAGATCATCCCGCAAATTTCTCAATCTGCACTTCCCCAGCTGCAAGGGACTAAAATACAAGCTGATGCACGCCACTACCTTCTCTTACGTGAGCACGCAGCTATGGAATGCATTACCTACTGGCCTGAAAACAATTGATGAAGCAACTAACTTTCGCAAATCTCCGAAGACAATATTTCTTCAACAAGGCCTACAAAGATAATCCATAGCCTCACTAATCCACCTCACCAAACCACCCAGATATGAAAGTCCACCTACTATACTTACCCACCTAAACACTTCCTCTTTCTTCCCTTACTCAACCTCTGCACATTACTAATTCTCTCTGATATCCTGGTATGACAATGTCATAGTAAGCCACATTGAGCCTGCAAATAGGTGGGAAAATGTGGGATACAAATGCAATAAAATAAATACATTCCTCTCATAGAATGGTGTTTCAGCTTTGTGACCATGTTTTTATGTTATTATTTTTTAGTTATTTTAGCCAGCTATGTACACCACTATGGATTTGCCTTGCAACTTTAGTGGTATATCGAGTGTAAAAAAAAAAACGATAAGAAAATCAAGACCACAAGCCCCTGCACGCAGTGGGGAAAAAACAAAATTGAATCCTGAAAATCTGGAACCATCCGGCAGCTTTCATCAATATTCATTAGCATTAAACCATTTTATGCTACAAGAAAGGCTGCTACTGCACTGACTTTCAAGCTTTCAAATCATGTTACCAATTTATTAGATCCTTTTAAGCTATATGAAACTGCCATACAAGATGACAGTACTTGAGAATCATCTCATAGGCCAAGATACATTATTATTGCGAACAGAGGCACTAGCTTTGCAGTTTAGAAAAGTCACATTTCCTAGAGGCCTCTTACAGACAACGGCAGCACTGAATACATACAAATGCAAAATTTACTCTTCCACATGAATAGGCTGCTTTTTTAAATCTGTGTTTTTATAAAACTGTAGATATCAGTTGTCAGACTAAAGTCAGATTAAGTAAATGAAACATCAGTTCTCTATTCCCTTCCTCCTCCTTCTCGGGGAGCAGGCTAATCCTAAGTGTACCTCGGGGAAATAAACATGAAATTGGTTCATAATTTTAGCAAATTCCTTATAAAATACAGACCGTCCGCTGGCTGAATATCAAATGGTTTATTTTTTTTTTATTTTCTTTTTTGTAAGTTTTCAAAGTTGAATAAAAAAAATGAAAGGAACTATTTTAGTCGCCAACAAACCTTTTTGTAAAGCAAGTAAGTAAGAGGAAAAGGAGACCACATATTTTCTCAAAAGTAATAGCTCAAAAGGTAAGGGGAAAGTGGTTAGCAGAAAGAGAAAGAGACAGGAAACAATATCTGGAAAGCAAAGAGAAGCTGGTAGTCAGGAAAGCAATGAAGCAAATGGAAGGAAAAAAATAGCCAATATTGTAAAATAGGGGAACAAGATCTTTTAAAAAAATTTTTTACTACTACTACTACTACTATAAATCACTTCTATAGCGCTACCAGTCGTACGCAGCGCTTTACAATTGAACATGAAGAAGAAAGACAGTCCCTGCTCTAAAGAGCTTACAATCTAAATCAGGACAAACAGACAGGACCAAAAAGGATAAGGGAAGGACACACAGAAGGACACATAAGGATAAGATAAAAGCTACAAGTCAGGAGTCGAAAGCAGCATCAAACAGGTAGGCCTTTAGCCCGGATTTTAAGGCAGCCAGGGATGGAGCTAGACGTAAGGGCTCAGGAAGCCTATTCCAGGCATAAGGTGCAGCGAGACAGAAGGAGCGGAGTCTGGAGTTAGCGATGGAGGAGAAGAGTGCAACTAGGAGAGATTTGCCTAGCGAACGGAGTTCTAGGGAAGGAGTATAGGGAGAGATGAGGGGGGAGAGGCAGTGAGGGGCTGTTATATTAGTGATAGGAGAAAGTACAAGAGTGGAATTATGAGACTCAAGGATGAAGGGGAGGAATATGTAGAAGCTGATAAAGATAAAGCAGAATTGTTTAACTAATATTTCTACTCTATGTTTACAGAGGAGAGAAGAACGTAGGACTGCAGAAGACAAACACAGATAGAAATGGAAATGTGAAAGAAATTGAACAATTTTCAGAAAACTGTTTGTGAGGAGCTACCCAGTGGTGTACCAAGGGGGGGGGGGCGGTGGGGGCGGTCCGCCCCGGGTGCACGCCGCTGGGGGGGGGGGGGGTGCCACGTGCCTGTCAGCTCCGCTCTTTACTTCCTGTTCCGGGGCAGAGGTAGCAGGGAACAAGCGAAGCCGACAGGCGTGCGGTACCCCCCCCCCCCCAGCAGGTAAAAATGCACCTGGGGAGGTGCCCTATCGCTCGGGGTGGGGGGGGTCACGCTGCACCCGGGGGGGGGGGCGCATCGGCGATCCGCCCTGGGTGTCAGCCACCCTAGGAATGCCACTGGAGCTACCTAAAATGAAAATAGACAAAGCAATGGAGTCAGATGGGATATGCAGGGCCACCGAGAGGGGAATGGGGCAAGATTTCATGGGCCTGGCCTCCAAGGGGGGCCAGTACCAAAAAGTTCTACTCCCTTGGTCTGTCTCTGTCTTGCTCTTGTGTGTCAGGACTTGGGTGAGTTAACACAATAATCTGGGTCCCGTCACAGAGGAGCAGATCAAGGGAGGAGCAGATGCAGGAAGATAAGGGGGCGGGGGTGGCAGCAGCCTGAGTGGGGGGTGCTGTGGTAGCGGTGACTCATGTGGGGGGGGGGGGCTGTGGCTGAAGCGGTGCCCCTGCTCTGGGCCCGGTTCTGTCTCTCGGCGGCCCTGGGGATATATTCAAAGATACAGAAGGAAGTTAGCGAAGTTCTGGCAGCTCTGATGTCTGAATTTCCAAAGTTTGTTTAGAGTCTGGAGTGGTCTCAGAGGACTGGAGAAGGGTGGATGTGGTCCCTTTCCACAAAAGTGGAAGTAAGGAGGAGGCTGCAAACTATAGACTGGTTAATCTGACCTCTGTGGTGAGTAAATGACCGGAAATGCTTCTAAAACAGAGGATAGTGAGTTTCCTAGAATTCAATGGTTTTCACAACCCAAATGTAGCATGGTTTTGCTAGAGATGGGTCTTGTCAGATGACTCTGATTATTTTCATTAACTGGGTGACCAGACAGTTGGATCAAGGGATAGCGCTGGATTTGCTGTACTTAGACTTTAGCAAGGCTTTTGACACAGTTCCCTAGAGGTGACTTATAAATAAACTGAGTACGCTTGGTATGGACCATAAAGTAACTGACTGGGGGCCTCTTTTATGAAGCAGTGCTAGCGGATCCAGGTGCAGTAATGTCGACAAAGCCCATTTACTTTGAATGGGCTCTGTCAGCATTGCCATGCGGCTTGATAAAACAGGCCCTGGGTTAGAAACCGGTTGAATAGAAGGCGACAAAGGGTGATGACAAATGCCGTTCACTCAGAGGAAAGGGATGTTACCAGTGTTGTGCTTCAGGGATTGGACATTGGTCAGGCTCTTTTTTTTAAACTTTTTTTGTGAGCAATGATCTCCGAAGGCCTATCTGGAAAGGTTTGCCTCTTTGCAGATGATACCAAATCTGTCTAGGGTAGACACCCCCGATAGTGTGGATAACATGAGAAGGGACCTAGCGAAGGTTGAAGAATGATCTAGAATTTTGCAGCTAAAATATAATGCTAAAAAATGCAAGGTCAAGGGAACGGTACAGTGTAGAAAAGAAAAGCGGAGCTTGGGTTTGATCATATCAGGTGATATTAAAAGGTGGTCAAGAAAAGGTAACGGCAAAAGCTAGAAGGATGCTTGGATGCATAAGGAAAGGAATTGCCAACAGGAAAAAAGATGTGATAGTGTCTCTGTATAAGTCTCCGCTGAGACCCCATTTGTACAATTCTGGTGAAAGCAACTTTAAAATGGAGTCAGTCCAGACATGTAACATAGTAACATAGTAGATGACGGCAGAAAAGGACCTACATGGTCCATCCAGTCTGCCCAACAAGATAAACTCATATGTGTATACCTTACCTTGATTTGTACCTGCCTTTTTCAGGGCACAGACCGTACAAGTCTGCCCAGCATTATTTCCCGCCTCTCAACCTCCAGTCCCGCCTCCCATCACCGGCTCTGGCACAGACCGTATAAGTCTGCCCTCCACTATCCTCGCCTCCCAACCACCAACCTCTGGCACAGACCGTATAAGTCTGCCCTCCACTATCCTCGCCTCCCAACCACCAACCTCTGGCACAGACCGTATAAGTCTGCCCTCCACTATCCTCGCCTCCCAACCACCAACCTCTGGCACAGACCGTATAAGTCTGCCCTCCACTATCCTCGCCTCCCAACCACCAACCTCTGGCACAGACCGTATAAGTCTGCCCTCTACTATCCTCGCCTCCCAACCACCAACCTCTGGCACAGACCGTATAAGTCTGCCCTCCACTATCCTTACCTCCCAACCACCAACCTCTGGCACAGACCGTATAAGTCTGCCCTCCACTATCCTTGCCTCCCAACCACCAACCTCTGGCACAGACCGTATAAGTCTGCCCTCCACTATCCTCGCCTCCCAACCACCAACCTCTCTTCCCCCACCTGCTCACATTCAGCAAGGACTACTGTAAAATCAGTACTTACAAGTGTATGTCTTTTTATGTGTGTATATGCATCTATTTATACATGTATAAGCCACATTACTTCTAACATGAGTCCCTATGTTATGCTATTTGTCTGCCATGTTATTCATATGTGAAAACAGAAAGCTGGGGCAAAAAAGAAAGTTAAAAAAAATGCTGCAAATTGAGCCAGTCAAGATTACGCAGCAGTTCAGCAAGAGGTGGATCAGTGGAATGGGTCAGTTCCTCTGCGTCAATGTATTTATCCTTATTATGTTACGGTTGTCAGTAAATGTCAGTGTTTTCTATATAATTTGCCACTTTTTACGGAGTGCCCTGAATTACCATTAGCCACAGGAGAGCATAACTGGGGACTTGATGACCTAGATGTAGATCAGATGTTGACTATTTGCAAACCTGCCTTAACAATAAAGGCTCTGTCACGGTTTCCTTGTCATGGTTTACGACACTTTGCATTTACATACCGTCATTTTAAAGCACAGTGTAGAGTGAAGTTTTAGAAGTCTCCTACATGAGCACGCAGCTGTGGAATGCACTACCTACATCCCTGAAAGCTATTGACGAAATAAATAACTTCCGCAAATCTCTGAAAACACATCGCTTCCATAAGGCTTACAAAGAAAACCCATAGCCTTACAAAACTACCTTACCTCCCACCCTGACGAACACCTGCCATCTCTCTTCCCTTACTTAATCTTTGCACATCACTAAATGTATCTGATATAAAATGGAATGATTATGTCATAACCATACTCTGTAAGCCACATTGAGCCTGCAAATAGGTGGGAAAATGTGGGATACAAATGCAATAAAGTAAATAAATAGCAGTTTGGAGAGCTATCAGTGGAAACTGGGAATTTTCAGGAGCTTCAGTTCATTTATTTATTAGGATTTATTTGCCACCTTTTTGAAGGAATTCACTCAAGGCAGTGTAAAGTAAGAATAGATCAAACATGAGCAATAGGCACTTACAGAAGTGAAAATATTAAAATAGCAATACAAAGTATGGCATGGTATACTACTACTACTTAACATTTCTAGAGCGCTACTAGGGTTACGCAGCGCTGTACAATTTAACAAAGAGAGACAGTCCCTGCTCAAAGAGCTTACAATATAATAGATAAGAGTGAGACAAATATAGGACAATCAAGCCATTGTGACATCACTGATGAGGTTGGCTCTTAGGCATTGGTGGAATGAGGCATTATGACATCACAATCTCAGCTCTGGTTAAATCACTGCTATATGTAATACTACTACTACTACTTAACATTTCTAAAGCGCTACTAGGGTTACACAGCGCTGTACAAATTAACAAAGAGAGACAGTCCCTGCTCAAAGAGCTTACAATCTAATAGATAAGAGTGAGACAAATATAGGACAATCAAGCCATTGTGACATCACTGATGAGGTTGGCTCTTAGGCATTGGTGGAATGAGGCATTATGACATCACAATCTCAGCTCTGGTTAAATCACTGCTATATGTAATACTACTACTACTACTTAACATTTCTAAAGCGCTACTAGGGTTACACAGCGCTGTACAAATTAACAAAGAGAGACAGTCCCTGTTCAAAGAGCTTACAATCTAATAGACAAGTGAACTACTTAACACAATCTAAATTCCCTAGCTGCAAAGGTCTAAAATATAAACTAGTACATGCATCCTGCTTTTCTTACATTGGCACTCAGCTATGGAATGCATTACCACTTGATCTGAAAACTATTCACGACTTAATTAAACTTTAGAGAAACACTAAAAACTTTTCTCTTTAACAAGGCTTACCATAACCATCAATAATTGGATCTCCAATGCATCACTACTTACTTGATAGTTTGACTGTTTTCCGATTTACTGAATCGATTATATCCATTATGTTACACTTGTTTCTTTGTATTATTAACATTTGTATAGCGCTACCAGACGCACACAGCGCTGAACATCCAACGTAGAGAGAGACAGTCCCTGCTCAAAAGAGCTTACAATCTAAAAACAAGACAGACAGACAGACAAGACAATTAAGGACAAGGGAAGTACTGGGTGAGAAGGAACAAGGGGAGGGCAAATTGAGTAGTGGCTAGGAGCCAAAAGCAGTGGTGAAAAGGTGGGTTTTTAGCAAAGATTTGAAACCAATTGTTTGTGACCAATTGTTTATCTGCTTTTGATTGGCGCCTGCCATGATGTAATATTGTAAGCCAAGTTGAGTCTGCAAATAGGTGGGGAAATGTGGGATACAAATGCAACAAATAAATAAATTACGGGAACCACTGGTTTTAATCTAATTCCTTATTCTATTTCCCAGTTGGTACTTGAGTTTTGCTATCCCAACAAGATGTCTGAATTACTACTTTTATCCAATTGGACCTCAATGCTTCCAAGCTTGACCGGTCTCCAAGAGATCACCCTTTGCTCAATGTTTTATTTGAGCGGCCACGCTATTATTGGAGCTAATCTTATCATTGGTCCATTTTCAAAAGGACCCGGTGCTCACCGGTTAATGTAAAAATCCCCCAAAACCTAGGAGGAACAACCATTAACCACAAGCCCTACGTCCATAAATATATCGTACTATTGAGAGAACAATACTCAACAAACAAATTAATAGAAATCTGTCACCCGTTGACTTTTCTTATTTTGTTAATATTTTCACTGACTTTCTTATTTGTACCCACATCAGTCAGTAACACTTCTATAGAGAATATTCAAACTTTCCAATACTTCACAGCTACAAGTAACACTTATCTTATTCAGTAGTGCTTCTCTTTTCTGGCAGGTTATTATATAGATGGTGAGTGGTAATTTCTCCAATACCATTCTTATCAGCTACTTACAATGTCAACAAAATACATAATGGAACATTTTAATTGATAGTTAAGGGTAAAGATGGAACATATAGATAGGTAGGAGAGTAAGAAGAGTTAGGAAGTAAGGTGACTAATTTAAAGAAAGTTGCACATGAGGTCAGATAAATGGTTAAATATTACCCAGCAAGGGTAGGAGTGGATAAACATGCCCCGCTGCAGTATGTGCAGCCTGAGTCACTCCTTGTGTGTGTGAGTGAGACTAACAAGTTAGTTACTTCTTTCGTTAAAGGCCTGGCTGAAAAGCCAAGCTTTCACCCGCTTCCTGATGTGATGTTACTGCAGGTTATGAGGCAGGGTGTGAAGACATGCATTGTAATAGCAAATAGCGGAGAGTAGGTAGAATTCAATAAAAGATGATAGTAAAGAAAAATAATTTTTGAATAAATATTGCATTGTTGTCTTCTTTCTTTCCCTTTATCTCTGAAGTATTTCCTGGTTCTTGATCTTACAGTGATTTTTCATAATAGCAGATCAAACAGCTTAACAAGTTGATGCTCACATATTAACACTTTCCAATTAATTTCCTGTTACAAATTCTAATGGGCATGAATATTGTTTTAAGTAGCTGTTATCCACCTAAATTTTTTTTACTGGTAATTATCACATATTGCATTCAACAAGAAGCTGCTAATTTTCATTGTGTGAAAGCTTTAACATCAGTCTGAACGCTTGCTCGTTTCTAAGGGAATGTAGATACTAAATGCAAAATACTTTCTGAATCTGAAAGTCACAAAACAACAATAGAAATAAGAATTCCTTTCTCGTACAATTTTTGTCATTATGGACCAAATTCTATAAACGACGCCTAAACCATAGGTGCAAAATAAAAGGCGCTTAAACGGTATTCTATAAGCTACACCTAAAGTTCGCACCATTTAAAGAATATATACTTAAGTGGAGAGTCGCATATAAATTTAGGCGCAGCCATTTGCACAAATAATAATTTACAGGCAGAGTAGCGTTATTTTGTAATTATGTATGTAACCCAAAGCCGCACTCCCATTCCACCCCGAAACACCCATGACGCTTCCATCTCCATGTCCCTTTTATTGGAACACGCATAAGTACATAAGTAATGCCACACCGGGAAAAGACCAAGGATCCATCGAGCCCAGCATCCTGTCCACGACAGCGGCCAATCCAGGCCAAGGGCACCTGGCAAGCTTCCCAAACTTACAAACATTCTATACATGTTATTCCTGGAATTGTGGATTTTTTCCCAAGTCCATTTAGTAGTGGTTTATGGACTTGTCCTTTAGGAAACCGTCCAACCCCTTTTTAAACTCTGCTAAGCTAACCGCCTTCACCACGTTCTCCGGCAACGAATTCCAGAGTTTAATTATGTGTTGGTGAAGAAAAATTTTCTCAGATTTGTTTTAAATTTACTACACTGTAGTTTCATCGCATGCCCCCTAGTCCTAGTATTTTTGGAGAGCGTGAACAGACGCTTCACATCCACCTGTTCCACTCCACTCATTATTTTGTATACCTCTATCATGTCTCCCCTTTTAGGCATAGATCCTGCGCCTAACTTTACACATGTTGGTCCCAATTAAATCTAATTGGTGCCAATAATTGCTCATCAAAAAGCCAATTATTGGCACAATTGGCTTGTTATTCAATTAAATTGCACACTCAAATAGGGAACATACCTAAATTTGTGTGCGTAATTTTTGGTGACCTTTACAGAATAAAGGGGTTAGCTCCTAACTTTAGACACAAGGATTTGGTGTAAATTCTCATGTCTAAATTAGGTGCAGATCCCCCTTATTCTATAACAGTGTGCATAAATTATTGGAAGACCCCTGATCTGCCCATGACCCTCCCATAGCTGTGCCCCCTTTTTGGAACCGCGTTGCATGGAGTCAGCCATGTTTCAGTTTCACCAAAAATGAAGTTCATTTTTGGCTGAAACAAACTCCCCGTCCCTGTGACCGTTCTGTGCCACCCTCCTGCCCTGGGCCTACCTTGGAAGTCCTGGTGGTCTAGTAACCTCTTCAGGGCAGAAGTGATCCCAAATTGCTTCTGGCCCCGCCGGCTCTGCAGTCAAAATTGCTACTGCGACTTCCCAAGGCAGCCTCGTGTTATGGGAGATCACGGCAGCCATTTTGAGATTTGAACCGGCATGGACAGGAGCAATCCCCAGTAACTCCTGTCCAGTTAAACCCCACTGATCTGGCCATCCAGCAGCATTTAAGCATTTAGTGCCACTGAATATTGCCTGTGACGACTCAGGCACTGTCTGGTTAGTTCCAGAGTGGTCCTGGGACAGAACTTTTTTGGTCATTATAGGCCAAAGTAAAGATATATACAATAACAAAAATCTAGGTTTTGGACAATCCTACATTAAAAAGTATCGAAACTGAGTGGACCAGCAGAAAATGTGATCAGTGCCTGTTGAGTGAAAAATTTGATCATTCCATTATCACTACATCATCATTTATTTATTTTATTTGTAGCATTTGTATCCCACATCCCCCCCCCCCCCCCAATTTGCAGGCTCAATGTGGCTTACATTTGCCGTAATGGCGGTTGCCATTTCCAGGTAGCAGAATTACAAATGGATTTGCGTTATACATACATACATGGTAACATACATGGAAAATGATATAAATGGGACAGATCATAGTATATATATATATATATATATATATATATATATATATATATATACCATGTGTATACATACATGGTTAAGAAGAATACATTATGGTAATGCTTAAAGGTTCCTGAGTAATAAATTGGATTGTGATATACATTAGGTCTTCGACTATGAAGAGATCCTATTCGACATAAAGTTTATGGTGGTAGTGCTTGATCATTGAAAGCAAAGAGGTTAATCAGTCATGTTATAAAAGTTCGGTTTTGTAAGGATCGTGTATAATGTTGTTGTTTAGTATTTAAGATGGGTGTTTATTGTATGCCTTCTTGAAAAGATCTGTTTTCAATAACCTTCGGAAGATGGTTAGGTCTTTCGTTGTCTTTATGGTCTTCGGTAGTGCATTCCATAGTTGCGTGCAGATGTATGAGAAGCTAGTCGCGTATGTGGATTTATATTTTAGCCCTTTACAGTTAGGGTAGTGGAGAGGAATGTTCGTGATGATCTTTTTGCGTTCCTAATAGGTAAATCTATGAGGTCCAACATGTAGGTCGGGGCTTCCCCATAGATGATTTTGTGGACCAGGGTGCAAACTTTGAACGCAATTCGTTCTTTTAGTGGGAGCTAGTGTAGTTTTTCTCTTAGGGGTTTGGCGCTTTCGTATTTCGCTTTCCCAAATACGAGTCTGGCTGCTGTGTTTTGTGCGGTTTGAAGCTTCTTGACGATTTGTTCTTTGCATCCGGCGTATATGGCATTGCAATATTGATTCACAGATAAGTATTGATTCATTGATTCAGTTAAGTTCTCTATGCAATTTAAGGGCCTCTTTTCCAAAGCCACACTACCGATTCTTGGTGTGGCAAATGAGGAAGACCATTCAGTTCCTATGGGCTTCCTCTCATTTGCCGCGTGGGAATCGCTGCTAGCGCGGCTTTGTAAAAGAAGCCCTAAGGTTCTAATCCTGACCCATAAGGACCCCCATACCTATCATCTTATTTTTATACTACCACATCTTATAAGCGGTAGTATAAACATTTGTGTATTCCTTGGCTCAGGCCTATTTTTAGCGTTAACTCAGGTTTAGTTTATGTAGCAGAAACGCATTTATTTTTTTCCTTTCCCAGGCTACGCAGATCTGCTACCAAAAATGAATGGATAGACACTAACTTTAGAAGCAGTCATATGCATGGCTGATATCCTTCATCTTAGAAATCCACAAATATTTATTATTTCTATTTAAATTCAATGCAATTCATGAAACATAAGAAATTTCAGTTGTTAGATGTAAAGCTTTTCAACCTGGTTTTACTCATATGACTGTTTTCTGTTCTACTCAATAGTTTCATAAATGGCATGAATTATTTTTAGTGGTTTGGGATTGGAATCTGACATAAATTACAGTATTAACATTAAAAAGAAAGAAGTTGACAGCATAGAGTTGTGGCACATTTCTAATAAGTATAAAAGGTCATTTTAGGAAGTCTCTTCCAGAGGTAAAAGCTTTTTTACAGACTCAAAAGAAGCTTCTCCAAAAATCACTTGGTTTAAATACATGTATAACTATGGCGCTCCGAGATTAACGGCCACATTCTGTGTGCTTAAACATCTACTACAATGAAAGCAACTTTAGAGCACAAAAGTCAGCACTGGACTAAAAGTCTAGTGCAGCTTTTGACATTTGACCATTGAGAGAAAGTAGTCAAGAAGCCAGTGGAGTCAAAAAGAAGACCTGAAAGCTCCGAGATTCACATTCTGGATTACTGAAGAATACCTGTAATTAACATGTTTTCCATCTGAAGATTAAAAAAAAGAGAAGAAAAGTGATTGTGAAATCATAATAGCATAAAAAATGAAGGAAGATTAAGACCTGTATGGTAGAGATGGGAATTAATTTGCAATGATATGAGAAATGTCAACAATATACAATCAATGGTACTAAGCCATTTAGACTAATGCAATGGAATTTATGCGGGATGCAAAGAACAATTCTAAAACAAACTTCAGACCACTCAGAATAAGGCAGCCAGACTTATCTTCGGAAAAACCCGATTTGATAGCGCAAAACCCCTCCACGAAAAACTACATTGGCTCCCAATTAAAGAACGCATTGTTTTCAAGATCTGCACACTGGTCCACAAGATTATCTACGGTGAAGCCCCGGGTTACATGGCAGTCTTGATCGACCTACCAATGAGAAACACATCCAAATCAACACGAACGTACCTAAACCTGCACTACCCAAGCTGCAAAGGACTCAAATACAAATCAACTTACGCGTCCAATTTTTCCTACATAAGTACTCAATTGTGGAACGCACTGCCAAAAGCCTTGAAAACTACGTTTGACCACCTACACTTCCGTAGAACACTAAAAACTTATCTTTTTAAAAAGGCATACCCTACCAACCCAACATAAATACATGATCTCTGCAACACAACAAAACTAAAACACAGAATGGACAAATCACAATTCTCCTGCTGCACGATGACCTTGTGTGACTGTACCACGAACGTTTTATCTCAACATCACTCTGTATTTGTTAACACCGGAGTCTGCAAACGCATCTCCGGCACTATGTAAGCCACATTGAGCCTGCAAATAGGTGAGAAAATGTGGGATACAAATGTAACAAATAAATATCACATGCCATTGCACGCTGTTATCAAATAAAAACGACTTGTTTCACATGAACAAATTATTCGCCTGCCTCCTTGGCGGTGGCAGATCAACATAAAATCAAAAAGCTAAGTTGAGGCTTTTATCTATATTTATCTTCAATGATTACTTTAGGAAAGAAAATGTTGATTAAACAAAATATTTGGACCAATGAGGAGGCAGGCGAATCATGGGTAGTTCGCTCACGTGAAACGAGTCGCTGATGAGGTCTGTATTGTTGTAGCTGTGGAGTGTTGAACATTGAAATGTATGCATATTTTGTGGCTCCTACTCTCTGGAGTCAGTTAAGAGAATCTGTCAAATAAATACAAGCAGAGAAAAAAAAAAGCATGAAAATTCATGGTTTCTTGTTTGCCAATAATGGTGCACATGCTTTTGAGAGAGTGCACGCTAACTACAAAGAGGCCGCCCATTGTGCATGTGTGAACTATCAGAAAGAGTATGTCCTCTTTGCACCTAATGCATCCTCTCTCAAAAGAGCGTGCACTCAATGACTTTGATCCCATGATGAAAAAAATGGCCAAATGAAAACAAATAAAATAAATATTCCCAAAAATAACACAGAAAATGACACAAAGGTCGCAATGGTAAATGCGGGCGCTAGAGGTCACTAGTGCCAGACTAGAGTCCACATTTACCAGCACAGAATGATCAGAGGGGTCTGGCACAGCAAACAACGAGTGCACCAGGGAATACCGCAGAGCTCATTTAAATGATATTTAAATGAGCTCTCCAGTATTCCACCGGTATGATCAGAGCACTGTGCTCTGATCATACAGGCAGAATACCGCTTTAACCGTAAGCCAGTTCGGGGTGGGGTTGGGGTTTGAGTTGGCTGGTGGGCAACAGCTAGGGTATTTTGTTTTTGTACTGGGGGATTGGAGGCCCACTGGACCTCAAATCCCCCGTGTCAGGGGGGTAGGGGTCTGGAGATCCAGCCCCCACTGTGCTGGTATCCGGGGGGGGGGGGGCTGGGGTGGATCTAGATTGGTTAGCCATATATGCTAGGTGCAAGGATGATGTGATAGGCTGATCAACAGTTGCAGGAATTGTTTGGAATTATTGCTGCTCAAGGTGGTGACTCCAGTTATGATTGTAAACTCTTTGAGCAGGGACTGTCTTTCTTCTATGTTTGTGCAGCGCTGCGTACGCCTTGTAGCGCTATAGAAATGCTAAATACTAGTAGTAGTAGAATGAAGAGTTAATATACTTCCTCATACAAGAACGCATACATGTTGTACTGAATCTATCTGTTGAATAAACAACATATCATTTTTATCAGAAGTATTTAGGCAATGGGGTCATCCTTCTCCTTTATCTGGGTTAGATTAGGAGCTAAACCATACTAAAACACAAACTATCCTGAGGGTTCACAGACTTTTTTCAGCACACTACACACACAACACACATATGCATGGGAGGCGAGTCTCTTTCAGTTGAGGGGAGGCTCTGGAACGAGGGGGGCATGGGATGGGGGTGGGGGGATGGACACGGAGGTAACCTGAGGAAATGCTTGTTCACGGAAAGGGTGGTGAATTTGTGAATGGCCTCCCAGTGGAAGTGGTGGAGATGAAAAAAAACTATCTGAATTCAAGAGAGCTTGGCACAAGTACATAGGATCTCTAAGGGAGTGATAGGGAGAGTAGATGGCATGGATGGACAAACCTAGATAGGCTATATGGTCTTCATCTGCCTACATTTTTCTATTTTTCTGTCATCGACAGTGACTACAAGCTCTTTTTATCAACTGGTGACTCCTAACTCAGAACCTAGCATTTTTCATGTGCATAACTTTGTACTTGTCCACATTAAATTGGCTCCTCAACCAGGCCTTTAACGGAAAATGTAAATGACACCGGCTGCACATAAAATAACAGGACATGTTTATCCACTCCTACCCTAGCTAAGATAATGTTCAAGCAACATTCGTTAAACTAGTCTCTTAGGTGGTCTTTTACTAAAGATTAGCTCGAATTATCTGCAGCAGGACAAATGTTATTCTTATGGGCCCTGCTGCAGATGGCGAGCTAGTCTTTAGTAAAAGAGCCCTTTATTTTTCTACTCCTGTTACTCTATCTTATCTATCTTTATGTTCCACTTTTGCATACACCCTATACTGTCTATTACAATGTTTTATTGTGTTGACGTATTATATTATGCCATACTTTGTATTGTTGTTTGAATATTTTTACTGCTACAATTCTCTATTGCTTATGTTTGACTTATTCTTGCTGTACACCACCTTGAGTGACTTGCTTCAAAAAGGCGGTAAAAACATCCTAATAAATAAATAAATGCTTTGGTCTTTAAACTAGAATGTGAAGCTTTATCAGAATGATTCAGAGGGAAAAAAATCATGGTGTTCCATTTTTACAAGTATCTTTAAAAACATTGCCTCTCAGAGTTAATAATCTTTACATTAGAAAAGGATCAATTATATAATTTCCATATTCTCATTTAGAAGACATGAGTGCATCCTTCTTGAAACTGTAAATTAGGCTGTGCCTTCAAGTACATTGTACCAGGAAATTATGCTGCACCTTTCAGGGTTTCAAGCACATAATTCATATCATCAAAATATTGCTGGATCCAATTTCCTACTTTTCTGTTTACAGAAAAAGAAAAATTTTACAGAGGCAAGGATAACACTTAGCTCTGTAATAGAAGTAACATGTAAGGCTGCTTTATTCTTCTAATGAGATTTTTCCATAATGTGTACTAGGAACGCAAAGGAGTTCATGAAGACCAAGACTAGCTCATACAAATATTTTCAAAATGTCAACTGAATATGTAATGTTTAATGCAATATGAAAAATTGTTCCTTACTTGTTTATTGCAGCACAATTACTACAATAAATCCCTAATTTAAATGTTAAAATTCATATCTTCCAGCTGTCTTGGCACCATGGGCGTTCATTAGGGAACATTGGCTATTCTTCTCATCTTTATTAGTTCCTTAGGGACCCTCTTATTAAGCTGTAGTAAAAAGTGGCCTACCGTAGTGTGGGCAATTGCCGTGCGCCAGGCTACTTTTTACTGTGGCGGGGAAAAGGCTATATTTAAAATGGAGTTCATTAATGGTCATGCACTAATATACGACTAAACTCAACTGTGAATGTAGGGGTGAGATACCTAAAGCAGTCGGGTGAAAGTAAATAGGTAAAAGGTACTCAAAACGTTTTTTGCAAGTACACTTATTTGTCTTAGGAGGAAAAGGTCTCGAGGCCTTTTCCTCCTAAGACAAATAAGTGTACTTGGAAAAAAACGTTTTTGAGTACCTTTTACCTATTTACACGCACTAATATAAAAATTGGTGCACAGCCATTTACTGCCTGAGCCTTTCCTGCCTCCAATTTAGAAGGTGGCAAGGACTCATGCGCTAACCCGGTGGTAAATCACACAGTGCACGGAGCTGCCCGATTACCGCCGGGCATGCATACTCTCCACCCCCACAGGAGAAATGACAAAAATAAGTGTCTTGCATGGGATGTAGCGCACAACAAACAGTAGTGCTGTTTTGCTGCACGCTACCTGCGAGGTAGCCCCAGTGGCGTAGCAAGGGAAGGGCAGTGGGGGCGGTGTCGGCTCCACTAGTTCCCTGCTCCCTCTGCCCCGGAACAGGTTACTTCCTGTTCCGGGGCAGAGGGAGCAGGGAACCAGCAAAACCGACACCCCCCCAGCGGTGTGTACACAGCAGGCAACAATGCACTCGGGGGGGGGGGGGGGGGCGCGCAGCAGCGAACTGCCCTGGGTGGCAGCTGCCCTCGCTACTCCACTGGGTAGCCCTACTGCCGGTTGATAAAAAAAGCCCCTAATGTGCTCTCCTTCCTTCCTGGCTGTCTCCTTTACTGGACAGTAGTGTTGGCAAGTCTTTGTTTGACTGCTCTGTGTGCTAATGCAGATTTAACTTGGGACCACTTAGGGGTAAATTCTATAACTGGTGCCTAAAATCCTTCAGCTTAAATGGTATTCTGTAAGCCATGCCTAAAGTTCGGCACAGTTTATAGAATACACGCTTAAGCAGAAAGTTATGCATAAATTTAGGCAACAGCCATTTGCACCAATGAAAAATGTGCACATGCCCACGCCTAAATTTACGTAAAGAGCACCATCATTCTATCATTATACATGTAACTCAAAGCTATGCCCCCGTTCTACCCCAAAACACCCATGACCCTCCCATTTCCATGCCCCTTTTTTGGAAGTGCGTAAATTTTAGATGCCGATCCCATGCCTAACTTTACCATGCTTTGGTCCCAATTAAATCTAATTAGTGGCAATAATTACTTGTTAAAAAGCCAATTATTGGCACTAATTGGCTTGCTTTTCAATTAAATTGTACATACAAATTGAGAACACACTTTTTTTTGCCACTTGTAACTTTCTATAAGTTGGTAAAGTTCTTCCGGAATTTATGCTGAATTTCTGTTGTTATTCTTCTTTTTTGAAGTGCTGTTATCTCTTTTTATTCATTACTAATTTGAAATCTTACACGTTACTGACAGGCTGCCAGCTCAATAATTGCTGTATCTAATTCAGACCATTTGCCCTTTAAATACTAAGACACCAAGCTAAAAATCAACCAGTCAACAGGTATAATTCTTGGCTTCGGAGATTATCTAAATTATGCTTTATGGTCTCTGTATCACCTCCTAGGTTCCCTGAGTAACCTTAACTGTAATTAATCAAGCCATGAAGTCTTGCTTGCATTTAACTGTGAGAGCTATTTCTTACTCTTTTATTCAAATGTTGATACCTCTACTATCTCATTTCCATCTTTTCAAGTTGAAAAACTTATAGAGAAGGATACATTAATTTTGGGAAATAATGTCTACTATGTTAATATGATTTGTTTTCAGTGAACTGTTAGAAAAAAAAATACAATTAGTCTATCCAGTCTTCCCAGTTGTTCCTATCCAGATTCAAGATGATATATTACAGCTGCTAACCGTAGAGTGCCACCAAATCTAGAATCATTCGTTATCCATATCAGTTTTTATTGTCTTCTCCTACGCGATTTACCTTTAGGTAGATGAGAATGCAAAATTCCTTGGTTCATTCACTCGACACTTTCCCATATCTTATCACAAAGCCATACAATGATCTGAACAGCAACTAAACAGCTGACACTATGAGCAAAAATCACAGCGTATTTATGTAGCCGACTCCATGATGCAGGCAGTGTCGAAGGTGCCAAATACTGCCTAGTGGCTGATTATAGATAATTGCAGTGTTAAGGTAAGGAATTTGTTCATTTTTGGTTTTAGAAGTGGTTATGTGAGGATTCCTGTTTTTATGTGGAGTGTAGTATGGTTGGTTGATTTTTTTTTTCAGTCTCGACCTCTAAGGACACGTATTGCGAAACATGGACCATGTTGGGTCTTGAGAGAAGGGTTCTGAGAGAAAGTGGCAAACTGCATTGGCAATCAACATTTTGTTCGTTGAATGGTAGGTGGAAGACGCAAAGAGTCAGCAGCAGTGTGCCGTGTTCCTGGTGCAATTTTGCTGTGGATCGAGCAAGGGTTTCAACTGTAGTTGAGCGAGGCACTCTTTTTTGTGATTCTAATACTTGATCCAGTGACATCAGTATCTAATTTACAGACAATTATACCATTTTGCACTGAAGGACTTATCCAGCAGATATGGTTTAGAACTTTTGTTTCTAAAGTTGGATTTTTTTTTTTAATTTTATGAATAACGTCACTGCAAGGATAGTATAGGCTTGGATTGTGTCTATTATAGGGATAGATTTTAATATGTATGGAAAAGGATGATCTAATGTATAATTGTGTTAATAAAGATATGTGATTATTTTGCATTTTAAATATTTGATGTAAATCATTTTTGATTAATAACTATACTGACATTGTTTGAATCCATTTGTGTGTTCGGAGACAGAGATCCTCACTGGTGCTCTCAAGAACCGTTGCCTGGGGCCTTGTCATGATTGGGTGGCACTGGTCACTGTTGGCCAAAGGGCCTACCCCAATAACAGCCAATAACACCAATGGAATTTCAAGAATGTCTAAATGTAACACAAATATAATTTGTGTGTGTGTGTGTGTGTGGGGGGGGGGGGGTTATTGTCAGCAATGGCCTACAACTTTTCATGTGCAAAAGAGGCTTACCCCTGGATTCTGTATAGGTCACCCAAAGTTGGACATGCAGTTTTGGTTGCAGATCTGTACGCAAGCTAATTAGTTTATTAGGTGATAATCAATTTGGGGGGGTTAACAGTCACTTAATTGGCAGTAATTAGGAGTTATGCACAGATCAGTCTTATGTCCTTTTCTATAATATGCATATATAAATCTCGTGGAGGGGCATAATCGAAAGGGGTACCCAAGTTTTCGTGATGATGTCCTCACAGGACGTCCCGGCGAAGGGGTGTGGAAACCTGTATTATCGAAACAAGATGGATGTCAATCTTTCATTTCAATAATACAGTCAGGGATGCCCAAATCTTGACATTTAGGTCATCCCTAGAGAAGGACGTTCTTAGACTTGGTTGTTTCTGATTTTCAGCAATAATGGAAACCAAGGACGCCCATCTCAGAAATGACCAAATGCAAGCTCTTTGTTCATGGGAGGAGCCAGCATTTGTAGTGCCTTGGTCCCCCTGACATGCCAGGTCACCAACCAGGCACCCTAAGGGGGCACTGCAGTGGACTTCCTAAATTGCTCCCAGGTACATAGCTCCCTTACCTTGTGTGCTGAGCCCCGCAACCTCCCCCCCCCCCAAAACCCACTACCTACAACTGTACACCACTATCAAAGCCCTTACGGGTGAAGGGGGGCACCTACATGTGGGTACAGTGGGTTTCTGGTGAGTTTTGGAGGGCTCACATTTACCACCACAAATGTAACAGGTAGGGGGGGGAATGGGTCTGGGTCCGCCTGCCTAAAGTGCACTGTACCCACTAAAACTGCGCCAGGGACCTGCATACTGCTGCGATGGAGCCGAGTATGACATTTGAGGCTGACACAAAATATTTTTAAACTATTTTTGAGGGTGGGAAGGGGTTAGTGACCACTGGGGGAGTAATGGGAGGTCACCCTTACTCCGGTGGTCATCTGGTCAGTTCGGGCACCTTTCCGTGGCTTGGTCATAACAAAAAAAGGACCAAATAAAGTCATCCAAGTACTCATCAGGGACGCCCTTTTTTTTCCCGATTATGGGTCGAGGATGCCCATGTGTTAGGCACGCCCAAGTCCCAACTTCGCTATGCCTCTGACACTCCCCTGGGAACTTTGGTCGTCCCCGCGATGGAAAGCAGCTGGGGACGCCCCAAATCAACTTTCGATTATGCCGATTTGGGCGACCCTGTGAGAAGGACGCCCATCTTCCGATTTGTGTCAAAAGATGGGCGTCCTTCTCTTTCTAAATAAGCCTGATAGTATGCAACTCCAAAGGGGACGTGACCATGGGAGGAGCATGGGCAGATCGTGGGCATTCCCAGAAATTAAGCATGATATTATAGAATATCTGCATTTGCGCATCTAACTGCCATCAGTTGGGCACGAGCATTTAGAACAACCTTTGACGGGTGTAAATGCACATTACCAAAGTTAGGTGTGAAATACGCACTAAGCTAGTATTCTGTAAAGGTCATTCTATGCAGAGTGCTCTTTACAGAATATTAGCATCACGTATATCATTTTGGCTCCTATCTTTGGGCATCATTTAAAGAATCTAGCCTTTAAAACGTGCAGAAAAGCCTTTCTAAAATGAACTCCTAAATCTCACATCATGTGACTTTAGCGCAGACCTCATACATTTTGGTAGTCCTTCAGCATGACTATATACTCACAGAAGTAAAGCCTTCAGAATTGGACACAATACTCCAGGTATGACCTCACCATTGACCTCTACAATAGCATAATTACTTCCCTCTTCTCTTCTAGTTATGCCTTTCCCTGTGCACTGCGGTATTACTCTAGCTTCCGGCCGTGAACTTGCTGAACTATTTTACTATCCTAAATTCAGTGGATTTGCTAACCTTCAGGTCTCTTTTCTCTCCTCTGTAGATATCAATATTTCATCTCTACTATGTATCATTTGCTTGGACTATTGCACCCTGAATGACTAATGCCGTATGTTGTGGTACTGAAAATAAATAGCGAATCAACTAACCATTCACTGAGGGGCCCTTTTACTAAACTGCGTAGGCAGGGGTGTGCTGGTAAATTTTTAACAACAGGCTCTTTCTCCGGACGTAGCCAGCTCTGAAATTGGAAGGGCCAGGGGTGGCCGGGTGGGATGGGGTGGGGGAGCAACACTTGCCTCTCTCTCCTCCCTCCCTTCGTGCGGGCATGCTAGGCATACCTTTGCTGGCAGCCAATAAATGGACTGCCACCACTCCCAACGTCGTGCTCTGAGCAGCATGCTGGAACTTCTCTCACATGCTCGGGAAGTCCCAGCCTGCTTCCTAGAGCTGGAAACAAGGAGCGCGGAGCAGCAGTAGTCTATTTACTTGGCTGGCAGGGCTCAGCATCCCCACCAGCAAAGTAAAAGATAATTCAGCAGGGGGCCCAAGTCCACATTTTGGGAGCCAGTTGTTAAAGTAGCCATGGAGGGCCCTACTTTAACAACCGGCTCCCAAAATTCTTAAAAACTTAACAACCGGCTCTTGCGAGCCTGTGAGAGCCTGCTCCAGCACACCACTGTGCGTAGGTGCCTATGCATGCCCAATGCGCGTCAATTTTGAGTTACTGCCTGGCTACCGCGTGGCCCTGGTGGTAATTTCATTTTTGACATGCGTCCGCTACACGTGCTAGAAAATAAATGTTATTTTCTGGCGCATGGCAGAAACCGGGCAGTAATTAGCATTCTACGTGCGCAGACAATTACTGCACGAGACTTTCCCACTAAGTCAATGGACGCGTTCCAATTTTTATTTTGCCGCATGTCCATTTTCAGCAAAAATTTTAAAAAGGTCTTTTTTACAGGTCCGCCTAAAAATGGATCGGCGCATGCCCAAAACATGCGTCTACACCAGCACAGCCCATTTTTCGGTGTACCTTAGTAAAAAGGCCCCTGAGCTCTCTTAGATTGCTTCTCATACCCTTTAATCCCATAGCCACGTCAATTGAATTGCATTATTTAGTATCATGTGTGTTAAAGACACATTTTTCTTCATAATTTAGCATCATATGTGGTAAAGACACATGTTTCTCTTAATGTTTACGCAATGTTGCCCAGTGAGATACCGAGCAGAACCAGCCCCAGGATTGATTCCCTGAAGTAAGTTAAGAAATCACCTTTCAGCATGAACTCCATTTACTACCATGATCTGTTTTCTATCTTTTAGCCAGTTTCTAATCCAATCAGCTGCCTTAATCCTCTCTTCTAGACCGCTCAGTTTATTTATGAACATTCTGTGTTCGATAGTACTACAAGCTTTGCTGAAATCCAACTATATCACATCCAGTGCTCTTGCTTAAATCTATTTCTCTGGCCCTCTGAAAAAAGAAAATGATCTCCTTCTTAGTAACTCAATTACACTAAACAATTATTTGCTGAAACAACCTGCTGAAACAAATTGTATTAATGTATTTATTTTAATTCTTTGGAGTTAGAGAAACAACTCATTATTGGCCAATAAATGTATTTGTTAAATAAATAAAACCTCAGTGCTCCTTATAGTGTCTACAATACATGCATATGACGACCCTTTCTCATCATTGGTTTCCTCTTTTAAAAGGGGGGGGGGGGAGAAACAGTGAAGAAAAGCTCCCTAACCAGGAGAAAAATGACTGTTTTATTTTTATTCCAAACTTAAATTGCCAAATGAGTTTTCCCCAACTACAAATTTAAAAAAAAAAAAACCTTCCAATCTTTTTTATAACATTTTTTATATATATATTTATTTTATTTATTTCTTTATGGCATTTATACTCCGCTCTTTCCCACTCGATAGCAGGCTCAGTGCGGCTTACAAGATATGGTACACAGAGATAACACAAAGTAAGGTACAAAGTACACAGAGTATGGTACGAAGTATAACAGAGATGATCCAGTTGTAAGGAGTAAGACAATTGGGAGAGTTGTGGGGGAGAGGATAAAAAAATATTTAAAATGTATATTTTAGTATAGTCCATGCCTAAAAGGTGGTCACTTAAACCTTTGTAGGATCTCTGGTTTATTTCTGTTCCAATCAACGTACCACACCTCTTCAATATTTCCTCATGGTTTTCAATCGTCTTTGCCCGTAGGCATTCCTCCTTATTCCACAGAGATGGCAGAACCTCTCACAGGGTCATGTTCTTCCGTCACAACCCCCGAGAAGACAGCCAATACCACAATCAGTGTCTAAATAATATCTTGAACAGGAAAAGACACCAGCCTGCCCAAATACAAAGTCCACCTTGTGATGCTCCAACAAGGACTTCTGTGCATGGCTCCAAGAATGACACCTTGTTTGCTTACTTGTTGCATCAGGAAGCATGCATATTCCATTCAACTCCTACTTATTAAACAATGCTGTCTTGGGTCCTACAACTCACCAGATTCAAGATATTTCATTTTTTCTTAGAAGAGTCTATTAATTTTCCCACTACAGAAGTGACACTAACTGGTCCGTAATTTCCAATCTCCACCCTGTTACCAGTTTAATAGAAATGGAGCACACATTCTTTTTCTAATCCTGTTTGGCCACTCTTTTATTTGGTAACCTGACACCTCTAGCAGTAGGACCATGAGAATATAACTAGGGGGTTGAGGTGGCTTTTTTTTTTTAATGAGAAGCTACTGGGACAGAAGTGCTGGGAGGTCATTCCTTCATGCCCCCCCCCCCCACACTACCTCCAGAATGTACTTGGGAGGATGCTGGGAGTGGGAGGAGATTGGGGGTTATATTCGAAAGGAGATCAGAGCAGGAGGTGGGGGATGGAGGGAGTGGGAGGAGATTGGGGGTCATATTTAAAAGGAGATCAGAGTAAGGGGTTGGGTGATTATTTTGGAAAGGGGATCAGGGGGTTAGGGATTCAGTGGTAATAATGACAAGGAATCAAGCATAGGGTGCAGGTTTGGGGTGGGAAGTGCATTTGTTTGGATTTCCAAAAGTATGCTTCCTTCCTACCCAGGAATATCCCATGTTCTCCCCCCAGTGACTGTAGGGAAAAGCCGTCACTACTCAGTAATCCCCATATAATGGTGGATTATACTCACAAACGGTGATTTTGAAAAGCAAATTGTACACACACTCCTTTGAATTCTGCAGCAGTTACTTGGCTACTACTGATGAAACCACTGTACAGCTTTGTGGTATTTCAATATTGATTTTCCTGACAACCCTATATAATTCTGTCCTATTAATAACCTCCAAAGCACTCCTGGGATCACTTTGAATGTATCTTTCTAAAGATAACACAATTATGGTGATTATCATATCTAAGGGTCTTCAGGTCAATGAGATTTTATTTAAACCAACAGAATATTAAATAAACAGCCCATGCTTAAAAAGAAATCAATTTGCTTTGCTAAATTTAGAAAGCGTTTTGATTTTGACATCTATATCTTTAGTTAGCACCCAGTTTATATCATCAGGTAACTACAAGTTACTAAGCCGTGGTAACTGTTGGCATTTTGTGACACCTAAGTTTATTGTAGGAGTCACTAAACCTGCAGTAACTTTGGTACTGCAGGTTAGTGACTCATGTGATAAATGAATAATGCAACTAGTGATCAATCTCACAAACTATGTTATTCTGCTCCCTAGAAGCATTGGACCACAAACATGCTGCCCGATGCTCTTGGGGAGCCTTCTTAAAGGGGTTGGAATTGTATACAAAGTGGTCTCCTTCCACCTCTGAAGGAATCTCCCTACCTCCTGCTGGGATCTTTCCCACCTTCCTGAAGATCCCCTTCCTATAGGCCCTCCCAAGACTACCTGAAACCATCCCTGGTGGAATGGGGTAGGCGCAATCTCCAATGACTCCTACCTCTTGCAACTCTGGATTCAAAATGGTACCTATAACTTTCAGCAGTAGTTTTACAGTGTTAGTATAAGAGATCAAGCTGCTATATAAGGGCTTTTTATGAGACTACCACTAGGGTTCTTGAGTATCATTTTGAACCCAAAATCACAAGGGTTAGGAGTGACTGGGGATCATGCCTATCCTGTTTCACTATCACCAGAGATTGTTTCAGGTAGGCCCAGGGGGCCCTACATGAGGGGTGTGTGTATGTGTGTGTGTGGGGGGAGGGGGGGGTTGCAGGGGAATTTTTATTGGTAGGAACCTACAGGGGTTTTTGGGAGGTGGGGACCTTGGACTGTTTGAAAAATTGCTACTGAGGGGTAGGGTGTCTGTTCAGGGGGCAGGAGGAGGGAGACACTTTTAATACAGTTTTCGTCCTTTTAGGATGGCCAAACACAGAAAAGTTCCGATATCAAGGGGCAGAAATCAGAGAAAGTGACAGCTATCACCAAACAGCCTTTATTAGAATATTGACTTACAACTGCTTAGGCTCCAACACATCCATATTTCAATAAACACCTGCATCAGGGGCAAATTATGCAATCTTCTCTCATGCAAACCACACTCACAAAAACGTCAACAGTTTAAATGCATAAAGAACACAGCTATATATCTGAAATTATCTTTTTGCATCGTGCTACATATGGGATTAATCCAAGCCAAACCATAGTTCTCATAATGTAGCTCGACAGCTTTCAGTATATGCCCCACTTATGTAAATGATGTTTTTGACTTGAACTATTGCTCTAAGGGGACTGTTGACCTTTTTGCCTATAGGTGAATTAGTAGTGGATGCAAAAGTGGAGGAAAAGTTGGGGTACTGATGCACTTGGAATGAGAGGAAGAGTGGACGGAGGAATTGGATGACTGAGCACTTTGGGGTACAGGTTGGCAGTTGCTATAGGCAATAAAGTTCCGACAGGGGGTGAAGGCCGTGTACATGTTTCAAATCTCCAGGCATTCGCCAACATATTCCCAGGGAATGAAAAGCCACGTTGAAGCTTCTGTAAAGATTCAAGAATTTGCCTCAAAACCTTAGAAAGAAACTAAAATATGAGATACATTTACATCTCAGACTGTGGTAATATATCCCCTCCAAAAAGAAAACCTGCCTTTCAAAGATGTACCTTGAAGCGTCATTCAAAGCAAGTCAAAGTTCTCAAGGATTGCCGACAGAGGAAGGAATCATCAAGCCTCTCATCTCCAGGGCAAAGGGTAGCCCCGGGCTACAGTGACGCCTCCTGACCAGGGACCACTACAGACAGCTGCAGCTGACTTCTTCCTCACCATAGAGATATAGCAGATTCTTCTCATGAATTTAATACACTGTAACCAGAGGAAAGAAATAAAGTAGGGAAAATATTGCAGACATACTTTCTTCAAAATGCATTGTGGAACTTTAGCTCAAAAGTGCTGTACTAAATAATCAAGTAAAATTATTACCCCAGATTCTGTAAATGGTGATTAAAGCTGTGCGTGCAAATCAGTTTGCATAGCCAATTTGTGCATGGAACTTAATTGCTTAACATTAGGGCTGTACATCGCTTAAAAGTTTTAATCCATTAATTAATCACGATCAAAATTTTAAATCGTACGATCAATCACATGATACAAATTAGTATATCCCTTCCTTCCCTTGCCCTACGTGGGCACTATCTCCTCCCTTCCCTCCTTTCATGATCACCATTATTTCCCTTCTCTTTCCTCTCATCCCATCTTTGATCCTTCATCCTCTATTTCCAGCATCCTTCTCTGCCCCCCCACCTCTCTATTTCCTCTTTCTCTCCCCCCCCCCCCCCCCCTTGGTTCACATCTCTCTCTCTCCGTCTTCTTTTCTGCTTTCTCTTTCTCCCATGGTCCCCTCCCCCACCATGGTCCACATTTTTTCTGTCTTCTTTTCTTTTTTCCTGCTTCCTCTTTCTCCTGTGCCCCCCCACCTGCCCCCGCCATGGTATGCATCTTTCTGTCTTCTTTTCTTTTTTCTGCTTCTTCTTTCTCCCATGCCCCCATCCCGCCCCTGCCATGGTCCGCATCTTTCTGTCTTTTTTCTGCTTCCTCTTTCTTTCATGCCCCCACCCCCACTCTTGCTGCCATGGTTGCATCTTTCTTTCTGTCTTTGGCACTTCTTCTTACCTCTCCTAGCACAGTACATTGGGCCCCCTCTCCTCTGCCACATCCTTCTCCCTGCTCCTCACCACTGCAGGCTGCACTGAAAACAGTGCTGCTTCTCACCGGGCCCAAAGTGTCTCTCTGTAACAAGAAGTTCTGAGGCGGAACTTCCTGTTACAGAGAGACGCTGCAAGCAGGATGAGAAGCAGCACTGTTTTCACTGCAGTGGTGAGGAGCAGAGAGAAGAAGCTGCAGAGGAGAAGGGGGCCGCTGGAGTGCCGTGCTTGGAGATAGTCTGTTCAAGAGAAAGTCATCCAAGGCACATTAAATAGAATAGTGCCTAAAGCCGAGATCTGTAGCGTTCCAGTAGACGAGGTCATTTATGCCAAGAAGAACTTGGTGTAAACGCCGGTGTACAGATTTCCACGTGGAGCACCAAATTCTGTAACCATATGCATAGAATATAGAAATGACCATGTCAAGCTCCTCGGCATGCCCCCTTTTGAGTTCCATGTGGTAGAATTTATGCAGACTACCTGATAGAATATGCTTATGGAGTAGTGCACATAAATTCTAATTAGTCTGAATTAGTGCCGATAGTTGCTCGTTAACATCCAATTATCGGTGCTGATTGGCTCATTAACTAATTAAGTTATGCATACTAAGTGGAATATGCCTCGATTTGTACACGCAATTTTAGAGGCACTATATAGAATCAGGTTATTAGTGTATAAAGGCTTATGTTCAAAAAGGCTTATTCGCCAGATTCAACATAATCTGATTAGCTTTAACAAGATTCATGGACACTAATTATCTTTATCATCATCTACACATTGTTGTTTAATTGTACTTTTCTGTACTGTGGCCTTTCCTACAGTTTTGTGTACGCTACATTGAGTCTGCAACTAGCGGGAAAATGTGGGGTATAAATGCATTAAATAAATAAAGATGGCAAAACTAATGCAGAATGCTGTAGCACGTCTTGCATTAGACCATTCTTGCTGTGTTCGAAGTGAGTTAGCACCTAATGCAGCTTAGTAAAAGGACATCTAAGTTACCCATTTAATGGGGTCCTTGTACTAAGGTGCACTGAAAAATGGCTTGTGGTAGTGTGGGCGTGGGTTTTGGGCTTGTGCCAATCCATTTTCAGCGTGCCTGTAAAAAAAAAAAAAAAAGGCCTTTTTAAAATTTTGGCCGAAAAGGGACTTGCGGCAAAATGAATAAATTGCCACGCATTCATTTTGGGTCCGAGACCTTACCGCCAGCCATTGACCTAGCCGTAAAGTCTCATTCGGTAACCGGGCAATAATGACCTATGCACACCAAATGTCCTACGCGTGCCTGAAAATACAAAATATTTTTCGGGCACGCGCATAGTGGACACATGCCAAAAAATGAAATTACCGCAAGGGCCATGCGATAGCCGTGCAGTAACTCCGTTTTGCCAAAATGTCCACATTACTATTTTGAAACTCATTTAAAGACATTTTTCTATGCAGTGCATCCAAATTACAAGGGGACATGCTGGAGGCGGGATTTGGGCATTTCCAGAAGATGGACATTTTTCAGCCATAATGCAACAAAGCAAAAATGTCTAGAGCTAAAAGTTAGATGTTTTGGTCTAGACCTGTTTCAATAACTACTAAGTCACAAAAAGATGTCCTTAAATGACCAAATGACCATTGGAGGGATTAAGGCATGACCTCCCTTATCCCCCCCCAGTGGTCAATGACACCCTCCCACCTCCAAAGATGTGAAATAAACAGTACATACCTGCCTGTATGACAGCTTCAGATGTTATGGTCAGTCCTATTAGAGCAGCAAACAGGTCTCCGAAGTAGCTTAGCGGTCACTGCAGTGCCACCCAAAAAGTGTGAGCCTCTAAAACCCACCAAAAACCCTCTGTACCCACATATAGGTGACATCTGCAGTCATAAGGGGTATTGTAGTGTTGTACAGTTGGGTACAGTAGGTTTTTTGTAGGTTTTGGAGGGCTCACCATACAATATAAGAGGCTAATGGTGAGATATATACCTGGGACCTTTATGTAAGTTCACTGCAGCACCCCCTAGGGTTCCCCGCTGTTTTGCTGGGATGTCTGTGTGGCCAGTCTACTAAGAATTCTGCCCCCCCCCCCCCCCCCCAATACATCCCAATGGCTTTTTTTGTGTGTTTTTCCCTTGGACCTTTTTGTTTCCAAAAATGGTCCAAAAAGATAGACACAGTGAATACAAGAACAGCTAGCAAATGGCCAGTAAAAAAAAAAAAAAAGATGTTTTTTCTGGTTCAAAAATTGCTATGTTCACCACTTGATTTTTGAACATTTACAGCAAAATGTAAAAAATCTGATTTAGACATATCAAAAACCCTCTTCCACATTAAGAACTGGAAAGTGTGATATTGTACTATAATGGTAGACAGGTGTATATACTTTTTAAAATTTTCAATAACCAAATAATACAATCACCTAGTCAATGTAACTGAGAAAAAACAGAAAACATACATAATTCAAAAAATAAAGGGAAAAGCAAAAGGAAAAAAAGAAAGAAACTTTACATACAAGAGCTGAAACATAATTCAGGGATAAACCTCAACCAGCCCTATGATGTACCCAAATTAATTGCGCGAGAATCATGTCTGTACTTTCAGCACTTCTTTAGAAACCACAAATTCCAATAATTAATTGGGATCATGAAAGATATAGGAATTATTCTGAAAAACAAGGCAACAGGTACAAGGAAATCAAAGCAAAAAAAGTCATCCCCAGAGCTTGAACCCAAGGGCAAAAAGCCAAGAACTATTGGGGCCGCCTCTTGGTATTTCTCGATAAATCAGGGTGAATTCTTAGTGCTCAAGAAATCACGATCCATATTGTGGAAATATAACTTTAGAACAGTGTCTCTGTCTGGTTCCAAGGCAAATGTCACTAAAAGAGTGGTCCACTGAGTGCCAAGGTTGATGATTCCAAGAACTCTGCTAAATTCACCTCCTGCTGATCTGCGTTTCCTTTACTTCTGAACAATATCAAATAATTTGCTCTTACTATAGGGGCAATGTTTCAGGAGGGAAGTTAAGCACTTCACAGAAGTATTTCCTAACCATCTCAAGTGGTGCTATTAATGGCAACCGTGAGAAATTCAAAAATCTCAGTGTGTTCCTCCTAAGCTGGTCTCCATACGTTCCATCTTCCTACTTTAATTACGTCCTACTTCCTACTTCCTATCTTTAATTAATTAGTGTCCCACAGAGTCCTTACAACTCAGATACTTTCTCCTCCAAAGTGGCCACTATTTCTGATTACCGGTCTAATGCCTGGGACTGGGCAGCCAGTGTCCCTGAGACCAAATTAACCTCAGATGAAAACTTAATAGTGACTTGCTTTAAATATGAATTGAAAGTGTACATAGCATCCCACAGCGTGTCCAATGTAACAACTGCCAGTCTCACTAGTGTTGCCACCCCAGTTTCAGAGGCCCCTGCCCCCACCACAGCTACTGTATTCACAATTGGCTGATCTGAATGCTGAAAATGTGAGCCAGTGCCAAGGTTCTCCTCACTGGAGGAAGTTAGAGCTGGAAGAGTCTCCACTACTGAACCCAGAGTAGGAATCCATCTTCCAGGGTTATTCTTCTTCCCAGCTTATACAGGGCTTCCAGGCTGAGGCGGAGCCTGTCTGGGAGCAGAGCTCAGAGAACCCTCACTTGCACAGCCAAAGAGGACAAAACCCCTCGATAGGAACTCTGAAGAAGTCCAGTGTCGACTGCCACAAAGACTGGGGTCCATTTGGCATCAGAGGCAATTGCCGAGTTTTCCCCTCCACTTCCCCATCACAAGACAGGTGAGGTGCTCAACTGAGAGAGTAAAACTGCCAGAAATGGAGCTCCTGTCCGAACATCTGTTCAAGACGCCACCTTGGGTCGCTGACAGGTCTACATTTTTTTAATACAGTCTTGCAGTACATAGGGATAATGTATAGAATGTTTTGTTATGAATGAATTGATGAGTGGGAATGAAGAGATATGGAAAATTGCTCAAAATATCAGTTTACCTGAATCTTGACTATTTCACCATCCCTATATTGTGCTTTTATGTTCCCGTTTTATTTGCTTTAATTCAATTCAATTTGTTTCCTCTATTTGAAGCATCATATTCCCAAGTTCTCAATTCAGTTAACTCATATTTTACTTTTACTCTAACTGTATCAGGCTGATTCCCATATGACAATTTTGTGATAAATGCAAGAACTTGCAATTAATTTAAATTCATCCTAGGAGAAGTGGCTATGTAGCAGGAACTTTCAAAATAAACTTTAAAATGTTAATTATTTCTTTAGGAAGGAAATACAAATAATGGAAAAAAGAGGATTTTGATTTATTTGGATTTTTGCTCACCCCTTTTTTGGGTAGTAGCTCAAGGTGAGTTACACTCAGGTGCACTGGGTGTTTCCCTATCCCCGGAGAACTCACAATCTAGGGGATCTGTTTACGAAGGCGCGCTAGCATTTTTAGTGCGTGCACAAAATTAGCACACCCATAGGAATATTGTGGCTGCCTACACAGTTAGCGCGCGCTAAAAGCATTAATGTGCCTCTAGTGTGGCTTGGTAAACAGGGCCCCTAGGTTTGTACCTGAGGCAATGGAGGGTTAAGTGACTTGCCCAAGATCACAAGTAGCAGAAGTGGGATTTGAACTGACCACCTCTGGATTGCAAGACTGGTGCTCTAACCACTAGGCCACTCCTCCACTCCCAAGATTCCATTCAGAATCTCAAAGAGTACCAACATTCCATGTAGAACCCCAAAGAATATGTATTTAGATTTTGCTCACACCTTTTCAGTAGTAGCTCAAGGTGATTTACATTCAGGTACACTGGATATTTCTTTGTCCCAGGAGGGTTCACAATCTAAGTTTGTACCTGAGGCAATGGAGGGTTAAGTGACTTGCCCAAGATCACAAGGACCAGGAGCAGTGGGATTTGAACTGGGCACTTCTGGATGTCAAATATCAAGACTGGTGTGCTAACCGCTAGGCCCACTCCTCCACTCTGAATATCTGACCACATGCTTTGTACCCACTATTAATGCATGAACTGTCTTAATTTCTCCCCCCACCTGCCCCCCCCAGGGGTTTTAGTCTACCTCTTCAGAGATACCTCTTTGTAACCTGGCCAAAACATACTTATATTCCAAAAGTCAACATATACTTTGGACAGAGGGCAATGTTTAGCCAAACCATTTGTGGTAATGTGAGGGACGGCGGGCTATGGAGCCAGGTAAGCCCAGCAGAAAAGAAACGACTGCAGAGTAGATGAAAATGGCTGGAGATCTTTTATTAACAACTCTTCAAAATGACTCGACATGGACTGTGTTTCGGTGACAGGGCCTGCGTCAGGAGTCTGTAATTGTCACGCTGAGAATATGGGTCTAGAGAAAAACTAGATCTATCTCATGTATATAATAAATATGTCTTGGGAGTATCATTAGATGCACTTGCTGATAAGCTGGATTTACAGCCTGTGATGTTTATCTTTGATTTTTTTCACCAAGACAGGTGATCATGGTTAAAGGCAACAAGAAAAAAAACAGAGATCAAATTAAGCTAAATTGAGTTAATCTTTGATTGGCTGAGCTTATAAGTTTGAGATTGAAAACTATAGAACAGTTGTACCTTATACGGAGGTTTTTCTGGCCGATGATGAGGAAGTCCAACCCCACATTGGCCTGTTTTATGTGTCAAGGGGTTTCTCGAGGCCTTTTCCTCCGTAAAAATAATAAGTGTATTTGCTACAAGTATTGAGAACCCTATACAATTACATGTATTTGACTAGTTGAGGTATCTCATCCCCGTATCTACTGTTTAACATTAGTGCACGGCCATTAATACCCTACCCATCTTCAAATCCTTGCTCAAAGCCCACCTCTTCAATGTTGCTTTCGGCACCTAACCTTTATACCTTTCAGGAAATCTAGACTGCCCCTATTTGACTGACTGTACATTTGTCCTTTAGATTGTAAGCTCCTTTGAGCAGGGACTGTCCTTCTATGTTAAATTGTACAGCGCTGCGTAACCCTAGTAGCGCTTTAGAAATGTCAAGTAGTAGTAGTAGTAGTAATACAAGAAATCGAAAAGGCCGTTTTTATGGCTGTGGTAAAAACGGCCTTAGCGTGCAGGAACATCCCACATAAGGGCGTGCTAAGGCCAGTTTTTACTGCAGCTTAATAAAAGGGACCCCTTTGTTTATCGACCACTGTCTTCAATTTTTAAGTCAAGGGACTCTACAAACCTCAGTAGCCTTACTCTGCCACAGCTGGGCGGACAGCCTGCACATTTCAGAAATTTACAGGCATCAGATATGCTTATTTGAAAGATAGTTCTTAAAAATTCTTTGTTTACAATTGCTTTAACGGAGAGTAGCTGGCATAAGAATTAAATTAGATGTGAATGTCATATAATACAGCTTCGGAGCTTTCAAACGCCTACTTTGCACATTTGCCTTGGATATAAAAGGTTATTACCTAGAAGGACAATGAAATTGCTGTTCATAACTAGTGACTAATATATTTTTCTACATACGCATAACCATTAGCCTTTTTAGTGCTGTACTTTACAGAATCTCGTGCTCTGCACCTGCATGGCGTGTTTATTCCTCTTTCAGCAATGTCAAGAGGCACAGTATGTCTCCAAAGCAACACGCAGAAGTGGTACTTCCATAAGAATACATCATACACTGTGTTTTGAAGAGGTCAGAGCTCTATTTAATACAGTACATGATTAGAACATTGCAACATTATAAAATTAGGACAGGCATGATGCATTTTGAGGTAGTCAACAATACATTTTCATTTTTTTTGAGTCAGTTAATTAATATTTAATACTACTTATCCGGATAGAACATAAGAACATAAAAATAGCCATATTGTGTCAGACCAATGATCCATCTAGCCCAGTATTCTACTTTCAACAGTGGCCAATGCAGGTCAAAAATCCTTGGCAGAAACCCAAATAAGTACATAAGTATTGCCATACTGGGTCAGACCAAAGGTCCATCAAGCCCAGCATCCTGTGGCCAACCCAGGTCACAAATACCTGGCAAAATCCTCCAAAAAGTACAAAACATTTTATGCTGCTTATCCCAGAAATAGTGGGATTTTCCCCAAGTCCAATTTAATAATGGTCTATTTTCTCTGATTCGTTTTAAATTTACTACTTTGTAGCTTCATCGCATGCCTCCTAGTCCTAGTATTTTTGTAAAGCGTAAACAAATGCTTGACATCAACCTGTTCCACTCCACCCATTATTTTATAGACCTCTATCATATCTCCCCTCAGCTGTCTTTTCTCGAAGCTGAAGAGCCTCAGCCGCTTTAGCCTTTCTTCATAGGGAAGTCATCCCATCCCCTTTATCATTTTTGTTGCCCTTCTCTGCACCTTTTCTAATTCCACTATATCTTTTTTGAGATGTAGCAACCAGAATTGAACACAATATTCAAGGTGCGGTCGCACCATGGAGCGATACAAAAGCATTATAATGCCCTCATTTTTTGTTTTCCATTCCTAATACCTAACATTCTATTTGCTTTCTTAGCCTCAGCAGCACACTGAGCCGGCTTCAACGTATCATCAGTGACGACACCTAGATCCCTTTCTTGGTCCTTGACTCCTAATGTGGAACCTTGCATGATGTAGCTATAATTCAGGTTCCTCTTTCCCACATGCATCACTTTGCACTTGCTCAGATTAAATGTCATCTGCCATTTAGATGCCCAGTTTCTCAGTCTCGTAAGGTCCTTTTGTAATTTTTCAAAATCCTCTTGCGATTTAAAAACTTTGAATAACTTTGTGTAATCAGCAAATCTAATTACCACACTAGTTACATCCATCTCTAGGTCATTTATAAATATGCTAAAAAGCAATGGTCCCAGCACAGACCCCTGGGGAACCCCACTAACTACCCTTCTCCATTGAGAATACTGACCATTTAACGCTACTCTCTGTTCTCTGTCTTTTAAGCAGTTTTTAATCCACAATAGGACACTACCTCCTATCCCATGACTTACCAATTTCCTCTGGAGTCTTTCATGAGGTACTTTGTCAAACGCCTTCTGAAAATCCAGATACACAATATCAACCCGCTCACCTTTAGCCACATGTTTGTTCACCCCTTCAAAGAAATGTAGTAGATTGGTGAGGCAAGATTTCCCTTCACTAAATCCACGTTGGCTTTATCTCATTAATCCATGCTTTTGAATATGCTCTATAATTTTGTTCTTTATAGTAGCAACATTCCATGCTACCAATCTCAGAGCAAGCAGTGGCTTCCTCATGTCTGTCTCAATAGCAGACTATGGACTTTTCCAACAGGAACATGTCCATATCTTTTTTAAACCCAGATAGGCTAACCGTTGTTACCACATCCTCTGGCAAGAAGTTCCAGAGCTTAACTATTCATTGATTAAAAAAATATTTCCTACTATTTGTTTTAAAAGTGTATCCATGTAACTTCACTGAATGTCCTCTGGTCTTTCTACTTTTTGAAAAAGAGTGAAAAATCGATTCACTTTTACCCATTCTACATCACTCAGAATTTTGTTAACCTCAGTCATATTCCCCCTTAGCCATCTCTTTTCCAACCTGAAGAGCTCTAACCTCTTTAACCTTTCCTCATTTGGGAGGAGTTCCATCCCCCTTTATCATTTTTTGGTCACTCTTCTTTGAACCTTTTCTAATTTCTCTCTATCCTTTTGAAGTTACGGGGACCAGAATTGAACACCGTATTCAAGATGAGGTCACACCATGGAGCGAAACAGGGGTATTATAATATTCTTGGTCTTATTTTCCATCACGTTCCTAATAATCCATAGCATCCTGTTTGCTTTTCTGGCTGCTGCTACATACCAGACAAAAGATTTTAGTGTATTGTCTACAATGGCACCTAGATCTTTTTCTTGGGTGCAGACTCCTGAGGAGGACCCTAGCATCAGGTAACTATGATTTGGATTATTCTTCCCAATTTGCATCACTTTGCATTTGTCCACACTAAATGTCATCACTTAACCAGCCAAGAGTTGACTCTATCCTCAGAACATCCCCAAAATAGCTGATTTTGTTGGGGCGCTAACCAGACTTTTTCAGCAGCAGCATCTGGTTAAATGCCACTGAATATGCTCAGTTAGCCCAAGACAAGTAATTTAAATGGCCAGGGACTTCTCCTGGCCTTTTAAATCATTGGGTTGCTGGGATGGGGGTGGAGTTACTAGGCTGCTGTAAAATGTAGCATTTTACTATAGCTTTGTTTACCACTGAAGTCACTAACTTGCAGTAATTCAGTATTGCGTGTTAGTGACTCCCACTGTAAATGAGTAACACAACTTGCCATTTACCTCACAAGCTGTGTTATTCAACAGACCGGGAACATAGAGCTGCTAATGCTCAATCTGATGATCTTGTCATAAAGGGGGTAGAACAGAACAAAAAGAACAGTGCTCCCTCCTTCCCCCAAGCAAAGATCTCCCCTGTACTGAACCCCACCCCATCCACAAACACCTAGTCCAAGGCCCTCCACTCCCTTTGAACTGATCCTCCTGTAGGCTCATCATCCCCCAGGATGGAATGGGGTAAAAGCAATCCCTAGTAGCTCCTACCCCTTGCAGTGTTGCAATAATACCACTAGGGGGGTCATGAATGTCAGTTTCATCAGAGTTTTCAGATCCAGTTCAGACCACTGGGAATTATTGTTTTTTGTTTTCATATTTCATCTTTACAAGGAACTTGGGCTTGGCTATCCTTGAATTGTTTGCACATCTGTAACAGTGATGAGTGTTATACAAATAAGATAAAGGAAATTGTGTTTTCATGTAATGGAACCTAACTTACAGTGGTTGACAAATTTTAATAGAAAATCAGCAACACTAATTATCAGCCTACAGTTAATCTGAGATTTTGTTGGCAAGCTTTGGGCTGAAATATGCCTTTTTCATTTGAAGAATTCAAGAAAGCTCATTACTGATGGACAAAGCACTCATTTTTTTGTGCCCTCTTCTGCTTCCAGCTTTTCCGCTCTGCTCTTTCCCCCTCTCGTTTCTCCTTGCATGACTAGCACTTACAGAAGATCTTCCTAATTGGCCAGCGGTGGATTAAGGTTTTAAAGTTAATTAGGCTGATTTAGATCTGTGAAAAAACAAGGCTCTTTCAAAACAACTGCCAGCTAGCGGACACATGACCCAAGACTGAGCTGCAACAGCTCCCAAAATGCTTAATCAGTGGAAAAGGAGAATTTTAATGTTTCCCTATAGAATAAAATAGTCCATTTATTGCTTCTAGAAACAGTGCAATGTCATGTTTCATGCAGTAAAAGGATTGTTTCTTGTTATTTCCCCCATATTTTTATTGGAAACTCTATTTATTGGTTTACAGTGTAAAAGATGTGTCGCAAGTCCCAGACACTCTACGGAGTGCTACTCAAATCTTGTAGATCTTAGGGAATAATGTCCGAGCAGAGCTAGGATACTAATACATTTTGACTTTACACTCTAAAATAATGGACATCCCTTTTGGTAGGTTAGCAAAATGCAATAACGTGGCACTCACACTGCAGGCACACAAAACCATATCAAAATATACCAAACAAAAGAACAAAAAAAAAATAAGTAAATGGCAAACCAAATGGCCACAGCTTTATTCAAGTTCCAAATAAATTACAAATAAATATCTTATAACTCTACAAATATTCAAACAACATTTCTCAAATTTGTGCATAAACCGTAAGTACCCTATAAAACTAGCAATGAACCCTTGCCTCAAAGGGGGCCTGTGGTGTCACAGAGCCCAAATTTGCTAACGCTGAAGGTGGTGATGGACTCGAGCACATTCAATCCCATCTTCATCCAGCCACCATTATCCCATTTTGGTCACTCTTCTTTGAACCCTGACATCCAAGTGAGAACAGCATATCAAGGAGTAAGAGGTGATCAACAGTGTCAAAAGCAGCAGATAAATCAGAAGGATGAGGATAGACTAGAGACCTTTGGATCTAGCCAGAAACAGGTCATTGGAGATTTTGCTGTTTCAGTTCAATGAAGAGGGTGAAAGCCAGATTGAAGTGGGTCAAGAATAGCTTGAGATGAAAGACAGTCAAGACAATGGCGGTGAATAGCAAGTACTCCCTGTGACTGTTAAAGACTTTTAGAGGAAAAGGCCTCGAAAAACCCCATCACGCAAAGTAAAGGTCACTCGGGGTTGGACTTCCTCATCATCGGCCAGAAAAACCTCTAAATTCTGTTGGCTGAAAGCTAAATAGTAATGTTAAACAAACTTAGCTTGATTGAAAGTAGATCTCTGTGTTCACTTTGAGCACTTATGACCATGATCAACGACAGCCAGAGTTTCAAATTCTGCTTCAGGATCACTGGACAAATTCGTGCTCATTACTGACGGCGGATATCACAAAGACAGGTCTCTGTGATATCTGCCATCAGTAATGAACGCAAATTTGTCCAGTGATCCTGAAGCAGAATTTGAAACGCTGGCTGTCATTGATCATGGCATTTAAGATCGGTAGGGTATGCCTTTTTAAACAGGTTGGTTTTTAGTGATTTCCAGAATTTTAGGTGGTCGTACGTCGTTTTCAAGGCTTTTGGTAATGCGTTCCAAAGTTGTGTGCTTATGTAGGAAAAACTAGATGCGTAAGTTGTTTTGTATTTAACTCCTTTGCAGCTTGGGTAGTGCAGATTTAGATAAAATCGTGTTCGGTTGTATTTCTAATTGGTAAGTCGATTAAGTCTGTCATGTAACTCGGGGCTTCTCCGTAGAAGATAATCTTAAGGGGCATAATCGAACGGAAATGCCTATCTCCATGGGCGTTTATCTCTGAGAATGGGTCCATGAAGGGGTGGGCCGAACCGAATTTTCGAAAAAATGGATGTTTTTGAGCTGGGCGTTTGTTTTTTTTAGCGATAATGGAAACTAAAAACGTCCTAATCTGAGCCATTTGGTCATGGGAGGGGCCACGATTCGTAGTACACTCGCCCTCCTGATATGCCAGGACACCAACTGGGCACCCTAGGTCAGTGCGGTGGACTTCAGAAAAAGCTCCCACATGCATAGCTCCCTTACCACGGGTGCTGAGCTCCCAACCCCCCTCCCTCAAAACCCACTACCCACAAATGTACAACACTACCATAGCTCTTAGGGGTGAAGGGGGCACCTACATGTGGGTACAGTGGGTTTTGGAGGCCTCCCATTTACCAGCACAAGTGTTGCAGGTGGGGGGGATGGGCCTGGGTCCACCTGCCTGAAGTGCACTGCGGTACCCACTAAAAGTGCTCCAGGGACCTGCATACACACAGGCCTCTAGGACTGGTTGCTGCTATATAACATTGGCACACCAGTTGACACCTGAAGACTAATCTCTCCAAAAACATCCTTTATTGGAATAACCGCCTTTACTCACAGTTAACTACAGAGCAGAGGTTGTGCCCCACTGGCAACGAGTCTCCCTGGTACTGAGATTAGCAGTAGGTCAGAGCTGGCAGAATGCTGTACAATGCCCTCTTTCAGCCACATTCAAGGTAAGAACTAAGTTGTCTAACGTGGCTACCACAGGAAAGGGAACTAAAACTGGCTTACAAAAATGGCCACTACCGCATGGACTACAACAGGAAACACAACAGGGCACACTCTGACCCAGTAGGCAGGGGGAAAAGCACCATGGGAGAAGAGCCTACCAACTACCAACATCGTGAGACTGTAACACAAGCTAATGAAATCACGGAGCCCAATACCCTACACCCACCACAATGCAATGCTGATGTGACCCTGTACTGCACCCGAGAGCCACATCTGACCCAGGGAAAGGCTGTGAGAGGATCGAACACATTCTGTTGTCATGGAGGTGGGTACGGCATTTGAGGCTGGCATAGAGGCTGGAAAAAAAGTTTGTAAAGTGTGGTTTTTTTGGTGGGAGGGGGTTAGTGACCACTGGGGGAGTCCGGGGAGGTCATCCCCGATTCCCTCCAGTGGTCATCTGGGCAGTTGGAGCACTTTTTTGGGACACGTTCATGAAAAAAAGGGTCCAACAAAAGTGACCCAAAATCGCGGTCAAAACGTCTTTTTTTTCCGATTATCAGCTAAAGACGCCCATCTCTCCTCGGCTGATAACCACGCCCCAGTTCCGCCTCCACCATGCCTCCGACACCCCCCCCCCCCGTCAACTTTATTCGTTTCCGCGACGGAGTGCAGTTGGAAACGCCCAAAATCGGCTTTCGATTATACCGATTTGGGCGCCTTTGCGAGACAAATGTCTATCTCCCGATTTAGGTCGCACTGTAGGTGTTTTTCTCTTTCAAAAATAAGCTGGTTTGTGAACCAGGGTGCAGATTTTGAAGGTGATGCTTTCTTTGAATGGGAGCCAGTGTAGTTTTTCAAGGAGGGGTTTTGCGCTTTCAAATTGCGTTTTACCAAATATAAGCCTAGCTGCCGTATTTTGAGCGGTCTGAAGTTTCTTTAAGGTTTGTTCTTTACATCCCGCATAAATTCCATTGCAGTAATCTAAGTGGCTTAGTACCATTGATTGTATCAGGTTGCGAAATGTTTCCCTCGGGAAGAATTGCTTCACGCGTTTTGAGTTTCCACATTGAGTGGAACATTTTCTTTGTTGTGGATGTCACTTGGCTCTCTAATGTTAAGTTAATGGTCCATTGTAACGCCAAGGATTTTCAAGCTGTCTGAGATAGGAAGGGTGTGATCTGGGGTGTTGATACTTGTGGGGATGTCTGCGCTGTGTTGGACAGAGGATGAGACAATGAGTTTTTTCTTTATTGAGTCTTAGTTGAAATGCATTTGCCCATGAATCCATGATATTCAGGCCGAGATTGATTTCGTTGGTGATTTCTGTCAGATTGGTTTTGTAAGGAATGTATATTGTGATATCCTCTGCATATATGAAAGGGTTAAGGCCATGGTTGGATAAGGAGTTGGCAAGTGGGGTCATCATTAAGTTGAATAGGATCGGTGATAGCGGTGATTCTTGCGGTTCTCCACAGTCTGCTTTCCACGGTGATATGTTAGAATTTGATATGTTCTTGTGGTTAGGAAGCCCTTGATCCATTTAAATATGTTTCCACCAATCCCGAACTTATCTAGTAACCTTATTAATATATTATGGTTTACCATGTCGAATGCACTAGACATGTCGAATTGGAGGAGAAGGATGTTTATGAAGAACACCACTGTTTTAGTAGCCACCTTCTGGACCGACTCCATCCTGTTTATATCTTTTTGAAGGTGTGGCCTCCAGAATTGTTCATAATACTCTAAATGGGGTCTCACCAGAGGCTTAAACAGAGACATTATCACCACCTCTTTTTTTGCTGCCTATTCCCTTCCAAACATCCGTCTGGTTTTTCCAACAATTTGGCCACCTTAAGATCATCAGATACAATCACCCCTGAATCCCACTCTTCCTGCATTCAAAAAAGTACTTCACCTTCTCTGGATTTTTGCAGCTCAAACACATGACCTTGCATAAAAGCTGCTGAGGGATTTACAGTCCCAAAGGTACAAGTTATCATGGGACTGTTAGCTCATTTTCAAAGAGAAACTCCTCAAGGTATTAACCTCTGAAAATTTGATGCACATTAAACACATACAAAGTACCAGTGTACTTCATGATTGCAAGATACAAACTAAAAATTGGGCTAGCTTACTGTAAGTCCTATAACTTAGATTAGTTCCTCATATCTTACTCAATTGCACATATAATGTGTCTTCAGTTTGTCATGTCTGTATATTTATTTATTACATTTGTATCCCGCACTTTCCTACACATGGCAGCCTCAATGCGGCTTACATAGTAACAATATAAAGAATTGCAAAGTCATAAGAAGAATATACAGTTTGTAGTAAACACAAAATTAATGGGGTTAATGGATAAGTAGATTGAACATAGGAGGAATTGGGTGCAGAAGGAAATGAGCGTTGGGAGGTAGGCGTAAGAAGATGGAAAGGAATGGATATGGGGTAGCAAAAAGGATAATGGGAAACATGGTCAGTGTAAAACAATTGTCAGTAAGAATCATGTGGGCAAGTTTTGGTTAGGTTGAATCATTAGGGTAGGCTATCTTGAAGAGTTGGGTCTTCAGAGCTTTCCTGAAGGGCAAAAGGTCGTTAATGGTACGGATAGGTCTTGGTAGAGCATTGCAAAGCTGGCTACCTGAAAAGGAAAACTTGGATGTGTAGAAGGATTTGTACTTAATACCTTTGCAGTTGGGGAGGTGTAGATTAAGGTGTACTGCATTTGCTCCCTCATCTACCTATTATGATGTTTCACTGTATTGTATTATGCAGTTTTAGCATCATACCTATGTTATTTGAATGTCCTAATGCATATGTGTTAAGGTATGTCATTTGTATTGTGGTGATATCAATTATGGTATCATTTGTATTCTGATGACATGTATCATATTTCTGTTACATGATTGTTTAAAATGTTTATATTTCTGCTATTGTATCATGTTAGTCTTATTACTAGGATCCATTTTGTCTTCTCCAAGTTTACCTCATTGATTATATTTATGTTTACATTTGGTCATAAGTATTGCCACACTGGGACAGACCAAAGGTCCATCAAGCCCAGCATCCTGTTTCCAACAGTGGCAAGTCCAGGTCACAAATACCTGGCAAGATCCCAAAAAAGTACAATACATTTTATGCTGCTTATCCCAGAAATAAGCAGTGGATTTCCCCAAGTCAATTTAATAATGGTCTATGGACTTTTCCTTTAGGAAGCCGTCCAGACCCTTATTAAACCCAGCTGAGCTAACCGCCTTTACCACATTCTCTGGCAACAAATTCCAGAACACATTGAAGAAAAATTTTCTCCGATTCGTATTAAATTTACTACTTTGTAGCTTCATCGTATGCCCCCTAGTCCTAGTATTTTTGGGAAGAGTAAACAAACGATTCACGTCTACCCATTCCACTCCAGAAGAGATGGCTGAAGAGAGATATGATAGAGAGATATTATATAGACCTCTATCATATCTCTCTTCAGCCATCTCTTCTTCAAGCTGAAGAGCCCTAGATGCTTCAGCCTTTCCTCATAGAAAAGTCGTCCTATCCCCTTTATCATTTTCGTCGCCCTTCTCTGTACCTTTTCTAATTCCACTGTATCTTTTTGTACTATTGTTATGCTGTTAACAAAATTGTAAGTTTTATGTCATGTTGTACCTGATGTTCACCACCTTGGGTGAATTTCTTCACACAGGCAGTTAATAAATCTCAATAAAGAAATAAAAATTAAGTTCAAAGATTTGATCAGGCATGAATAAAGTGATCTGGTTACTGTGCTCGATCTAACCAGGACTAAATTTAAACTCAGAACTAGCTTTCAAAAGATATTGATTAAGTGCAATAGACAGGAATCATCTACAACTTGTTTTTTCGGCCTTTAATGTGTCAGTAATTTAACACACAATGGGACTAAGGGAAAATGCTTCATACATTGTCCCTAAAATATTATCATTTTCAACAGCACATCAAAGTTTTCATTCACAGCAGACCCCTACTTACCAAACCAATTACCCACCTGAGGATGACTGCAGAAAGTCTTAACCTTGAGATAATAGGAGGCAGCCCTGCGTTATCTAACTCCTGCTTTCCATTCACTCTTTTTTGCCTTTGACAATAGATGCATGCTCTGAAATTCCCCTCACTAGTCAACAAATCCTCTTAGCTTCTCATAATCATCTTTCCCTTAAAACCACTGGAACTCAGATGGCTTTATTCCCTGCTATAGGCCTCATATTGCTGGACTGCAAGTCTGAATCATCCAAGATGTCTAGAAGCAGTTCATCTTTGGACTCGTTTCAAATGATATATTACACCTTAAAAACTTTCTCCCAATTGAATCTAATTTAAAGATCCTGGGAAGAACAATAGATTCAACGCTGACTTTGGAGCCACAGGTTAATCTTTTAAGGAAAAATGGCATAAATGGTGGCACCTAAATGTAGCAGTTGGGGGACATAAAAGCAACTATTCTATACAGTGTGTGCAAGGACAGTCAGAATGCCCTGACATCCCCATGCATAGGCGTCGACTCCGTGGGTGCTGTGAGTGCTCGAGCACCCCCAATATTTCACCCACCGGAAGTTCGCTCCCTCCCCCCCTCCGAGTTCCAGGCCCCCTCCCTCCGAATTTTAAAAGTCATTTTGACTTACCTCGCCCTTGTGGAAACAGGAAATGAGGGCGGGACCAGAGCTGAGAGAGAGAGAAGGGAAAACTGAAGCAAGCGCCGAGCCTGCACACTTTTTACCGCTGCTGCCGGCCGTCATAACCCCGATGAGGTAGGTCAAGATGACTTAAAATTTGGAGAGAGGGATGATGACCCTGGAACTCTGAGGGAGGGAGGGGACCCTGTAACTCGGAGAGAGGGGGAGGGATGGAGGGGGGGAATGCACCACCTGTAAAAAATAATAATTTCATCACCCCCAATCATTTTGAAAAGTTGGCTCCTATGTGCCCATGGCCCTCTTACATCAACTCCACCTTTGAATTTGTGCATGAGATAATTTAGGAGCTCTGTTTATGGAACAGAGGAATAAGTCTGTTACGCGTGTAACTGCAAATGAATACTAGAGATTCCAGAGGAGATCCAGAAAATTATAGACCAGGGAGCCTGACGTCAGTGCCAGGCAAAATGGTAGAGCCTATTATAAAGAACAAAATTACCGAGCATATTCAAAAGCATGGTTTAATAAGACAAAACCAACATGGATTTAGTGAAGGGAAGTCTTGCCTCACTGATCTACTACATTTCTTTGAAGGGATGAAAAACATGTGGATAAAGGTGAGCCGGTCGATATTGTGTATCTGGATTTTCAAAAGACGTTTGACAAAGTACCTCTAAAAAAGACTCCAGAGGAAATCGGAAAGTCATAGGATAGGAGATAGTGTCTTATTGTGTTAAAAACTGTTAAAAGATAGAAAACAGAGAGTAGGGTTAAATGGTCAGTATTCTCAATGGAGAAGGGTAGATAGTGGGGTTCCCCAGGGGTCTGTGCTGGGAGCGTTGCTTTTTAACATATTTATAAATGATCTAGAGATGGGAACAACTAGTGAGGTAATTAAATTTGCTGACGACACAAAGTTATTCAAAGTTGTAAGGACCTTATGAGACTGGGAGACTGGGCATCTAAATGGCAGATAATGATGCTGAAAACTAACATAAAGGTTTTGGAAAAGAAACCTTTTCGTTTAAATGGACAGATTGATAAACAAATATAAGTAAGTTGTTTTCAGTTTCTAAAAGACCATTGCACTGGATTTGGTTATTAAATTGTCGTCATCATCAAGACACTGAACACCAACAAAAATGTAATATTCTGTGCCTTTGCCTTGAGCAGATAAAAATCTTAATGCAAGCTGCATTCTAATTTGTATGCAAACCTGAAACAATTCTTGTTTATAAGAAATAAATAAATAGCATGTTTATAGATAAGAGCAATCTAGAGAGAAAAATGATAAAAGGCAATAATTACACTGAAATTGCTCCAAACCCTGATCAGGTTCTGCATCTGAAAAACCTTGTTAGCATCCACAAGAGAAGTTGCTAAGCTACACTTGGAAGCCCATGCGTTAGGCCTTGTGTAGGTTGCATAAACTAAGAAATTGACCGTGTACTCTAAAACAGCACTTAACAATCCACCAATGTTCTTTGAATGTCTCTAAATAGCAAAGTCAATATTCAGAACTATCTATTCTTTTACATTTCTGTAAGGAGTGATGTGAAAGGGAGCATAAAAGGTAAAATGGTGCGTGACGTCAGTCTTTTGGATAAAACTCATAAGCAGAGGTTGGAGGGAGCAGAACACTCTCCTGCTTTGTTCTTTCATAAATGAATTAAGAGGTCAGCCTGGGGAAGGACTTGGAAGGTCAGGGGGTCTTTCAGGAAGGTTCTTTGGAGAGAGGTCCAAAGGTAATGCAGTTACCAGGAATATCTAGGAGAGATCTTTTAGCTATAGCAGGAGAGAATAGAAACAGAGAAAATGATGGCAGATAAAGACAATATGGCCTATTCAGTCTGCCAGTGGCATAGCTAGAATTGAATTGGTCTCGGATAGAAAAACTGAGGTAGGCTCCATATAATACCATCTTTCTCAAACTGGTGAGGACTTGGGGGGAGGGGAGATGGACGCATCCTTTCAGAGCTACAGTAAACAATTCCTGAAAAATAAGCAAACACATTCCACACATATATACAAAACCTATCACAGAAATTGAAATCCAAGATATCAGAAATGAACATTTCCCAAAGCTGACATATTACAATTAATAAATTCAGAAATAAAATGTACATTTTTTTTCTCTCTTTGTCGTCTGAGTTTTGCTTTGGTCCCAGTGTCTCCTGCTTTTCTCTGTTTTTTTTCTTAACTCTCTCCAGGGTCTCCTTACCTTTTGACATTTTCTCTCTCTATGTCCATTATCCATTTTTTCTCTTCATCCCTATCCATCCTGTCCAGTGTCTTCCCTCTGTGTCCCTGTCCCTATTTTTCCCGTACGTTCAGTATCTCTTTTCGGTGTCCCAATCTTACAAGCTATGCCTTCCCTTGTATCTGGCATCACTTCTCCATGCCCAGCATCTCTTCTCTGTCTCCTTGTCCCTCCCCTTGTTTATTTTCTCTCCTATTCCCATTCTCCTGCACCCCCAACCCCTGATTCCCTTCCTCCTCTATGGTCTGGTATCTCCTCTTTCTTTCCCTGTTCCAGGGTCTCTCTCTCTTCCCCCCCCCCCCCCCCTTGGTCCATGGTCTCTCTCTCTCTTTCTTTCCAGAGTATCTCTGTCTCTGTCCAAGACTCCCCCCCCCCCCCTTCTTGGTTCAAAGTGTGTGTGTCTCTCTTTCGCTACCCTTCCCTTCTTGGTTCAGGGGTGTGTGTGTGTGTGTGTCTTCCCTTTGCATGTCCTGCCTACAGGCAGTTGCACATAGGAAAGGCTCGTTAAAACTCAATAATTTATAGCTATTTTCAACTTCTTTTAATTCTATTTTTTGATCTGGGATATCTGCCCAGTACTTTACTAAAGGTTGGTGTCATTGAGATACATACACATCATTGGAATGCGTAGACGCACCACTGGAACGCATACATTTTTTAAATCATGTTTTTCAATTATTTTGAGAGTTTTAACAAGCGTTTCAATGTGGTTTTAATGCATTGTGAGTGATCATGTTATCCTTTTGCTTCCTTGGATATAACAAAAGAGAGGGAACGAAGTACAAACTAAAGTCCAAACAAAAAAAACAGCACCACGGGCCTTTAAAAATGGAACACAGTTCTTTAATGAATGAGCCTTGACAAAAAGACCCGACACAGGCCGTGTTTCGGTGACTAGCACCTGCATCAGGGGTCACAGTGATGACGTGGAAAACTTGGGGAATAACTCGAATATATTCCTCTACAATATATTATTCATCCATTTGGATACAGAAAGTGAAAGTGCCTTGGTGCTTTGTAGCTTTTACTACATGAGACGTGGGGTAAGGAATAATATATTGTAGAGGAATATATTCGAGTTATTCCCCAAGTTTTCCACGTCATCACTGTGACCCCTGACGCAGGTGCTAGTCACCGAAACACGGCCCGTGTCGGGTCTTTTTGTCAAGGCTCATTCATTAAAGAACTGTGTTCCATTTTTAAAGGCCCGTGGTGCTGTTTTTTTTTGGTTTATCCTTTTGCTTCCACCATCATTCCAACAAAGCAGCACTACAGATTAGTGGCTTGCTCAATACAAAAAAGTCCATTCAATTCCCACGGGCTTCTTCTCATTCAGCGCACATTAATCAGTAGCCCCGTTTTGTAAAAAGAGCCCTTAAGTTTGTTTTTTCACATTCTCTTTTATAAGCCTGTTTTCAGATCAAAACTGTTTTATTTGATTATTTATCGATTTTTGCTTGTTTTCAAATGTTAAACAATTGACCAGGTTCTTTTTCTAATAACTTTCTATTGTTATTTTTGGTTCTGATCTTGTACGGGTGATCTGGTGACTTTTTAGAGCATATAAACTTGACTCGAACAAGCTAGATTTGTTAACTCTTCAATATTGTCCTGGCTCGGAGCATTCGCTTGGTGAGTTTTAAAACTAAATTTTCTTTCTATTGTTCCTCATGGAGTGTTATTGGTGGTCTGATGTCTGCTTTTCTAATTTTATAGATGCTGTACTCCTGATTCTATAGAGTGCACTAAATTTGGGTGTCAATGAGGAGCTTAACTTGTGGCATTCAAACAGAAACTAAGGTGGATCCAAGATGGCCACTGACACTGAAGCACTGTGACGATACTCCCTGAATTTCTACTCTTAAAATATTTTCCTCTACATTTTTGTGCTGCTGAGCAAGATGCCTAAGAGACAGGGAAGAGTAAGGAATCTGCCTCCAACCTCAAGCCATCTGTGGTCATTCTTGATGATCTATGGAAGGAATCTATGCACAAGCTCTGTGCAGAGTCTGAAATTAATACTTTGAAAAGAAATGTTAATTTAGATCAAGAGGTAAAAGCTATTAAGAGTACTCAATCCTCTCTCGTGGTGGACAAGATGGTTATTCATCGAAGGTTGGAATGTAGGAAGAACAGAGCTAGGTCTTTAAACTTATAATCTCAATGGCACCTAGAGACGTTTTCTATAAGTATTTAAAAGACATTTTGAAATTTCCTGAAAATACTATGCCCCCATTAAACAATAATATATTATAAAGCCCACCTCTTCAATGTCGCCTTCGGCACCTAACCTCTACACCTCTGCCCAGGAAACCTAGACTGCCCAACTTGACATTTCGTTACTTAGATTGTAAGCTCCTTTGAGCAGGGACCGTCCTTCTTTGTTTATTTTGTACAGCGCTGTGTAACCCTAGTAGCGCTCTAGAAATGTTAAGTAGTAGTAGTAATAGTAGTAGTAGTAATATCCCACTTGTTGGGAAACATCATGGAGGGCCTTGCACTTGCATTTTCAAAATGTAGAATTTCTTGGATACAGGATTAGAATTTCCAGATGTTTTTAGAAAAACCCAGAAGCATAGAAAACAGTTTCTTGCTATGAAGCAGGAAATCCTGACTCTTGGGTGGTAAGCTACTGTTCTACACCATCAAATTTGTGCACCTAGGGCCCCTTTTACCAAGCTGTGGCAAATGGGGGGGGGGGCTGCACTGGCATCAGTGCGTGTTTTTCGTGTGCACCGAGGCCCCCTTTTACCGCAGCAGCTAAAGGGGGCATCTCTTTTTCCTGCAGGAAATGGCTGTGCGGCAAATAAAGCACTTGACACGCAGCCGTTTCAGGGGGAGCCCTTATCGCCACCCATTGAGGTGGCGGTAGGAGCTCCCATGCTAACCCGGCAGTAACCGGGCAGCGCGCAGCACTGCCTGATTACAGTTGGGTACACTCAGGCGCTACACACAAAAAAAATATTTTTGTAGTGCTGGATATGACGGCGCACTAGGGGTGGGAAGTACCGCCATGCTGCTGTGGTAGCCCGGCGGTACATCCTGGTTAGCGAGCAGTAAGCCCGTGTTGGGCTTACTGCCACTTAGTAAAAAGGGCCCCTAGTGAGTTATAGAATACTAGCATAAGTCAGGAATTAGCTGTCACCATTTACGCTTGCTGTATGGCAAAAGTCTTAAAATTTTATAAATGATCAACTTAGAAGTGTTGAAGCACAAAAGCAATGCATACTACTACTACTATTTAGCATTTCTATAGCGCTACAAGGCGTACGTAGCGCTGCACAAACATAGAAGAAAGACAGTCCCTGCTCAAAGAGCTTACAATCTAATAGACAAAAAATAAAGTAAGCAAATCAAATCAATTAATGCGTACAAGAAGGAGGAGAGGAGGGTAGGTGGAGGCTTAGTCCACCAATAAGAGCCAACCTCATCAGTGATGTCACAATGGCTTGATTGCCTGATACTTGGCTCACTTCTGATATTGTGATGTCATAAGGGAAAGGGGGAAAGGGAACTGGGACTTGATATACCGTCTTTCTGAGGTTTTTGCAACTACATTCAAAGCGGTTTACATATATTCAGGTATTATTTTGTACCAGGGGCAATGGAGGGTTTAGTGACTTACCCAGAGTCACAAGGAGCTGCACTGCACTAACCAATATGCTACTCCTCTACTACTACTACTATTTAGCATTTCTATAGCGCTACAAGGCGTACGCAGCGCTGCACAAACATAGAAGAAAGACAGTCCCTGCTCAAAGAGCTTACAATCTAATAGACAAAAAATAAAGTAAGCAAATCAAATCAATTAATGTGTACAGGAAGGAGGAGAGGAGGGTAGATGGAGGCGAGTGGTTACAAGTGGTTACGAGTCAAAAGCAATGTTAAAGAGGTGGGCTTTCAGTCTAGATTTAAAGGTGGCCAAGGATGGGGCAAGATGTAGGGGCTCAGGAAGTTTATTCCAAGCGTAGGGTGCAGCGAGACAGAAGGCGCGAAGTCTGGAGTTGGCAGTAGTGGAGAAGGGAACAGATAAGAAGGATTTATCCATGGAGCGGAGTGCACGGGAAGGGGTGTAGGGAAGGACGAGTGTGGAGAGATACTGGGGAGCAGCAGAGTGAGTACATTTATAGGTTAGTAGAAGAAGTTTGAACAGGATGCGAAAACGGATAGGGAGCCAGTGAAGGGTCTTGAGGAGAGGGGTAGTATGAGTAAAGCATACAAAAAGCAAATTTCTCTGCATGATAAGATAGCAACAAATCCGAAACAATACTGAGTCTTTCCTGCAGATATCACATTAGGTCATCAACCCAATGGCATAAGATCAAACAAAAATGTTCACTAAATTTTTTTTCCTCCAACAGGACCACCTACTGCATGCCATCTGCTTTTACCAGGCTAAGCTCTTGCTTCTCCTGCACATCTACAGCCAGTTCCTGCGACTTAAGTGACACATTTGAAGGCTTATTTAGTGTAAACAGTATTTAAGGAATCTGCTTTGATTTTAGTTATTTCATGTCTATCAAAGCTAATATTCGGCCCTCTCTAGCTTCTTCACTGGAAGGTACAAGATCTTACCTGTCAGATGAGTGAAGGCACTCACTCAAGCAATCCAGAAACTTCAGGAGGATTAGCTCACAACCACCGCCGCTATCTGTGAAACAGCAAGCGGCAGACAGTTCATTTTACAAAAACTTAATGGAGCGCACGGCTCTGGCTGTTTAATACAAGTACTGTCAAGGCATCTAAGCAAAAAGCCTCAGCTGCCACCAGTGTCAGGCTGAGCAGAATTATTTGCCACGCTAGAACAGATAAAGGACTGCGAGAGTGGCATATGGTACTGCTATCGTAGGTCTCTATACTTCAGTTCCAGACAACTTGCCTATGGTTACTTGTAGGACGTGACAAAGTGATTGCCATAGTGCGTTGGTAATTCTTGAATTACCACATTTTCTCATCTTTACTTACATAAGAACAACCATACTGAGTCAGACAATTGGTCTGTCTAGCCCCGTATTTTGCTTCCAGGTCACAAGTACCTGGCAGAAACCCAAATAGCACCAACTTTCCATGCTACCAAACCCAGGACAAGCAGTGGCTTCTCCCTGGCTGTCTCAATACCGGACTACTACTACTTAACATTTCTAGAGCGCTACTAGGGTTACGCAGCGCTGTACAGATTAACATAAATTGACAAAGGACAGTCCCTGCTCCAAGGAGCTTACAATCTAAAGGGCGAAATGTCAAGTAGGGGCAGTCCAGGTTTCCTGAATAGAGGTATGATGGTTAGGTGCCGAAGGCGACATTGAAGAGGTGGGCTTTGAGCAAGGCTTTGAAGATGGGCAGGGAGGGGGTCTGGCGTATGGGCTCAGGGAGATTATTCCAGGCATGGGGTGAGGCGAGGCAGATGGACTTTTCCTCCAGAAACTTGTCCAAACCTTTTTTTTTTTAACCACCAATTACCACATCCTCTAGCAGAAAGTAACTATTCTTTGCATGAAAATAATATTTACTCCTATTTGTTTTAAAAGTATTTTATTTTACAGTACTTAATTGAGGCATCTCTCTCTCTCTCTCTCATCCAATTACACTTCCTCAGACTGTTCTGCAATGTCCAAAGGCTGAATCAGAGGCCAATGATTCTGTCAGCACCATCATGAATCAGCTTTTGTCCAGCTGCAATTGCTAACCTGCTCACAAAGGGCCTGATTTACTATCATTAAATACTTTTGCACTGTTTAATAGCAAATTCACTAACTGATATTTACAAGGGGCCATCTATCATACTGACACTAGATTTACAGTCTGCCTCTTTAAACACCGGGGAAAAGATTGGTGACCCTTCTCAGACAAACAGTCATCAGCTACCTGTCAACAGAGATAAAAACAACATTGAAATGTCTAATTTTAAGTGAAAAAAATTAAATGCAATATAGTGTCAACAAAATTTTGAAGGCACAATGTCAAAGGCCATGAGCCATGCCTAGGAAATCCATAAAAATCCTTTGGTGGAGATACATAAGTACATAAGTACATAAGTAGTGCCATACTGGGAAAGACCAAAGGTCCATCTAGCCCAGCATCCTGTCACCGACAGTGGCCAATCCAGGTCAAGGGCACCTGGCACGCTCCCCAAACGTAAAAACATTCCAGACAAGTTATACCTAAAAATGCGGAATTTTTCCAAGTCCATTTAATAGCGGTCTATGGACTTGTCCTTTAGGAATCTATCTAACCCCTTTTTAAACTCCGTCAAGCTAACCGCCCGTACCACGTTCTCCGGCAACGAATTCCAGAGTCTAATTACACGTTGGGTGAAGAAAAATTTTCTCCGATTCGTTTTAAATTTACCACACTGTAGCTTCAACTCATGCCCTCTAGTCCTAGTATTTTTGGATAGCGTGAACAGTCGCTTCACATCCACCCGATCCATTCCACTCATTATTTTATACACTTCTATCATATCTCCCCTCAGTTCTTTAATTTGTAAGACGACACCACAGTACTTTGGCCAAAACAAAAAAAAATACCCAGTCAATATACCATTGGGATAGTTTTCAGTTTCCCCAGGCAGCTTACTCTGTACCTGCCACATGAAAAGTTAATTCTCAAAAAGACAAATTACCCAGATAATATCCTTTTGAAAATGTGTGGGTACACACACTGCTGGTACAAAACCTACCTGTAGATTTTGCACCAGCAGAGTCTGGTCCCTTTAGCCTAGCTCTGTAGGACAGAAACTCAGCACAAACTTTCTTTTTAAGGATGAAGCAGGATATATTATTATTTTCATGCTTTTAATATTTTTATCAGGCTGCTTCAACTCAAGTTAATCAGTAACTTGCATCATAAGATCTGCTTGTATACTATTACTATGTCTTATTAGCATCATGTTGACCAAAATCCTTCTGTAATACTAAGTGTTTATTTTCTAGCATTCTTCCACTACTCATGTGTATTGTAAGCCACATTGAGCCTGCAAAGAGGTGGGATAAGGTGGGATACAAATGCAACAAATAAATAAATACATCTACCAAACTGATCTTTTGCACAACTTAATCCAAAATAAGCAGTAAATCATTACTTGTACAGCCTAACTTTTAAAGATTATGTGACAGATTTACTAGATTCATCTATTACATCGACAACGGAGAGAAAAACATTATTGGTATCTTTTGTATTCCAACAAGATTTGGATTTGGTGAGAAAGATGGCCTTAAGGAATTTACAGACTCCCTTTTACGGAGGGAAAATCTGGGTATTCCCAGATGTAACAAAACAAACACAGGCCAGAAGAAAGGACTTTCTTGCAATGAGAGCTGATGTTTTGGCATTAGGCGCTGTCTTTAATTTAAATTATCCATGCAAATGTAATATAAAGTATCTGGGTGTTAAATATGTTTTCCTTTTCCCTGAACATTTAAAACAATTTATAGATCAAAAAAAGATAATGTAAAGCCGGTTTATGTCTAACAGACTGAGCACTTCTAGATGGGTAATTTATAGAATAAGTAAGTATGGAGTATAATTAGCCAAGTCTTTCTTTAAATAATGTGTAAGAATCTTATCTTCCAAGTTAATAACGACTCTTGTCCCCCCCCCTAATTTGGTGGTCTAAGTTAAGTCTTTTAATTTACCTTTAAAATATTTTACTTTAAGAATTTCTGACTGTTTTTTTTTTCTTATTCAAGTAGTTATTGCTTGTAAAATTTTGAAAAATGATAAATAAAGTAAAAAAAAAAAAAAAAAAAAAAAGATTATACTTCTAGTTAGCTTCTGCAACAAAACTGCTTTTTCTTGCCCAGTTTACTACAAATAACCTATAAAAGCACCCCTAATCATTTCGTCTCAATTTCTGCTTCTGACTTTAGCCTTCAATGTTAACTTACTCAAAAGAATATTGCCCCCATGCCCTTGTCAGTAATGTACTGTAAAGGGGTCCTCCTCTTCTATTTTGGGGAGGTAACCAGAAGCCCCGTTCAGGTCGCAGAGTTCTGGTGCGGCACCGCACCTTAAGCCGGACTCAGTTCCAACAAAAAGAAATTTTAATGCAAACCCAGTTCCCCAAAACATAATCCACCACCAATCCTCTCTTCAGTTCAAAAGGTCCATTAAAGTTCAGTTCACTAACTTAAGTGTCAGTTCAACAATTTAAGCAAAGTTCAGTTGAAAAACAAACAAAAAAAAAAACAACATGAGCACATCACCTTTCTTCTTGTAGCACTCCGCAGTTCACCTCCCTCTCCACAGTAACCAAAAAAACCTGTGGCCTCCCACAACTGCCTTTATGTGCTGGCAAGGTTGGCTTTTGTGTTTTCCCAGTCCATGCTGGCTTGCTCTTCTAGGCAGGGAAGTCCTGGAAGCAGGTCCTTTTCCTGCTCCATATACTCCATTGGTTCATTTAGTTCCCCACAGACTTTTTCCTCTCCCACACTCCTGAGAGCTTTCAGCAGATCCACCCTCTCCTCCTCGCAGCTGGGAGGCATTATATATTGATTCCGCAACCACGGAAATTGAGCTTCTTGACTGCAGCTCCCTCTGCTGGTAGCTGGAGTAGCTGGCCCCCATTTCCTGGAGTTGCTTCCATTCCTGCTAATGTTAGAGGTCCCATCCATGTTTTTGGATCCTCCCCTCTCTTTCAGTCTCCCAAGGGATTCTGGGTATGGTAGTTCTAGGGTTGGTTTCATCTTTCTAGGGTCATGTTTACCTGCCTTATCACAATACCCAGCCCATATCCCTGATTGAGGCTGGGTGCATTTTTAATGGCACTGTAGTTCTTCTGGTGTCTGTCTGATCCCCAGCCCAGATTTTGTGCCTAGGCACTTTTAAACACAAGGTGAATGCTTTACTATGACTTCTATTAGAACTCTGCACAACGAACACATTGCCCTCTTATCACTTTCCAAAACACTGACAATTCCATAATAAAAATAACAAGATTCTGTCCAGCACGCTCCTAGCTCCCTTTAGGGTCTGATTTGCTGTCCTGTTTTCTCCTGACCTATCGTACAGCGTTTCCTTTTTCCTTTATCTTTGCATGCCTCTGTCTTCTCTGCAAACAATTTGGACTTTTCTTCTGTTCACCAGAGATGGCCTCAGTTGTTTAATCACCTTCACCTGGGTTCTGAGTTCTTGTTGCTCTCTTACTACATCTCCCAGAGTGCTTTTCTAAGCTCACTTGTTGTCAGATCTGGACTCCCAGGAGTTACAGATCTCTGCATTCTGATGAGCTCACTTGCATTCAAAGAAACATAGAAAATGACAGCAGAAAATGATCATAGGCCTATCAAGAATGGCCACATATATCAACTAATAAGCTCTAAAATATCTTCCTTTCCCATGGAGATCCTCTACGCTTGCCCAATGCTTTCTTGAATTAAAAATACAGTCTTCATGTCCACCATCTCCTTGGAGGGGGGGGAGGGGCATGCTTCTTTGGAGCTCCCATTAACCTCAATCTGCTTTATTAACAGCTCATTATCTCTACCATGAGAGGCAATTTTATGAGAGAAACATGCCATTTGCTCATGTAAACTGACGTACTTCTAAATGAAAGAATTTTAGAGCAGGTGTTGGACTTACTTCCAACTACGTTACCCCACCTATCGGCATGTAAAATACAAGACTCTTTATGTTTCGTCCTTCCCCTACATCAGCACGCAGTCCTGGAATGTCCTGCCACGACAGCTTAAGGAGCTTGCCGATCATCAGCAGTTCAAGAAGTCCTTGAAGACCTTCTTCTTTGCCAAGGCTTATCCCCCTGGCTAATCCTCAGTTTTACCCTCTTCCACTTGTTGACTCCTCACCCCTGTCATTTACCCGTGTCGTCCCGTGTACCTTCCCCTCCTGCCGCATCCTGTTTCTGTGCCTTCTCCATATTGAATTGTATGCTCTTATGTAAGCCCCACTGCGCCTGCTTATGTGGGAAAGTGTGGGGTACAAATGCACCAAAATAAATAAATAAATAATTTATATGTATGTGTTGCACCATGCAGAATTTAAAAGAGGCAGTCTTCAAACTAAGGGCCCTTTTACAAATGCGTGTAGGCGCCTACGCGTATCCAACAAGCATCATTTTGGCACTACCACCCTGCTAGCTCATGCCCCAGGTGGTAATTCTATTTTCGATGTGTGCCCAAAACATGCAGTAGAAAATAATTTCTATTTTCTACCGCGTGGCACTTAACTAGTGGTAATCAGCAGTTTACGTGTGCTGGCTGCTTACCGCCCAGATAGCGCATGAGACCTCACCGTTGAGTCAATGGGTGATGGTAAGGTCTCAGGCCAAAAATGGACGTGGGCTGGTTTTAATTTTGCCACACATCCATTTTCCGGCACAAAACAAAATAGCCATTTTTTCCAGGCAAGCTGAGCAAATGGACCTGCGTACGTCCAAAACACGCGCCTACACCAGCACAGGCCACTTTTAGACGCGCCTTAGTAAAAAGGCCTCTAAAAGTATTTTATATTTTAGTAATGTGATTTGTATATAGTTCAGAAAATTTCCCTGCCGACATTTACCCTTGTTTTGAGTCACGCATACTTCTCCAGAATCTTCTTATTCAGACCTGAGTTTTAGAGGAGAGATTTGAGGGGGGAATTGAGTTTAACTCTCTGTCATTCAAAACCTCCTCCAATTGCTAAAAGTTTGAATTGGGTAGGCTGATCCTTTAACCAGTTCCCTGCAGATGTGTAGATTTCCAAAATCTGCCACTTACAGTTTACTAAAATTTGATATATCGCTTAGCCTTCGTGGACTAGAGCAGTTTACAATCAAATATGAAACATTAAGAAAAGGAACATCATAAAATTTGAAAGGACAGACCTAAATCATTTATTCCAAAGGAAGAGAAAAATAGAGTAAACTATAGTATTATGAGTCTGTTTCCCCAGAGCACCAACAGCTCTTTAATTCTCCACCAGCCTGAACATCAAACGCCAAGGTAAAAAAAAATATATGTTTTTAATAAAACTTTACATTTTTATAGACATTTCAACATGAATAGATTTAGGTAGATTGTTCCCTAATGACGATGCTAGCCATATGAAGGCACTGGTACATGTAGATTTCCATCGTTCACTGGTGGCATGAGGGAAGACCATGCTGAAATCCTGAAGAGACCTCAGGTTTCTCGTAAGAGTGTAAGCAATGGCAGGACTGCTCAAATATAAAGGGGGTTCTATCTTAGTATTCCTTGTGGGCAATTGTAAGAATTTTAAAATGGATTCTATAATGAATTGGCAACCAATGAAATGTTTACAAAAGAGGAGTGATATGGCCATACTTTTGTCTGCTACCCAGGAATCTCGAAGCTGCATTCTATACTGTTTGCAGACACCAGCCCCACCTCCCGATCTTGACTAAGCTCCTGAGGATCCATTCCTTCGGCACAGGATTCCTTCATGTTTATCTAATGGAATTCAAACATGCGTGGGATAAGCATAAAGGAATCCTGTGCCGAAGGAATGGATCCTCAGGAGCTTAGTCAAGATCGGGAGGCGGGGCTGGTGGTTGGGAGGCGGGGATAGTGCTGGGCAGACTTATACGGTCAGTGCCAGAGCCGGTGGTGGTAAGCGGGACTGGTGGTTGGGAGGCGGGGATAGTGCTGGGCAGACTTGTATGGTCTGTGCTAGAGCCGGTGGTTGGGAGGCAGGGCTGGTGGTTGGGAGGCAAGGATAGTGCTGGGCAGACTTATACGGTCTGTGCCAGAGCCAGTGGTTGGGAGGCGGGGCTGGTGGTTGGGAGGTGGGGATAGTGCTGGGCAGACTTATACGGTCTGTGCCCTGAAGAGCACAGGTACAAATCAAAGTAGGGTATACACAAAAAGTAGCAAATATGAGTTATCTTGTTGGGCAGACTGGATGTACCGTGCAGGTCTTTTTCTGCCATCATCTACTATGTTACTATGTTACTATGGTGGGATGCTCCTGCGTAAACCAAGTTGTTATAATCCAGATAAGAAATTACAAGAGAGCAAATTAGAGTATGTAATGCGGCGTCCTCAACTGCTTTCCGTTGCGGGCACAACCAAAGTTCAAAGGAGCGTGTCAGAGGCGTAGCGAAGGTGGGACTGCGGCGTGCCTAACACATGGGCATCCTCAACCGATAATGGAAAAAAGAAGGGCGTCCCTGATGTACACTGGGACGACTTTACTTGGTCCTTTTTTTCTTACAACCAAGCCACAAAAATGTGCCCTAAATGACCAGATGACCACCGGAGGGAATGGGGAGTGACCTCCCCTTACTTCCCCAGTGGTCACTAACCCCCTCCCACCCTCAAAAATTTTTTTAAAAATATTTTGTACGGCCTCTATGCCAGCCTCAAATATCATACCCAGCTCCATGAGAGCAGTATGCAGGTCCCTGGAGCAGTTTTAGTGGGTGCAGTGCACTTTAGGCAGGAGGACCGAGGCCCATCCCCCCCCCCCCCCCCCCCACCACCACCTGTTACACTTGTGGTGGTAGATGTGAGCCTTTCAAAACCCACCACAAACCCACTGTACCCACATGTAGGCACCCCCCTTCACACATAAAGGCTATGGTAGTGGTGTACAGTTGTGGGTAGTGAGTTTTGGAGGGGGGCTCAGCACACAAGGTAAGGGAGCTATGCATCTGGGAGCAATTTATGAAGTCCACTGCAGCGCCCCCTAGAGTGCCCGGTTGGTGTCTTGTCATGTCAGGGGGACCAGTGCACTATGAATGCTGGCTCCTCCGACGACCAAAGGGCTTGGATTTCATCGTTTCTGAGATGGGCGTCCTCGGTTTCCATTATTGTCGAAAATCGGGGACGACCATCTCTAAGGTTGAACTAAATTTCGCGATTTGGGCATCCCCGACTGTATTATCAAAACAAAAGATGGACGCCCATCTTGTTTCGATAATATGGGTTTCCCCACCCCTTCGCCGGGACGTCCTGCAAGGATGTCCACAGAAAAATGTGGGCATCCCTTTCGATTATGCCCCTACCTTCTTATGTGCATAGGCAAAAAATATTATAGGAGAGGACATTCTGAAATTTACACACGTAGTTAGAGAATATGGCCCAGTGCTTGTAAATCTACATGTCGGGATGTACGCCATGTTTTCGTTGGTGTAAATGGAGACACGTAGTTTTAGGTGCTGGCATATCAACTAAGTGTATTCTATATACCCCACCTAAATCTAGGCGCTGTTTATAGAATACACTTTGTCGGCAACGTTTTTCGTGTAGATTTTTTAGGCACCATATATAGAATCTCCCCCCTTTAAATGTTATTGCCTAGTTTGTTGAGCCCCTTAGGGACAGGGAAAGTACCTGCATATAATTTAAAAAAACCTAAACCACTTTGGTTGCATCACAGAAAGGCGATATCAAATCGATGACTCTTTACCCTTTATATAATTGCCCCTATGCTTCATTGAGAGGAGCATTAAGTGTATTTGTTCTACTTGTTAATAGACAACATGTGGTAATGAATTTTTCTATGCAGTTACTGCAGGGGATATGCTGGACATGCCCCTAACAGTTAGCACACAGCCTTTGAATGTACCATGCATTAATTTTTGCATTTCGACTGTAGTAAGTAAAAAACAAACAAACCCAATTTAGTAATCAAGCCCCTGAATGTTTAGGGAACTAAGAAACCAAATACACACAAAAAATGTTCACACCTACACAGAAGCTATAGGTATTTTAGCTCAATTGAACTTTGTATATGTGTTGTTTGGATATAACCTACAATGGTTTATGCCAGTTTGGGTTTCTGTGAATTAGTGTTCCCCATAAATAAACTAGATGTAGAATTAGTATGGAAGAGCAGATTTTTACTTGATGTCTTTGGCATCAATGAAGTTTGGTGGCATTGAATGAATGAAGCGTACTTTTGGCTGCAATTACGGCTCCTTAAGAAGTGATATGAAACGGGTCACCTCATGGAGCTGCAGTCGATTTTATATGCCATATCTAAGTGACATGTTACATTGTACTTCATGAGTGATTATTTGGTTAATAATGGATGCTTGAATTTGGGCATGGTTATCAATGATTTTTGCTTTGGGGACACTTTTTGAGGTTTTGACGCTGCATTAATTTGAGATATACGTTCACGAATGGGATTAAGAGGATGTATAAACACAGTCACTAACTTAAGAAAAAGTAGCTGTTTTAGCTCCATTTTGCTCTTTTGATGTGGAGTAGCCTAGGGGTTAGTGCAGCAGACTTTGATCCTGGGGAACTGGGTGTGATTCCCACTGCAGCTCCTTGTGACTCTGGGCAAGTCACTTAACCCTCCATTGCCCCTGGTACAAAATAAGTACCTGAATATATGTAAACCGCTTTGAATGCAGTTGCAAAAACCTCAGAAAGGTGGTATATCAAGTCCCGTTTCCCTTTCTCTATTTGAGATTCTACATGGAATGTTGCTACTATTGGAGATTCTGTTGCTACTATTTGAGATTCTACATGGAATGTTAATGTTGCTATTCCACTAGCAACATTCCATGTAGAAGCCTGCCCCTTGCAGATCAGCAACGCGGCTGCGCAGGACGTGAAGGACGTCAGACTCACAGAAACAGAAGCCTGCGCGGCCGCATTGCTGATCTGCAAGGGCAGGCTTCTACATGGAATGTTGCTAGTGGAGGAGTAGCCTAGTGGTTAGTGCAGTGGACTTTGATCCTAGGGAACTGGCTTCGATTCCCACTGCAGCTCCTTGTGACTCTGGGCAAGTCACTTAACCCTCCATTGCCCCTGGTACAAAATAAGTACCTGGATATATGTAAACCACTTTGAATGTAGTTGCAAAATACCACAGAAAGGCGGTATATCAAGTCCCATTTCCCTTTCCCTATTTGAGATTCTACATGGAATGTTGCTACTATTGAGATTCTGTTGCTACTATTTGAGATTCTACATGGAATGTTAATGTTGCTATTCCACTAGCAACATTCCATGTAGAAGCCTGCCCTTGCAGATCAGCAACGCAGCCACGCAGGCTTCTGTTTCTGTGAGTCTGACGTCCTGCACGTACGTGCAGGACGTCAGACTCACAGAAACAGAAGCCTGCGCGGCCGCATTGCTGATCTGCAAGGAGCAGGCTTCTACATGGAATGTTGCTAGTGGAGGAGTAGCCTAGTGGTTAGTGCAGTGGACTTTGATCCTGGGGAACTGGGTTTGATTCCCACTGCAGCTCCTTGTGACTCTGGGCAAGTCACTTAACCCTACATTGCCCCTGGTACAAATAAGTACCTGTATATAATATGTAAACTGCTTTGAATGTAGTTGAGAAAGGCAGTATATCAAGTCCCACTAACATAATTCCATGCACAATCTCAAAGAGTAGCAACATTCCAAGTAGAACCCTTGGGTTAGGCAGTGAGAGTCTGATATGTACGGACGGGGAGAGGGATCTTGGGGTGATAGTATCTGAGGATCTGAAGGCAACGAAACAGTGTGACAAGGTGGTGGCCGTAGCTAGAAGGTTGCTATGCTGTATAGAGAGAGGTCTGACCAGCAGAAGAAAAGAGGTTTTAATGCCCCTGTATAAGTTGTTGGTGAGGCCCCACCTGGAGTATTGTATTCAGTTTTGGAGGCCATATCTTGCTAAGGATGTAAAAAGAATTGAAGCAGTGCAAAGAAAAGCTACAAGAATGGTATGGGATTTGCATTACAATACGTATGAGGAGAGACTTACTACTACTACTACTTAACATTTCTAAAGCGCTACTAGGGTTACGCAGCGCTGTACAGTTTAACATGGAAGGACGGTCCCTGCTCGAAGAGCTTACAATCTAAAAAGACAAATGTACAGTTAATCATATAGGTCAGACAGATTGGGGCAACCTATATGTTCGAAAGGTTAGGTTCCGAATGCAGCATTGAAGAGGTGAGCTTTAAGCAAGGATTTGAAGATGGGTAGAGAGGGGGCTTGGCGTAGGGATTCAGGAAGACTGTTCCAGGCATAGGGTGAGGCAAGGGAAAATGAGCGGAGCCTGGAATTGGCAATGGTGGAGAAGGGTACTGAGAGGAGGGATTTCTCATGTGAGGAGGGATTTGTCATGCTGACCTGAACATGTATACCCTGGAGGAAAGGAGAAACAGGGGTGATATGATACAGATGTTCAAATATTTGAAAGGTATTAATCCGCAAACGAACCTGTTCCGGAGACGGGAAGGCGGTAAAACTAGAGGACATGAAATGAGATTGAAGGGGGGGCAGACTCAAGAAAAATGTCAGGAAGTATTTTTTCATGGAGAGAGTGGTAGATACTTGGAATGCCCTCCCACGGGAGGTGGTGGAGATGAAAACGGTAATGGAATTCAAACATGCGTCGGATAAACATAAAGGAATCCTGTTCAGAAGGAATGGATCCTCAGAAGCTTAGTAGAGATTGAGTGGCAGAGCCGGTGGTGGGAGGCGGGGCTGGTGGTTGGGAGGCGGGGCTAGTGCTGGGCAGAAAATGGCAGATACAAATCAAAGTAAGGTATACCCAAAAAGTAGCACATATGAGTTTATCTTGTTGGGCAGACTGGATGGACCGTGCAGGTCTTTTTCTGCCATCATCTACTAGGTAACCCCAAAGAATAGCAAGATTCCAGAATCCTAAGGAGTGGAGGAGTAGCAGCCTAGTGGTTAATACAGCAGACTTTGATCCTGGGGAACTGGGTTCAATTCCCACTGCAGCAGCTCCTTGTGACTCTGGGCAAGTCACGTAACCCTCCTTTGCCCCAGGTACAAATAAGTACCTGTATACACTATGTAAACCGCTTTGAATGTAGTGGCAAAATAAAACACAGAAAGGCAGTATATCAAGTCCCATTCCCTTTCCCTTTCAGTACATGTGAGTAGTTACACATTGAGTGATCCTATATTACATACAAAAGAATGTTCTGTTAGGGTATTATTGCAGTGTTTGCCCTATTTTGTCCCTTAAAGCATTATAGAATGTTACTAAACACACTCAGATCAGCAACCTTAGGGCATCTTCCTATTTATAGACTGGGCAAATCTTATCTGGCAGGTGCCAGCTCTTTGTAAAGAATGCAGGTTACACTCTGGATACACAATAAGGACACCTGTGTTTGAGCAGTATGGTCCTCTGCCATGCAGTGTTGACACAGAGAGAATCTGTAATGAGTTCCAAAGGACAGGGGCAATGATTCATCAAATCATGAGTATTAAAATATAAACACAAAATGCAACGAAAGATCTACTAAAACCTACAGTTGCCCCCAGCAAACTGTCTAGCAACCTATTAAGAGGATTTTAATTATTTTGCTTCTCACTCTAATCAAGAAAAGATGCTCATGGAAGCAAACATTCTGCACCTGGTTATATTTTCGTGGAATTAATTATACAAGCAGGGACATGCATTAAAAACCACAGCATCTGTAATAAAGAGTGAAATTATCAAAATAAGCATAATGATTTGTTTTTTCGAACTTAGTGTTATGACAGACTGATAGCAGAGAATTTGATTTTAACACGTTATTAAAATATAAACATCTTAATACTCTAACAAATAAGCTCATTTTGATACTGCAAATGTTCTGTTACATGCACAAATGTCTTTGGATTTCAAAATAACACACCATGAAGATATTAGCTCTTTGTAACAAAACACAATTATTCACAGTGATCCGTGCTGTTATTGTTAACATAAAAAGGTTTGAAGAAATCATTTACGAAGATATAAGGGGAACAATTCACTACCAGTCCAGACGGAAAAACTCTGGAAATCCAAGTTTTCCTGAATTGCAACTCTTATGATGTGGTCTGATTAGGGGAGGGAAGATGCAGGGTCAGCATGAGAATCCGTTATGAGTTGCTGCTCACTGCCGGCCCAGCACTGAAGGATTTAAAAGGCACTGGGCACTGAGTTCGGGAACTGAACTTAAGAGATGCCAGATAGTCTGGGGTTAAATGCAGGCAGATGATACAGAAGGTTTAAACACTTGAAAGGTATTAATATAGAAAGAAATCTTTTTTCCAGAGAAGGACAAATGATAAACCTAGAGGACATGAGGTGAGGTTGTGGGGGTGCGGAGACCCATATGGCCGGGGGAGGGGGGTGCAGAGACCTATGCGGCCAGGTGGTGCCACGGAGACTCATGTTTCCGGGAGGGGGTGCCGTGAACCGAAAATGTTTGGGAACCCCTGCCTTATTGCATGGGAAAGAACCGCTTAAGAGTATACTAAGGCCATGTTTTACTGCAGCTTAGTAAAAGCACCCCAAAAAGAGTGAAGGAGCAGGCTGAAGATTAGTTCAGCAGCCTGAGAACCAGGGAAACCAAGCTTGGACCCCACTGTTGTCCACAAGCCAACTACTTTGAGCTCAGGCCCACCCGGCAGTGGTACAGCTGGTTTGTAGCTGGCGAGGTTCACCAAGCCCTGCCAGCTGAAGACTCTCAGGGACTCTTAACTTCCTCCCTCAATTTACCTCTCCTGAATCTTTAACATCTTTCAGTGCTGGGCCTGCAGCGAACAGCGACTCATACCAGCTGCTCTCTATGACCCAGAGCCTTTCCTCTGATGTATCTTCCTGTTTATGGGGCCAGGAATTTGAATCAGAAGGAAGGCTCAGGGCCACTGTTATGAGTCGCTGCTCGCTGCCAGCCCAGCACTGAAGAATTTAAAAGGTACCAAGGGGTTGGGGAGTGAAGAGATGCCGGATCACCTGGGGGGGAGGGGGAGGGGGGGAAGGAGAATTATGTGCAGAGGACAAGGTTCCCTGCTGCCGTGCCTTGTGATGTCAGGCAAATCATAGAACAACCCAACTTGTATCAGCTATAAATAGATTTTAAACCCTGTGGCTTATATACCTCAACATATATATTAAAAGAATTTACTGAAAACATCTGAAAAAATGAATGTTTCCTTATATTCTCCCTTCTGGAAGTGGAAGACACATCTGTTTTCTGTCCTTTGGGAACTCCATTCCCTTCTCTGCTTGGCCTAGTTACAAGAGAGAAATAGAAAATCTAAAAAGAGGTGCCAAGGACAAGATCAAAACTAGGAAATGAAAAGCAAGATGTTACATAAAGATCTAAATATAATTGATTCATTAGTACTCCCTGAGTACCCCTTTTGCTCTTTCATAATCTAATGGTCCAACAGATTCCCCTTCTGCTTCTGATATACCTGAAAAAGTTGTTACTGTGAGTTCTTGTCTCTACAGCAAGTTTCTCTTCAAGTTCTCTTTTAGCCTTCTTTATCAATGCTTTGCATCTAATTTGCCAGTGCTTATATTGCTTCTTAAGTTCTTCATTTGGGTCCTTTTTCCATTCCTTGAAGGATATTCTTTTAGCTCTAATAGCCTCTTTCACTTCACCTTTTAACCATGTTGGCTGTCATTTTCTCTTCTTTCCACCTTTGTAAATACATGGAATACATCTGGTCTGGGCTTCCAAGATGGTATTTTTAAACAATGTCCATGCTTGATTTAATGTGCATTCGTTGCCAGAGAATGTGGGAAAGGCGGTTGACTTAGCGGAGTTTAAAAAAGGTTTGGACGGCTTCCTAAAGGAAAAGTCCATAGACCATTACTAAATGGACTTGGGGAAAATCCACTATTTCTGGCATAAGCAGTATGAAATGTTTTGTACTTTTTGGGGATCTTGCCGGGTATTTGTGATCTGGATTGGCCACTGTTGGAAACAGGATGCTGGGCTTGATGGACATTTGGTTTTTCCCAGTATAGAAATACTTATGTTCTTTGCAGCTGATCCTTTTAGCTTCTTTTTAATCATTTTCCTCATTTTATCATAGCCGCCCTTTCAAGAATTAAGGGCCCCTTTTACAAAGCGGTGCTATATACTCTAACTTCCTTATCTTATTTTTTAGGCTTCTAGCATTTGTATACATGCATTTCAAATTGTGCTTTTTGTTTACATCTACAAGCTGCTTAGAAGTTGATGGGGATAATATGCATCCTTTACTTTGATCTCTTCTTAAACACACCTGTCTTTCTTTCACCTAGTTTTCAAGTTATGCAAAGCTTGGTTATGCCCAATTTGGATTACAGCAATGTGTTTTTTTGTGGTTTACAACAGACTTTGTTAAGTGCTTTGCAGGTTACTGAAATGATGCTGCTGCGTGAGTTATTGAGGGGTTATCAAAGTCAAAGCATATAACTCCGTTGCTTTCTAAGCTTCATCGGTTAATATACATTTGGAGAATTAGATTTAAGATTTTAGTTTTGGTTTTTAAGGCCCTACACTTGAAAACAATTAACAAAATAACAAACTTTCATAAATCGTTGAAAACCTATCTCTTCACTAAAGCCTATCATGAAAATCCATAACAGCTACAACACATCAACACTCCCTCTTACTTTGATCATTTTGTTTCTATAACTAATTGAACAGATTGACTGTTAGCCTTGTTATTACCGATACCTTTATATCTCCAAATGTATCTCTGTACCCTGTAATGCTGATGCCATGACAGGTTTTTTGTAAGCCACATTGAGCCTGCAAAGAGGTGGGAAAATGTGGGATACAAGAGCAATAAATAATACATAAATAATAAGGTTTCTCTGGTCTTTTCTTCTTATTTGAAAATTTATCATCCTATGAGAACATTACGTTCTCAGGGGAAATATCTATTGGAGATTCCCGACAGATAGAGGATGTTTTTACAGCTGGTCCATCAATGTTGAATGACTTTTTCTTGGACAGATAAGGTCTCTTTTATCATTTAGAAAACAGTTTGTTTTAGCTGGGGTTATTTTACTGTGCATTTGTGGTCGTAATCCCCCGGATTCTATATAGCGTGCCTAGAGATCCATGCTGAAATCCAGATGGATTCTATAACTTAATTGGCTTTACATAGTAACGTGGTAACATAGTAGATGACGGCAGAGAAAGACCTGCACGGTCCATGCAGTCTGCCCAACAAGATAACTCATATGTGCTACTTTTTGTGTATACCTGACCTTGATTAGTATCTGCCATTTTCACGGCACAGACCGTAGAAGTCTGCCCAGCACTAGCCCCGCCTCCCACCACTGGCTCTGCCACCTAATCTTGGCTAAGCTTCTGAGGATCCATTTTAACTAATCGGTGTCGATAACAGCACTTAACAAGCAATAATGAGTACTAATTGGCAATAATTAGAATTTGCATGCAGAACTCGCTAAGCCTATTCTGTAACGCACTGCGCCTAAATTCTAAGGTGCGCAGACAAAAAGGGGCATGGTTATAGGTAGGGAAATGGGTGTTTCATGGGCAATCTGAAATATATGTATGTAGTTATAGAATATGGTCCAGTGCATCTAAATCTATGTGCCGAGACTTATGCCGTGTTTTCATTGGCGTAAATGGATGCACATAGTTTTAGGCACTGAAATATCAACTGAGCATATTCCATATACCACGCCTAAGCCTAGGTGCTTCTTATAGAATACATGAGGATTTTTTAGGCACCATATATAGAATCCCTCCTACACAACTTGCAGTGTAGCATCACAAGTTGCGTTAGGGTTTTAGCACCACGATAGTTTACGTCAGGCAGCGTTAAGGCCTTTTAAGTCACATTAAGGCCCGACTAAAGGAACTTAAGGCCCTAACGCTGCTTAACGTATTCCCCCCTTAGTGTTATTCCAGTGCATTGAACTATGGTTCACAACATTTGGAACAATGTACATATAAGTACATAAGTCCATAAGTATTGCCATACTGGGAAAGACCAAAGGTCCATCAAGCCCAGCATCCTGATTCCAACAGTGGCCAATCCAGGTCACAAATACCTGGCAGAAGCCTAAACAATAGCAACATTCCATGTAGAACCCCAAAGAGTAGCAACATTCCGTTCAGAATCTCAAATAGTAGCATAAGTACATAAGTATTGCCATACTGGGAAAGACCAAAGGTCCATCAAGCCCAGCATCCTGATTCCAACAGTGGCCAATCCAGGTCACAAATACCTGGCAGAAACCTAACCAATAGCAACATTCCATGTAGAACCCCAAAGAGTAGCAAGATTCCATTCAGAATCTCAAATAGTAGCATAAGTACATAAGTATTGCCATACTGGGACAGACCAAAGGTCCATCGAGCCCAGCATCCTGATTCCAACAGTGGCCAATCCAGGTCACAAATATCCCAAAAATGTACAAAACATTTTATATTGGTTATCCCAGAAATAGTGGATTTTCCCCCAAGTCCATTTAATAACGGTCTATGGACTTTTCCTTTAGGAAGCCGTCCAAACCTTTTTTAAACTCCGCTAAGCTAACCGCCTTTACCACATTCTCTGGCAACAAATTCCAGAGTTTAATTACACGTGGAGTGAAGAAAGATTTTCTCCGATTCATTTTAAATTTACTACAGGCAGGCAACTTGAGATTTTTGTCTTCTATATCAAGACTTATGTCCATTCAGTGCTTAGTGGCATGCTTTTATCTCACTAGCCTATGTAAAAAAGAATATTTGTTCAATATATTTCTTCTTGCTTCTTTATCATAAGCATTTCAGAAGTCAGTCACAGGAAATAAAGCTGTCTAGATAAAATGTACCAGGTTTTACTGTTTTGTACCAACTGATACAATATATTGTCATGGTGGAGAAGAAGGCAAACCATTGAAGAGCAAACATAATTATTTTTACCTACCTTGAGACTAGGAACAAACTATCACTTATATCATCTTATTACAGATATATTGTACTTAACAAGTTCTCTGAAGACTATAACAGCAAAGCTGTTAAGCTATCAGCACAAACTTTGGATGCCTTCATTCCAGAGAGCTTGCTTAAATTATAAAGTAGACAGGAACCGTGAAGAAACATGACACAAACTCAAAAATGTAGTATCACAATGTACTTGAATCTACAGAAAAATATAAATATAGAATCTGGCGGTTAGCCCATTTCATACTTAGCTCATGAGTTCAGACATAAGTGATTGACGTGCACGTCAAAACATGTGTACTGGGCTACTCAGTGGAAACCGTAATTTGAGAGAAATAGTTATAATATACTCATTTTAAAAACAGAAAGGCTGGATAAAACTAATTTTACATCATTACAGTTTCGCTGAAGCAATTTCCTAGCTCTACCTCTTCTCTGTAGACATTTTAAAATTAAAAACCTGATGTGCTGTATTTCTTCTTTCAAAGAAGATAAATACACCATCCCTTTTTTTTTAAACCAGTGCATCTATTTATCTAAATAAGTTGCCTTAGGCAAGACATATTAAATCTTTTCCCATATGAAATAAAATGGAAGAAACCCATTATTATACTTCCCTTTGTACTTTTATCCAGAAAGATAGATAACTCCTATTATTGTTAGTAAAATTTCTGTGTGAAATGCAAATGCTGTACTACCCCCTTCCCCCCCCCCCCCAAAAAAAAAATGCATTAATGTGGTTAAAAAAAAATGTTGAATTATTTGCTGTGCAAAGGAAATTATGGGTATGACCTACATTCTGCTAACTGGAAAATGAGTGTGGTTGCTACAAAACTAGTAACACACACATTTATTTCATGTGGAGGGGCATTTTCAATATGAGACATCTACATCCAATTTTGGATGTTTTACTGAAAATGTCTCAAAAAATCGAGTGATTTTTGAACCAGAAAAAACATCAATTTTTTTGTTTCAATTATGTCCATTACCTAGATGTTTTGTGCTCAATCTCTATCTTTTAGGACCATTAAAAAAAAAATCCAAGTGACAAATGCACCAAAACAAGCCATTGGGATCTATGGAGGGCCAGCATTCTTAGTAGACTGGCTACACAGATATCCCAACAGAGCAGTGGGGCATCCTTGGGGGCACTGCAGTGGACTTCAAATAAAAGGTCCCAGATACACATCTCACCGTTACTCCCTTATACTGTATGGTGAGCCCTCTATAACCCACCAAAAATCTACTGTACCCAACTGTACACCGCTACAATAGCCCTTATGTCTACAGATGTCACCTATATGTGGGTACAGTAGGTTTTTGGTGGGTTTTGGAAAACTCACAGTTTCCACCATAAGGGTAACAGTTAGAGTGGGATATGGACTTGGGTCCCCTTCTCTACAGTGCACTGCACCGATCACTAGGCCACTCCAGGGATCCGTTAGCTTTTCTAATAGAACTGGCCATAACATCTTAAGCTGTCATAGAGGCTTGTATGCATGGTTTCTTTTACATCTTTGGATGCACCGTAGACCAACTGCATAGAAAAACATCTTGAAAATCTGTTTCAAAGATACTAATTTGGACATTTTGGCAAAAAAAGGTCCATCTTCCGCTTTGTGTCACTTTTTTGACATTTTTCTGTTTTAATGATTAGGGAGCTCATTTTCAAAGTCCCTTCCTTCTTAGCCATGGAATAGGGTCACTGTATAAATTAGTAATTCATGCTTTTATGGTATTTTTAGAAAGCGGCTTTACTATGTATCAAAATCTTCTGTACATTTTGAAAGTTCTGCCAAAATGTATAAAGACACCTGCCAAAGCAACAACGATGTGGGTGTAGAATTAGAACTTCAGAAGAATAAACCAACATAGACTAATCCACGGTATGAAAATGATTTTTTTTAGGCAAGGAAAAGCCTCAAAGAGCTCAAAATCTTGCAGATTTAAAGAGCTGGGTTGATCATAGTGATCAGTACTTCATAATTGGAAAAACCCTTCCCCACAATAACAATAGCATGTATCCCTTTTGTGAAAAATTCTTGTTATAGAAAATATTCACCGTCCTATAACATTCATAGTCCAACTAGTTTCAAGTATTTAAGCATCTGTATCATATTCTACTACTACTTATTATTTCTATAGTGCTACAAGGCATACGCAGCGCTGTACACCATACACTCAAAGAGCTTACAATCTAGGTAAGACGGGTAGACAGACAGAACAATTAAGGGTAAGGGAAAGGGTAAGGGAAAGGGAATAAAAAGGAGGATAAAAGGACAGGGCAAGTGAGTAGTGGTTAGGAGTCAAAAGCAGTGATAAAGGAGGGGAGTTTCAAGATGGCGGACGCAGCTTGAGAGCGTTCGTCGAGTCTCCCTGGACCTTTCTCCTTTTTCTGATTTAAAACAAGATTTCTTCATCTAAAATGCCCCATACTAAAAGGAAAGGGGTGGTCAAGAGCTTACCACCCGCAGCGACGACCACTCGATCGGTCCAGTCGACCCTTGACGCTTTCGCCACAAGCACGCCACAGGTGACAGAGGTGAGGAGTTCCACTGTGGAAGGGATCGGAGGAGCGACGGCTTCCCTGGAACAGGATACCATCACTCAATCCTCACCGGATATTTCCCCACCTCCGTGTCCCGCGAACTACCGAGACGCGGTGGAATCTCCAACAACGTCCGAGGTCGACGTTGAGGATTATTCGGCGGTTGGTACTGCGGAGGCAGTGAGCGGGAGAGGTTTTCAACAACAAGAGCAGGAAGCTCGCACGGAGGTAACCCTCGAAGCCATATGGGCAATGTTAAAAACTTTGAATCAAACAGTTCTAAAGGCAGCAGCTGATACAGCTTCTCTAGTGACTAAAGTAGATTCTTTGCAAGACTCTCTCGAAAAAATAAAACAAGATACTATTAAACAGAATGATATTTTTCAACAAGAGATTTCTTCCATAAAAAATACAACTGTCTCCTTGATAAAGGATAAAACCTTTATTCATAGTAAAATAAATCAGCTGGAGAATTATAATAGGAGACTTAACCTGAGAGTATTAAATTTCCCAAAAATGGTTGAACTGAGTGGTTTAGAATTATTTAAGAAATATCTTACTGAGGTTCTCAATTGTTCCCCCGAGATGATTCCTCCTATAAATAAAATATATTACCTTCCAATTCCACAGAAGAAAATGGAGGAACAAAGGAGAAAATCAGAAGCACAGGGAATGCTAGAGGATGGATTACAAAATTTAACAGCTTTTCTTGAAAATTCATTGCCTGAAATTTACACTCGCTCAACTTTGCTAGTTTCTCTGGTTTTTGAGCAAGACCTTAATTCTATTATGAAACTATATTTCAAAAATGCTCAAAAAACTTTTTGGGGATCTCGTTTGTGGATCTACCCAGATGTCACTAGATTCACTCAGGAAAAAAGAAGAGAGTTTCTACTATGGAGAGATGAAGTTAAAGCTTTGGGAGCTAGCTTTTTGCTAGCCTATCCATGTAAATGTCTAATCAAATACTTGGATAATAAGTATATTTTTTATGAACCTGAACAATTGAAAAGCTTTGTTGGATCAAAGAAGATTGTCAAATGACCTCTTGGATTAAGAGAAATAATGAAGTATTAACTACCTGTGGGGCGGTCTAGGTCCTATTGCCTAAATAAGAAAAATAATTTGTTTTTGTTCTCCTCAATTTCTTTGACTCCCCCCTAAAGTGTTTGTGGTCTAAGATAGGAAAATATTGTTTCTATTGATATGAGAAATATTATTGTAATTCCTTTTGTTTGATATCTCATTTCCGAGTTTTCTTTAACAAGTCTATCTTGTAATTATGTGAAATTATAAATAAATAAATTAAAAATAAAAAAAGCAGTGATAAAGAGGTGGGCTTTAAGTTTGGACTTGAAAACTGCCAAAGACGGGGTTAGACGTATAGGCTCGGGAAGTCTATTCCAGGTGTGAGGTGCAGCGTGATAAAAGGAACGGAGTCTGGAATTAGCAGTAGAGGAGAAGGGGACAGATAAGAGAGATTTATCTACAGAACGGAGTACCCGAGGGGGGGGGGTGTAGGGAGAGACGAGAGTGGAGAGGTACTGGGGAGCGGCAGAGTGAATGCACTTATAGGTCAGTAAGAGAAGTTTGAACTGAATACGGAAACGGATAGGGAGCCAGTGAAGTGACTTAAGGAGGGGGCTAATGTGAGCATAGCGACTTTGGCGGAAAATGAGTCGCGCAGCAAAGTTTTGGACTGATTGAAGAAGAGAGAGATGGCTAAGAGGGAGTGCCGGTGAGAAGCAGGTTGCAATAATCAAGACGGTAGGTGATAAGAGTGTGGATAAGGGATCTGGTAGCACTCTAGAGATGAAGGGACGGATTTTGCTGATGTAATAGAGAAAGAAACGACAGGTTTTGGCAATCTGCTGAATGTGAGCAGAGAAAGAGAGAGAGGAGTCAAAGATGACCCCAAGGTTACGAGCTGATGAGACAGGGAGAATGAGAGTGCCATATCATACCTTCCCTGTTCCTCCTCTCCTCTAGGGTATACATATTCAGGTCTTCCAGTCTCTTCTCATATGTCTTTTAGCCCAAGCCCCATATCATTCTTGTCACCTTCCTCTGGACCACTTCAAGTCTTCAAATAAAATTCTGTCAATACAAAATCGCCTCGGCATATCATTTACATCGCCTACATCCACAGTTCTCAGAACTTAGACACACACATTGCTATATTCTGAAAGAAAACATTGACTAAATCTCATGGAACGATTCCAGTCAACTATTAGGGACAGGCATTATAGAGTTACTGGGAGAAAAGTGGGTGAATCTGGACCTGATTGATGTAGGTTTATTGTTTGAGGCCAGGGCAGGTGTTACACCAGCTGGCTTTTGCCAGTCTCATCTTCTGCAATTTTTCTCTCCTGTGATATTAAAGCCTCTGTGCTACAAACATTTTCCTATTTTAGTCAACCACATTACTTAGGAAAGTATATTGCTAAGATGCCTATCGCATATGAGAAAATATGGGCATGGACTGAAAATTGTCTGTTGACCTCAATTTGTGTTGAGAAACAAGTCAATCTCTTTCTTAGCATAAAAGGTTTTCATGCATACATTAGCAGGTTATGAAAAAGCATGACATCTGAGGCAAAGCTTGCAACTAGAGAACGTATACAGCACGGGGGTATGTCATCTAAAGTGTATTAGTAAATTGGCTTAGTGCATTTTATGCGGGACTTTCCTGCATGCTAAGCCTATTTCTTGTGCGCCCAGAAAATAGGGCAATTTCCAGTATTTCTCTTTCAGATTGTGCGCATGTAAGCTGAAATAAATCTGATGAGGGAGCACTTACCGCTACCTATGAGCCCTTCTACTAAGACGCGTAAGCGTCTACAAATGCCCAACGTATGCCAAAATGTAGTTACCGCCCGGCTACCGTATGGCTCTTGCAGTAATTTCATTTTTGGCATGCGTCCGATACGCTTGTCCAAAAAAAAAATTTTTCAGACGCGCGCCAAGTGGCATTTGATGTGCATAGGTCATTACCCCCTGGTTACCGCGTGAGACTTTACCGCTAGGGCAATGGCTGGCGGTAAGGTCTCAGACCCAAAATGGACAAGCGACAATTTTCATTTTGCCCCGCGTCCATTTTCGGAAAAAAATTTTAAAAGGGCATTTTTTTGCAGGTGCGCTGAAAAATGATTCTGCGTGCACTCAAAACACGCGCCTGCACTACCACAGGCCCTTTTTCAGCGCACCTTAGTAAAAGGACCCCTTAGGACTCCCACTACTGTTAGTCCTCTACCTACAGACCTGACAGTGGAGGGCGCTATTTATCACATTTTCAATAGTGAGGGACAGGCAAGTTCTGCAAGACTTCAGGAAAACCTGCCTGTCCATAGAGATTGAAAACACAACATTCAAACACCACCCCCTACTGGTAGCAATGCAGCTGGAGGACCCCCACTCAGCTTTGAGGGAACAGTGGCTCCCTTGTTATGGATAGAACTCAGTAATCAAAATGCACTAGCTGGATAGCACATCCATGCCCATTCTCTGCCCCTCCAGAAAATAAATACAAAAAGTACACATGCAAAAAGGTTACTTGCCAGAAAATGTTTTAACATGCATTGCAGTAAGTGGTTTCACATGCCTAAGCAGAGTTTAGGGCTTAACACCTTTTAGTAGATATACCCTTATTTATGTTGGAAATCTTTTATGATTTATGATTTATTAAACATTTTATATACTGCCCAACTTAGTCAGATCGAGGCAGTTTACAAATAAAAATAAATAACAATCAAACATATAAATGGCAAGAGGCGTACTCACTCGCAAATGCGCAGTAGAGACCCTCTCTGTCCCGCCCCCGCGTCAATACGTGATGACGGGGACGTGACAGAGAGGGAACCTGCGCACCTGCGAGTGATGGAACCGCCGTCGCCACCGCTCCCCCCCCCCAGGGTTGCCGCTACCGCTCCCCCCACCCACCCGGAGTCGCCGCCGCCACCCACCCTCCACCCGGCCCAGGTATCTGGCTTCAATATTCAAACCGCCAGAATGCAGCACACAGCTCATCTGAGCTGCCGTTGGCCTTCCTTACCTGCCTGTGTCCCGCCCTCGCCGACGTTACGTCACACGAGGGCGGAACACACGCAGAGAAGAAGGAAGGTCGACGGCAGCTCAGATGAGCTGTGTGCTGCGTTCTGGCGGTTTGAATAGTGAAGCCAGGTACCCGGCCCGGGGGGGAGGGGCGGCGGTGACCTATTCGGGGGGGGGCTTTCAACACCCCCCCCCCCCCCCCATCCTTTACTAGCCCGTTTTTACGGGCTCAACGGCTAGTACAATTATAAAACACAGAAAGGAACTCCAAGTAACCAGACAGGAAAGACCTAACCACTTTCATAACAAAAGAAGCACTCTAACTTTCACAACTCTTTCCAATTGCAATATATTCAGAAAAGTCTTATGCCTGACTAGTTGACCACATTAAAAGCCTGGCAACAATAAAAACTTTTAAGCATAGACCCTACCGGGCCTACTCTAATCCTTGGTGGTCCAGTGGTAGTCATGGGGAGCAGGAGTGCAGCCACTTTGATCTTGCCCCTTGTGGCACCTTCCCACAATGACTGCCGTGAGCTCTCATGGCCGCACACGGTATTACATGAAGTACCGTGAGCTGTTGTGAGAGGTCATGGCAGCTATTTTGCAGAGGCACCGCAAGGGGCAGGAGTGCAGGAGGTCTGCTTCTGTCCTCAATGACCACCACTGAACCATCAGGGATCAAGGTAGGCCCAGGGGAGCCTACCTGAATTACTGAGAGTTTAGAAGCGGGGTGGGGCGTTTTTGGGGAAGGGGAAAGTGGCTTGTGGCCGCGAGCTGGGGGGAGGGAGTGGGGTGAGGGGGATGCATCAGGTGCTTGGGGGGGGGGGGGGGCCTCATACTTAAAAAAAAAAGTTTAAGCAGGCCCAAGCCTGATATTCAGCTGGGGCCTGCATAAGCTAAGTAGGTGAATTTAGGATCCTACATTCACCCAGATAGCTTATGTGGGCCTTGGCTGAATATCACTGGCACATGTATCAGACCAAGCTCCTCCCCAGTGGCGTAGGAAGGGGGGGGGGCGGGGGGGCGGTCCGCCCTGGGTGCACGCCGCTGGGGGGTGTTGGCTCCGCGCTGGTGCACTGCCCTCTCTGCCCCGGAACAGGTTACTTCCTGTTCCGCGACAGAGAGAGCAGTGAATCAGCGCGGAGCCGACACACCCTAGCAACGTGCAGTCAGGGCAGATCGGCCCTCCCGCCCATCCCTCGCCGCAGGTATGCGCTCCGGGGGGAGGGTGCGCTCCAGCGGGAGGAGGGTGCGCCGTGCTGCACCCGGGGGGGGGGTGCGCAGCAGCGACCCACCCCGGGTGTCAGCTCCCCTCGCTACGGCTCTGCTCCTCCCCAACACTGCCCCCGGCCTGCCCCTGACCAGCCCACATTTTTGGGGGGGCCGATCAGAAGTGATATTCAGTGGCACTGCCCGGTTTAGTGCTGCTGAATATCGGCGGTTGGGTAGCGACAGGTGATTTAAGCAGGCTAGGGCCTCTCCAGGCTGCTTAACTTGCTCTGGATATCCCCCCCCCCCCCCCACCGCCCAATATTTAGCCTGCAATGGATGCTGGTGCTGAGTATCCGGTTCTTTAGCAGCTGCCAGAAGTTATCCATGAACTGTTAATATTTAGTGCAGGTACCCAGATAGCTATCCAGAAGGTTAGGAGATTTTCTCTGGCCTTACTCGCCAAGATAACTATCTAGGCCCCGGAAATGAATATGGGCAATGGATGGATAACCTGCTGCTCTACCTTCACTTTGCCCTCAGACTGCTCTGGCACTATCCAGAGAAGCAGTAACTCTATATAGATCGCTTAAAGTTAGGGGCCAAGATGGTGCATGTTAAACATGAATTCTGTATTGGCAATCACATGCACAAATGCTATTATCAGTGTGTTTCTTCTAGCAAAAAAGTTGCCGGTACTCAAATGTCAGGCCACCCTTCAGGAATGAGCCTGCCTGTCTGACATTGCTGCCTGGATGTCTCAGCGCCATCTGAAACTAAACATGACCAAGACTGAGCTTCTCATCTTTCCCCCTAAACCAACCTCTCCTCCTCCCCCAGTCTCTATTTTTGTGGATAACACTCTCATCCTTCCTGTCTCATCAGCTCGTAATCTTGGGGTCATCTTGAACTCTTCCCTCTCCTTCTCTGCACATATTCAGCAGACTGCTAAAACCTATCGTTTCTTTCTCTGTAATATCAGCAAAATTTGCCCTTTTCTTTCTGAGCACACTGCTAGAACCCTCATCCACACTCTTATCACCTCTCACTTAGACTATTGCAACTTGCTTCTCACAGGTCTCCCACTTAGCCATCTCTCTCCTCTTCAATCTGTTCAAAATTCTGCTGCACGACTAATATTCCGCCAGTGTCGTTATGCTCATATTAGCTCTCTCCTCAAGTCACTTCACTGCCTTCCTATCCGTTTCCGCATATAGTTCAAACTTCTCTTATTGACCTATAAGTGCATTCACTCTGCAGCTCCTCAGTACCTCTCCACTCTCATCTCTCCCTACATTCCTCTCCAGGAACTCCGTTCACTGGGTAAATCTCTCTTATCTGCACCCTTCTCCTCCACCGCTAACTCCAGACTCCGTTCCTTTTATCTTGCTGCACCATATGCCTGGAATAGACTTCCTGAGCCGGTATGTCAAGCTCCATCTCTGGCCATCTTCAAATCTAAGCTAAAAGCCCACCTTTTTGATGCTGCTTTTAACTCTTAACCCTTATTCACTTTGTTCAGAAACCTTATTTTATCATCTTCACTTTAATAATCCCTTATCTCTTGTTTGTTTGTTTGTTTGTTCTGTCTGTCTGTCCTAATTAGATTGTAAGCTCTGTCGAGCAGGGACTGTCTCTTCATGTTCAAGTGTACAGCGCTGCGTACGTCTAGTAGCGCTTTAGAAATGATAAGTAGTAGTAGTAGTAGTAGTAGTGATCACTGAGGGACTCACCCCACAATAGCCAGGACCCCTGCAACAAGTCACAGAATCTATGACAAGGCAGAATTGGTGTGTAGAGCCTGAGCTCTTTCATTAAAACTTGGGGACCATGGGCCAATTTTAGCAGACAATGGAAAAGGTGCCGGTACTCAGTACCCCCAAGTACCCCCTCAAAAAAAGCCCTGGCTATTATAGAATGCAAGTGTAAGCATTTAGGCAGTTAGGCATGTAAATGCAAGCCTTCTATAACTTGCACACATAACAGTTAGGCACAATCCTGACCCACCCGTGTCGCTCCCAAGTCCACGCTTCCTTGCAGGTTTCTGATGGATTTTGTACATAGGCGCCCGGTATAAGAGGCTTGGGGAGGCTAGCCACAAATGAAGCCAGCCTTCACATAACAAAAAACTTCTGGCTGTCTACCCAGGGGGCAACAGGGGGATCTGAGAGACGCTGCCTTCTTTGCAGCAGTTTCTCCCGTCTTTCTCCTCGTCCAGTCATCTCTTCTTTGCAGTGCCGTGGTTTCTCTTCTTCCCCACCCCGCCCCGCCCCCTCAAATAGCAACAGAATCTAAAACTAGTATCTATTTAGATTTTGTTCACAATTTTTTCAGTAGTAGCTCAAGGTGTGTTATATTTAGATACTCTGAATATTTCTCTGTCCCAGGAGGACTCACAATCTAAGTTTGTACCTGAGGCAATGGAGGGTTAAGTGACTTGCCCAAGATCACAAGGAGCAGCATTGGGATTTGAACCGGCCACCTGTGGATTACAAGACTGGTGCTCTAGCCACTCCTCCACTATAGCAACATTCCATGTAGAATCTTCAATATTTATTTATTTAGATTTTGCTCACACCTTTTTCAGTAGTAGCTCAAGGTGAGTTACATTCAGGTACACTGGATATTTCTCTGTCCCAGGAGGGCTCACAATCTAAGTTTGTACCTGAGGCAATGGAGGGTTAAGTGACTTGCCCAAGATCACAAGGAGCAGCATTGGGATTTGAACCGGCCACCTGTGGATTGCAAGACAGGTGCTCTAACCACTAGGCCACTCCTCCACTCTTAGCACTCTTAAACAGCTAATGCATTTTAGTAATCAAGCCCTTTACATATCCTTAACTTTAGGGTTAACTACTAATTATTCATGCAGATACTTAAAGGAAAGCTTTCTCTGGTACAATGCAAGTAGTAACAAAGGCATCAGAATTATGATTTTTATTGCATTCTGTTATAAACCCTATTGGGTTAAACTCCATTCAAAGAAGGTGATATATAACTGTAACATAACATAAGCTGCAGAAACAGAGTAATTTTTTCTGTGTCACCAAGGGCATTTTGCAATGACCTTCATAGACACCATAGTCAAAATCCCTCTGTTCCTGAATGCCAGTCACAACAAGAAGCCAAATGGTCTGTGAGATTTAAATGACTGATTTTTTTTTTCTCAGATGCCTTCAGACACCTTTTGAAGGAAACTGTGAGGTGTCAATACCCAACCAGAATAATATCCATGCAGCAAGGCTGTCTTTTCTTTTTGCTAGATAGAAAGAAAAAGCTCAAGGTATTTGATTTTTTTTCTGGGATCAGTGTAACAGATATTTTGCTGCACAAATGAAGAAAATATATGATGTGGTCCATATTAAAGTACTTCTAAGCTGGAGTCATACATATACTTCATAGAAATTTCATGAATAAAAAATATGGAGGTTAATTAGTATTATTAATGTGCACTGTCTTCCAAATATGCTCTTGCCACTGGCTCATTGCTGCCCATTGACATGTATAGAACCCAGTTTGGTTTAATTTAGTTTATTTTATTTAAAATGTCATATAACATCTATATAAGATATATCATGAGGGAAGGAATTTCTAATTATCATCCTCCCTAATTCTATAAACTTGCCAACACAATTGTACGTTTAACACACAAAGTTGCACACATAAGTTATAGAAGAGTGGCAGTTATAAGTGTAACTTAATTTAATAATGAGTTGTTAATTGATGTTCACGAGTAATCATTGGCTATAATGGCTGCTAATTGCCATTAATTAGCAGCGACACGTGTCTGCCATTAGTCAGTGTTCTAAAATTTGGGCACACAAACTCCTGGATTCTTTATATGGCACCTGGATTTGTGTGCCAAAATTTGGGCGTGCTTCTGAGATGTGCATGCAAATTAATTGGCTAATAATGTCAATAATTGGGTGCTATCAACCAATCATTGAAGTTAATAGGCACCCGTTAAATTTTGCATGTGTATCTGGCTGAGTGCTATTTTATACGGCATGGTGCTTAACTCTACTAAGCAAACAAAAAGTGGAGAGGAAAATCCTCACACAAATTGAAGACAATACAAACAAAAAAGTGAGGACAAATGTGGAGGGAATCCAAAAAAAGCTTTATTAACAACCATAAAACGACCCGACACGGCCATGTTTCGGCATGTGAGCCTGCATCAGGGGTCAAACAAATCTCCTTTGGTTATTACTTGATAAGAAACCAAGAGAAAATCTGGTTATGGACTTCCCGCAAATTCAGAAATTAGAGAGCTCAACATATGATGCGCCTCAACGGCAGTATACAGAAGTGACGTCAGTAGTCATTTTATGGTTATTAATAAAGCTTTTTTGGATTCCCTCCACATTTGTCCTCACTTTTTTTGTTTGTATTGGCTTAACTCTACTAATGCATAACTCAAAAGGGGGGGTGTCGGGGCATTCTAAAAGAATTGCATGCATACTTCCAGAATGCTGCCTCAGCGCATCTAACTTGAGCTCCAGCATTTACGCTAGGTTTCAGCAGGTGTAAGTCTGGTGCCCAAAGTTAGACACGGGAATCTGTGTTATGCGCGATTCTATCAAGTACAACAATACACTTCTCCAGAGATCTTATAAGCTAAGTGGGTGACTACAGCAATAGGAGATAAACTGATCTACTCAAGGTCACAATGAATCTCAAAGGCCAGATCTCCCCTACTTTCGGCTTACTAATAAAATCCATCTTTGTGATTTGTTTTCTTAATATCAAAAGCCTACTGCAAAGCATAATCACCCTAGTTCTATTTATAGCCCTCAAAATTGCATGTGCAAATTTGGGTACATGCCCAAATTTTATGCACAATTTAGTTGCTTAATGAGCTATTTAGTGCTGATAATTGGGCACTAACAATCAGTTTTGAGAATAAGATGATTAGACTTCGTAACTCGTTACCATTCTCTGTGAAACACAGATCCCCAACCTCTGCAGGCATTGCTCCCCATCCCTTTTACACTGCAGTACCTTCTAAATGGAATTCTTTCGTTATTCCTTCTCTCCTCACCTAGAAAACACCATTAAACACATGCGGCTTACCACCTGTTTCTTGGACCCTCTCCCCTCCAGTTGGCTAAAACAGAATTATCATGGTCCTACTCCACTTCAACTTCACTTGCTCTCTTCAAATTTAGCTTCAGATATTGTTCCCTCTGTTTGGAAAAAGGCTGCTGTTAAGCCTTTACTCAAGAGTACCTCCATAGATCCATCTGTCCCATCTAATTATAGACCAGTTTCCAACGTCAGTATTGTTTCCAAGATTACTGAAAAGGTAGTCTTTGACCATCTCTCTCAGTGAGTCGATCAATTATCCATCCTTCACCCCAGACAAATGGGTCTCAGGACTCCTCACAGTACTAAAACTACTGTCATGGCACTTGTTAGTGATCTTCATTTTATCTTGAATAGGGGTAGCATTGCTTTTTAGGTATCTTTAGATCTTTCTGCAGCCTTTGATCTTGTTGACCACACTCTTCTTACACGTCTTCAGGATATAGAGATTGAAGGGACACCACTCGCCTGGTTCACGTTGTTCTTCATTGATCGTTCTTATTCCATTCACACTTCCAAGTCTGTGTCACCTGACATCCCTCTACACCGTAGAGTTCCACAAGACACCGTTTTATCACTGTTGCTATTTAATATTTTTATCAGCCCCCTAGCAATGCTATTGCAGGACGTCAATCTTTGTTTCTATATTTTTGCTGACGATATCCTTATTATTTTTCCCACATCAGGTTCAGCCCCAGATCTAACCCCGCTTCAAACAGCACTCCTTTCACCCTTCATCACTCAAACTTGTCCTCAAGCCTGCAAAGACCACCACTTGCTGCATCACTGGCACTCAGTTTAAGCCTTCTCTGGTTCCTTTCCTATTTGGTCTCTCAGTCGATTTTTTTAGATACCTGCATATTATCATTGACACTAGACTCTTTTATCAACCAGATTTCACATGCCATATGGACAGGATGTTTTTGGTTATGTTGCCTCTGTTCAAATTCCCATTACATTGACTCCACCTCCCTTCAAACTTTGGTCCGCGCGTGCATTATATCATGGTTAAGCTACTGTAATGTGATCTATAATGGCCTTCCTCATTTCCAATTATGCCGACTATAAACCCTACATAACACTGCTGCCAGGCTACTCTGTAAAGTAAAGAAATTTGATAGCATTACCCCTTTTCAAAACAACTCCATTGGCTTCCAGTAAAATATCAAATGCAATATAAAGTCTTCCTCCTTCCTCACAAAGTTTTGCATACAAGTAAACCTTCCTAGTTGTCCTCTATGATCATCCCTTACACTCCAACTCAAGCACTCCGATCTTTAGATTCTAATCAGCTGGTCCTACCGTCTCCTAGGGTTGCACATCATGAATCAACTAGGAAAACAGCTTTTTATTTTTTAACAACATGTCTAGGGAATAACTTGCCTTCAGAACAGATTTGAGCTCTCAAACGCCCTATTGAAGACCCATTTCTTTCAGCTTGCCTTTAATAATCCTCAGAATTGAGCACTTTCTTTGTTTTCCCTGTAATATAGTACAAGGACAGCCCTGTTAATTAAAATTTTAACTGTAGCATTTACATTGTATGATTGAATGTGTCTTTCCTATCTTAAATAGGAGTTCTTTTTTTTTGTTATACTTTTATTATTGTTATTGTAAACAATACTTAGCCTGTTAGCCTAATTTTGTGTCTGTAAACTGCATAGTCGCCTAAGGAATCACTTGCAGTATATCAACCAGCTCATTTTCAAAGGAGATCGCCGGCCATCTTCTGACACAAATCGGGAGATGGCCGGCGATCTCCTGATTCCGGCCAAATCAGTATAATCGAAAGCCGATTTTGGCCAGCGCCAACTGCTTACCGTGGCAGAGCCGGCCAACCTTCAAGGCAGGGTACAGAAGGCAGGACGGGGGTGGGGGCGGGTGGGGGCGTGGTTACGAGATAGCCGGCTTCGCCCGATAATGGAAAAAAGATGGCCGGCTCGGATGAGCATTTCACCAGCTGCACTTGGTCCATTTATTTTTAGGACCAAGTCACAAAAAAGTGCCCCAATTGACCAGATGACCACGGGAGGGAATCGGGGGTCACCTCCCCTTACTCCCCCAGTGGTCACCAACCCCCTCCCACCCCCCAAAAATATTAAAAAAACATTTTTTGCCAGCCTCTATGCCAGCCTCAAATGTCATACCCAGCTCCCTGACAGCAGTATGCAGGTCCCTGGAGCAGTGTTTAGTGGGTGCAGTGCACTTCAGGCAGGTGGACCCAGGCCCATCCCCCCCTACCTGTTACACTTGTGGTGATAAATATTGAGCCCTCAACCCCCCCAAACCCACTTTACCCACATGTAGGTGCCCCCTTCACCCCTTAGGGCTATGGTAATAGTGTAGAGTTGTGGGGAGTGGGTTTTGGGGGGATTTGGGGGGCTCAGTAAGGGAGCTATGCACCTGAGAGTTATTTTTATTTTTAATTTTTAGAAGTGCCCCCTAGGGTGCCCGGTTGGTGTCCTGGCATGTCAGGGGGGGCCAGTGCATTACAAATGCTGGCTCCTCCCACCACCAAAAGGCTTGCATTTTGCGGGATTTGAGATGGCCGGGCCCGGTTTCCATTATGGCCGAAAACTGAAGCAGGCCATCTCTAAGCCTGGCGATCTCAACATTTGACCTAAATGTTGAGATTTAGCTGGCGCAAACCATATTATTGAAAGAAAAGATGGCCGGCCATCTTTTTCGAAAATACGGTTGACTCCGCCCCTTTACGGCGCCAGCCCCGAAGATGGCCGGCCATCAATTTCGCTAGCACCGTTCGATTATGCCCCTCTAAGTGTCAGACATAAATAAATAAATAAATAAATAGTGAGATCTGGCAATGCTGCCTTTCATATGCCCTAGTGTAATTGTGGCCATGCTGCCTTTCAAATAAGAATAAGATGCCACTTACTTTAGCTTCAAGACTGTATATAGGTGCTCTGTAGAATTGTATGTATTAGAACAATTTGTGGAGTTATAGCGCCATTTCCACATAAAATTATCTCTCAGTAAATGCATCAAAGTACAGGTCACCAGGCACCAACTAATGAGCATACATAGAAACATTACTGTTGGTCTACCGAGAAGATGAACTAAGCAGGCTCAATGCAACCTGAGCTAACCTGATCACTGACCCCATGAAACCATGCACATTGCTGTACTTTCCTTCCCATTATAAGTTTGCACATCCTTGCTGCTGTCTCCCGCAAACGCAAAAGGATTCCGCAGTGTTTTTTGTTTGTTTTTGTGTTCCCGGACAGAAACAGCATAGGACTGTGCCATTCACCAAATTAATTCCACTTCAAAAGGTCTGCTCTATTAAAGGATTCTACCTTGCAATAAGGTATTAGAAATGGTGGGCAAACACCATTCCCCTAATCTGCGGGTAACTACACGCTACCTCATATCGGATGATCAAACTAGCCCTTCCCAATATGGCTGCCTCCAGGAGAAGGAGACCTCATCCATATGCCTGCCTCCCTGACCTCACCAAGATGGCATATCATCTCATCTAGATGGCAGCCCTCATTTAAAGGACACCTCACCAATATGGCCACCCTCCATGGAATAAAGTGCCCCAGTATATTTCTTTCCTCGTGGTTTTTTTTTTAACTGCGGACACATGGAAGGGCTTTAAGGAAACAAAAGGAGGAACATATGCCAGATGCTCAGCTGCATGATGAAGACTGAATGCGCATATTCGCGTCCCACAAATTGTCCCACGCGGGATGCATTGCACCCTTCCGAGCAAGCCTGTTATCATGCCACACCCCATGAAGCATAGCTAAAGTTACAGGGGGTGTAAGCAATCTGCTCAACGTCTTGAAGGTCCCCCCTAAGCTCTTGCAGAACTCACCGAGTGCCACAACCCTCCTACAAAGTTGTGCAGCAACAACAATGCGATTCTGAGAGCCGGAGCCCACAAAATGGTAAGTGCAGGCTCACCACCAACAAGACCGCATCATCAGGCCATGCTGAGTCGGGAGGAAATGCAGATCGATGACTCCAGTTGAGCGGCCAGGAGAAGCAGAATTTGATGACCCCAGTAGGAATGCACATAGTGAACAGGCCTAACCCCATAAGGGAAACAGGGTCCCCATCACTCACCCAAAGTGGGAAGCCAATGCAAATAGTGAAGGTGGGACAAGAATGCAGGGACATCGCGGGCAACAAAATGCTGTGCAACATGATGGGACGTGCCAGACTGGCTCTGTAGAAGATGGAAGCCCCTCAACGGAGGGTGAAGAAGCTGCTGTGAAAGCAGTGAGACCCGGCACTTCCTCAGCAAAAATTTGGAGAGTCTCCGAACCATTTAAAAGGCAGTGCTGTGCAGCTACTTCTGCCACATGCACACCTCGAGCCCAAATCTGAAGCAGCACCGGAACCCATAGAACTTGCTGCATGGCCGCTACTCTCAGCTGGACAACAAACAAGGTGAATGAGGTGATATGAGGGACAGCAGGAATGAATAAGCTGAGAAAAGTAAGCAAAACCTTTAAAATTGCACCACCGGGAGGGAGCAGCCAGAGCCATTGGAGAAGCAGGCAAAATGGTGATTGCATCTTTGCAAATGTTGCCTTTACCGCATCCCATGGCCACCCCTTTTTCCTGCCCCCTTTGTGACCTGCCTGTACCTCCCCTCTCTACTCTTCACTATCTCCCCGTTCCTAACCCTGATTTAACTTGCCTAGTCCTAGCTGCGAGCCCTTCCCCTATCCCCCAGCTTCCCCCTCTCTTGACCTCCTTTTTGGCCGTGCCAGGCCACCACCCGTTTATGCTTCTGACTGCCTTTACATCTGGGTCATTTCCCCTTTTGCATCTGTTACTGAGCAGAATCCTAAATTCGCTATTAAAATCATTGGAAATATTATTATATTATGATTTTTGTATACATTCCATTTATAGTCTATTGCATACTTCAGGGATGTAACGTTCATCTAAGCCATTCTTATGAAATTCTTATTAGTAGATATCTTACCTTTTTATAAGCTATCACTTTAAGAAATATATTCACTGTCAGGTGCAAACAAATGACTGTAGTCACAGTGTGGTGGTCCTTGACACTTTCTGCAAATAGAGCTATTGAAAAGGGACTTTGGTTGTTTTGTCCCTCTTGACATTTGCTTCCATTTGACTCATGACATCTGTTCACTGACTTCTGGTTGATGTCTTTGCAGTGAATATTTTGTGATTCTTCTGGGTTTCTAGGATTAGAAAGGCAAACATTTTATTACAATGCATTTGTATCTACTAGAGATGCAAGCTAATACCCTGGGCATGTGTTTTGCTGACTGTCAGGTCCATCCTGTCTTTACAATGAACTGATTATTCGTTTAGCTATATAACGGAACCACTTTTTTTAAAAAAATGGATGTTATCCCCCTTAAAATTTTAAAACTCTTGGGGTCAAAATTTATTTTTTAGGATTTATTTACCGCCTTTTTGAAGGAATTCACTCAAGGTGGTGTACAGCAAGAAGAAGTCAAACAATATTCAAATAACAATACAAAGTATGGCATAGAGGGGCATAATCAAACGGGAGTGCCCATCTCTAAGGGTGCCCATCTCTAAGGACGGCTCCACGAAGGGGCGGGGAAACCTGTATTGTAGAAACAAGATGGGCGTCCATCTTTTGTTTCGATAATACAGTTGGGGATGCCCAAATCTCAACATTTGGGATCGATCTTAGAGATGGGCAACCTTAGAGATGGGCAACCTCGGTTTTCGGCGATAATGGAAACCAAAGACATCCATCTCAAAAACGTTCAAATCCAAGCCCTTTGGTCGTGGGAGGAGCCAGCATTTGTAGTGCACTGGTCCCCCTGACATGCCAGGACACCAACCGGACACCCTAGGGGGCACTGCAGTGGATTCAGATATTGCTCCCAGGTGCATAGCTCCCTTACCTTGGGTGCTGAGCCCCCAACCCCCACCCCCCCAGGTCCACCTGCCTGAAGTACACTGCACCCACTACAACTGCTCAAGGGACCTGTATACTGCTGTGATGAACCTGAGTATGGCATTTGAGGCTGGCATAGAGGCTGGCAAAAAAGTATTTTTAAACTTGTTTTTATGGTGGGAGGGGGTTAGTGACCACTGGGGGAGTAAGGGGAGGTCATCCCCGATTCCCTCCGGTGGTCATCTGGTCAGTTGGGGCACCTTTTTGAGGCTTGGTCATGAAAAAAAATGGACCAAGTAAAGTCGGCTAAGTGCTCCTCAGGGACGCTCTTCTTTTTTCCATTATCAGCCGAGGACGCCCATCTCCTATTCACACCCCACACCCCGCCTTCGCTACCCTGCCGACACGCCCCTGTGAACTTTGGTCATCCCCGCAACGGAAAGCCATCGAGGGTGTCAAGAAATTGGCTTTCGATTATGCTGATTTGGGCGGCTTTGCAAGAAGGACGCCCATCTCCCGATTTGTGTCGAAAGATGGGCGTCCTTCCCTTTTGAAAATAAGTGTGTTAGTATACTACTTACAATATCAACACAATACATAATAGAACATTTTAATAGACAGTATTGGGTATAAGCAAAGTTGGAACATTAAAAGCCCTGTTTATCAAAGGTGCACTAGTGTTTTTAGCATGCGCTAAAAATTAGTGTTTGGTAACCATGTAGATACCCATGGGCATGTACATGGTTAGCGTGTGTTAAAAACACTAGCATGCCTTTGTAAGGACCCAGAGATAGGTAAGAGAATAAGAAGAGTTAAAAAAAAATAAGGGGACTAATTTAAAGAAATTTCTGAATAAATTATCAAGGTAGGAGCAGCTCGTATTGGAATAACTCCCACTCGCTAGTTCTTAGATGAATAGACCACCTTGACGTTATTCAGGGCATAGGAGCCAATTTTTCAAAATTATTGGGGGTGCTAAACCCAATGGAATTGACCTGTCCTTGGACACAATGGATTTCTTCAGTATTGGGGGTGTTCAAGCACCCACAGCAGCCACAGAGCTGGCTCCTATGATCCAGGGCAGTACTGGGGATTTCTGGAGGCAGATTCTGGAAGGAACCTGGAGTCATCTTGGCACGCCCCTTACGCGGGTCTTTCCAACGTGCTAAAGCCATTTTTAGCACAGCAATAAAATGTCGGTTTTTTGAATTTTTGTATTAATGGCTATCATTTAATGCACTCTATAACTGCGCTCCAGCCACAGAAAAAGCGGTCAGATCTAGTCTCACAATATCTTGTATGGGACACTACCTCAGATGACAGATGTATTGACGTCTCAGATCTGAAACTCCTAGTAGGATGGTGCACACAAAAGGTATCTTTCAGATATTTTAGTGCAGATCTATAGATAGCCTGATGCACATAACAGGAACAAATGCAACAAACAAACAAACAAACAAACAAACAAATAAATAAATAAATTGTACTCTGCACTGGTAACTAATGCAACTGTCTCAAAATTGGAGTAATATGTGCTGCCCAAGTTACACCTGTTACTAACCTACCAGCAGCTTTTTGGACTAACTGCAATGCCCTAACCCTGGTCCTTGCCATTCCAAGATAAAGAGCATTGCAGTAGTCCAAATGCAATAACATCATAGTCTGGATAACCCCACAAAAGTCATGGGGTGACAGCATTAATTTAAGTCTCAAAACAATCAAAACTGAGCAAAACAAGTGTGAATGACGTTGGATACCTGATCTTTTATTGACAGCCCAGAATCCAATAACAATCCCAATAACTTCAGAACATGCCGTACAGGCAATTTAACCCCCCCCCCCCCCCCCCCCCGATGATCAAAAAAGGTTGGCCAACACTCCTGCATCATTTCCCCACAAAACACAGAGAGCAAGAATAGTGTGTGAGGTCTTACCATCTACAAAATGGGAGAAGGTACTGTAAGTGCTCACATGCTAATTTTTTTAATGGCTGCGCACTAAGGGCAACATTGCTGCATGACTATTAATACAAAAAAATAGAAACAACCCCCTCATTTTTATGGCTGCATTAAAAATGGCCTTAGTATGCAGAAAAAACTTGCACAAGGACGTTGTAAGGCCAGTTTGTACTGCAGCTTAGTGAAAGGACCCCATGTACACCCACAATCGATTTGTGGTACTCACATGAATTTCATAAGTATATAAGTAATGCCACACTGGGAAAAGACCAAGGATCCATCGAGCCCAGCATCCTGTCCACAACAGCGGCCAATCCAGGCCAAGGGCAACTGGCGAGCTTCCCAAACGTACAAACATTCTATACGTTATTCCTGGAATTGTGGATTTTTCCCAAGTCCATTTAGTAGTGGTTTTTGGACTTGTCCTTTAGGAAACCGTCTAACCCCTTTTTAAACTCTGCCAAGCTAACCGCCTTCACCACGTTCTCCGGCAACGAATTCCAGAGTTTAATTATGCGTTGGGTGAAGAAAACGTTTCTCCGATTTGTTTTAAATTTACTACACTGTAGTTTCATCGCCCCCTAGTCCTAGTATTTTTGGAAAGCGTGAACAGACGCTTCACATCCACCTGTTCCACTCCACTCATTATTTTATATACCTCTATCATGTCTCTCCTAAGCCGTCTCTTCTCCAAGCTGAAAAGCCCTAGCCTCCTTAGTCTTTCTTCTTAATGTGCATAAAGGTGAATACAAATTTTTTATGAAGTGGATGCAATCACTAAAAAAAAGGTCTGAAATTCCAGAAAAAGGCCAAATTATGGGCCCCTTTTACCAAGCTGCGTCAAAAGGGGGCCTGCGCTGGTGTCGGCACGTGTTTTTCACGCACACTGAGGACACCTTTTACCGCAGCGGGTAAAAGGGAAGTCTCTCTTTCCTGCAGGAAATGGCCATGCTGCAAGTAAAGCATTTGCCATGTGGCCATTTCGGGGGAGGAGTCTTACTGCCACCCATTGGGTGGCATTAAGGGCTCCCGCGCTAATCCAGCGGTAACCAGGCAGTGCGCGGCACTGCCCGATTACCGCCAGGTGCACTCCAACGCTACAAAAAGAAATATATTATTCTAGCACCAGATATGACGACGCGCTAGGGGTGGGAAGTACCACCGGGCTGCTGCGGTAGCCCGCGGTACTTCCTGTTTAGCGAGCGGTAAGCTTGCATTGGGCTTACCCCCTTAGTAAAAAGAGCCCTAACTGAACAGTTTTCTCACAAGTCTTCGAATAACAATGACTCCTTTCATGCTGTTGTAACACATGAAAGCTTTGAATAAAAACTGGTTGAAGAATTAACTACTACTACTACTACTACTATTTAGCATTTCTATAGCGCTACAAGGCATACGCAGCGCTGCACAAACATAGAAGAAAGACAGTCCCTGCTCAAAGAGCTTACAATCTAATAGACAAAAAATAAATAAAGTAAGCAAATCAAATCGATTAATGTGAACGGGAAGGAAGAGAGGAGGGTAGGTGGAGGCGAGTGGTTACAAGTGGTTATGAGTCAAAAGCAATGTTAAAGAGGTGGGCTTTCAGTCTAGATTTAAAGGTGGCCAAGGATGGGGCAAGACGTAGGGGCTCGGGAAGTTTATTCCAGGCGTAGGGTGCAGCGAGACAGAAGGCGCGAAGTCTGGAGTTGGCAGTAGTGGAGAAGTGAACAGATAAGAAGGATTTATCCATGGAGCGGAGTGCACGGGAAGGGGTGTAGGGAAAGACGAGTGTGGAGAGATACTGGGGAGCAGCAGAGTGAGTACATTTATAGGTTAGTAGAAGAAGTTTGAACAGGATGCGAAAACGGATAGGGAGCCAGTGAAGGGTCTTGAGGAGAGGGGTAGTATGAGTAAAGCGACCCTGGCGGAAGACGAGACGGGCAGCAGAGTTTTGAACCGATTGGAGAGGGGAGAGGTGACTAAGTGGGAGGCCAGCAAGAAGCAGATTGCAGTAGTCTAAACGAGAGGTGACAAGGGTGAAATGATAGTAAAATCTATGTTAATTTAATATAAATAAGTAGTGTGAAAATGTGCATGTAAATAAATGTTTAATGGTACTTCTTTTTTTAATGTGCATCTCATGGTTGGGCTTTTCCCTTCCATTAGCTTTCATCTCCACGTCCCTTAACATGGGGCTCCCTAGACACATATTTGCTCACGTAGATGTTTAATCAACCAGTAATCGTCTGAAAACGTATGAGTACGGAGTTTCCAAAAACATACCCTTTCAGATAGAACATGTCCACCATGGGCTATTAAGTCAGTTGCTTTTCCTCATAGTTTTTTATTACCTCCCTCCCAGATAAATCAGTCCACTATTTTATTACCTAGTTAACACACACCAGTGTGGTAGCTGGCCTCTTCTGTCTTCACATTTAGCAAAACAGTTCCTACCTTCAAGTTGCCTCTTGGTTTGCTTTCAGTAGTTAATCTGTTTGGACATCGTGTTAATCAGGTGATCAGGCAATTCAGATTTATTTAATGGCTCCTGTCTAAAGATAGTCACAGCTGCATAAATCTTAAAACTCATACCACAAAGAATCACAGGTAAATCACTAGGTATTCCTGTTAAAAAAACAAATTGGCTGATGTTTACTGATCGGGCTAAAAAGAAAGCCGTAGATTTTTTATTAAGGTTGATCAACAGCAGCACCGCTCTATAACCTGCTGTTTATACAGCATCCATTATTGCATAATTGTTACTGTAACAACAACAACAACAACAACAAAAAAAGGAAAACAGAAAGAAAAGGACAAAATCAAAAACTATGATACCCAATCTGTAAGCAAATATATGTTGTAGCCAAGAGCCTTTCACAAGACATGGAGAAAAAGACCACAATGGAGGAAAATATAAAGGGAACTAAACCCTTATTACACAGCCACGTCACTGCTCAGAAAAAAAATCCATATAAGCTTTATTTTCCTATAGACAGAGTGGGGTAGGTGTAATTTAAGAAACCATTGAGATTAGTGGATAGTTTATTTGCATTTCAAGTTGCTAGATTAGGGAAAGACATTTCAAATACTTTGGCAATGTCCCCAAATTATAAAAATTTTAGGAAGAACATTAAAACATCTCTTTTTCAGAAATTTGTATTGCTTAATAAGCTGTCATTTTTAGGTAGGAACCATTGTTTTGCAGAATTTTGTAATTCCTGGCTATATCAAGTCCTCTTTAAATTGTAATTTGCTTAGCAGCAGAGTGTGGCAGAGCATGGATGGTTGCATGCAATGTACATGAAAATGTTTAGGTCTAATCTATGTGCCTTAAATCTAGGTGCAATTTCTGCAGGATTAAATGCTAGGATGCCGTGTATTATACATGCAAACATTTTGGTCTAATCTATGTGCCTTGAATCTAGGTGTGATTTCTGTAGGATTATGCACTAGGATGCTGTGTATTATTATACATGCAAATAAGCGAATAAAAGGAGGTAAAAAAAACCTCATGGTGCCGTGAGATGTGAAACAAAAAAAGTGAGGAGAACCAAGGAGGATACCAAAAAAACTTTATTGGGTATTTAAAAAATGACCTGACACGGCCGTGTTTCGACCCTAAGGCCTGCAACAGGGGTCTTGATCAATCTCAGATGTTGCAGTCTAATATTATACACCGATGAAAATTTGTTGTGAAATCAAAAGCTTCTTTGGTCTGTATTGTAGAGAGCAGGTAAAAGGATGCCCAACACAGCTGTGTTTCGCCCAGCAGGACTGCTTCAGGGGTGATATAATACTTCTCCCATAATAGCGACACACATAGTAATAGAAAAAAAGAGGAAATCCGATATATGCAGGGATTGAAAGGCAAACCAAACTACAGCGCCCACAGGTTTGTGTGCGAAACGCCACCAATTTTCTCTTGTGGCAAGGGATCTGATTAGGTTTATAATATTACAATCAAAGAATATCCTTGAACAGAAATTCAGTTATTACAATGCAGTCTAAGAAATCCTAAGTAACAAGTCACACACTGCAGTCCACAAATGGAGGGGGGAACCCAGATCAAAGGAAAATCCATAGGAAACCAGAAACATACTAAGGGCCTCTTTTTTATTTATTTATTTATTTACAGCATTTATATCCCGCATTTTCCCACCCACGGGTAGCCCCAATGTGGCTTACAGTAATTTACAAAAGCGTACATCAAATCTTCAAACAAACAGTCAACGGCATTGTAGGGAAAGGGATATGTGAGTAATAGCAGAGGTGGGAAAATAGGGATAGCAAATACAATTCAATAGGTTGCGGTGCGGGGCGGGTCAAGAGCATAAGCCTTTCCAAATAAGTAGGTCTTAAGGTATCCTTTGAAGGTCGGATGATCAGGGATAACTTTCACGAATCTTGGTAGGCCATTCCACAGTTGTGCGCTAATATAGGAGAAAGTGGTGGCATAAGTAGGTTTATACTTGAGGCCACTGTAGATTGGGTAATGCAGATTTAGGTACAAACAAGCTTGTCTGTGAGAGTTTCCAGGTGGTAAGCTGACGAGGGCGTCCATATACGCAGGGGCTTCGCCATAGAGAATTGTATGCACCAAAGCGCAAATTCTAAATGTTATTCAGTCTTTACAGGGAGCCAGTGCAGTTTCTCACGAAAGACTGAGTTAAACCTTGAAACACTTCTCTAGGGAAGTAAGGTTTTATGCGTTTTAGCTTCCAAAGAAGCCATGCTAGCAATATCCGGTGCTGCAAATGAGGGAAAGCCCATTTCGTTCCTAACCAGGCTTTGTGAAAGAATCCCTAAAGAAATAAACAAAGCACAAATTAGTGTAAGTACCTGATGCTATTAACTTTCAAAAGACCTAGGGCTAGATTCGTTATAAGGTGCCAAAACAAAAACATTTTACCAAATAAGTGCTATTCTATAAGCTGTGCTTAAAGTTAGGCGTGGTTTATAGATAGTGCTTATGCTTGGGAATCGTGCCTAACTTTAGGTGCATCCAGTTGCACCAGCTGAAATGTGGTGCAAATGTACATGCCTGCATTAGGTGCATATCCCCACTATTCTGTAAAAATACACGTTAATTTTAGGAATGCCCCATTATGCCCATGACCCTCCAATTTCCATGCCTACTTTTTCAGATCGCATGTAAATTTTAGGTACAGATCTTGCACCTAAATTTACACAAGTACAAGCCAATTAAATGTAATTAGTGCCGATAATTGCTTATTAAAAAGCCAATTATTATTACTAATTAGATCATTAGTCAGTTAAATTGCGTTTGCAAATTGGGTGAATTTTTGAAATTTTACGCAATTTTTGGTGACTTTTATAGAATTAGGGGGCTACTGACTAAGGAGCAGTGGGAAATGGCCGAGAGATGCCTCTTCTTTCAAGAAAATATTGCAGTTGTGAAGGTTCATAAAAAAATATATCTGCTACGATGATAGGAAAGAACCCAGCCACCTCCTAAAGGGAGGCTGGGCACAACCGGGCCGATGGCCTGCGACGTTAGGGAGGGCAGGGGGGGGAGGGGAGAGGAGAGGAAAGAAGGGCACAGGGAAGGGGAAGGGAAACCAGGCAGACAAAGGGTTAAGGCAGGGGGGAGGGGCGGGAGGAAGGAGAATAAAAGGAGAGGAAGAAAGGCGACCCACCCTTGGAAACCCAGACGGCCAGGTGTAAGCTCCTTAAGCGGGATGCACCAGGAGTCTACAGGTGCGGGTAATTGGCACAGGGAACCCACAGGCTGCTTGTGCGGCAACCTGGGGGGCATACTAAGCATTTGTGAGGTCCAAAGCTGTGTACCCCGTTATTAACAGATGATGATATGTAGTTATGTGTGTGTATACGATAATTATGTTTTGACGTATGGTGTGTTTTAATTGTAAGCTAAACGTTCCTGGCTGCGGCCAAAATAAAATCCAACTTTCTTTAAGATGCGTTCAGTGTGGCATTTCTGGGAAGGGGAGCAAGTGCCAAGTGCACGAGTTGTGAAAACATTTACATGGAAAATGCAACTGAAAATTAACTCCTAAATCGAAAAGCGATTGACGAAGTGCCAAAAATTTCATCTGCCTAAGTTGTGTCCACCTACAGACCTCTGGAAAAACAAACACTCTTTCTCCCATAAAGGAAACATTTCTTAACTTATAATATAATCTCAAGGTGGATTCTTTATCCTGAAGAAAGACCATAGAGACCAATAAGGTAGATTGACCAACTATTTTAATTTCAGACATCTCCAAGAGCTCAGAAATATTCAGCCCCCTTCCGTAATCTACCATCTCTGTCTCTGTTTTTGAAAGAGTCAAATAATATATTTATTTTGAACAAGAGCCATATTAATCTCAGAAAATTAAAAAATTGATGTCAGACACTTATAGGAAAGTTTGTTAGGTTCCATTATACTAGAAACTGGAAAATTCAGAAATCTTACATTTAAATCGCCACGCTTGTTCTCCAAGGGAGGTGGTGATAATGCCGTTGTATAAGTCTCTGGTGAGGCCCCATTTGGAGTACTGCATGCAGTTCTGGAGACTGCGCCTACGGAAAGATATAAACAGGATGAAGTCGGTCCAGAGGGCGGCTACGAAATTAGTAAGCGGTCTTGAATGCAAAAATTATAGGGATAGGCTGATGAACCTCAACATGTATACGCTGGAAGAGAGGAGGGAGCGAGGAAACATGATAGAGACGTTTAAATATCTCAAGGGCATTTATGTACAGGAAGAGAGCCTTTTTCAAATGAAGGAGAGCTCTGGAATGAGGGGGCATACGACAAAGTTAAGAGGGAATAGGCTTAGGAGTAACCTAAGAAAGTATTATTTCACAGAAAAGGTGGTGGAGGCGTGGAATGGCCTCCCGGTAGAGGTGGTGGAGTCGAGGACTGTTCCAGAATTTTAAAAGGCATAGGATAAGCATGTGGGATCGCTTAGGAACATGAAGAATTAGGGGTTACAGAGGATGGGCAGACTGGATGGGTCATATGGCCTTTATCTGCCGTCATGTTTCTATGTTTACTAAGTCGTGCAGGTGCCTACGCGCACCCAACATGCACTAAGTTTGAACTACCGCCTGGCTACCGTTTGGCTCAGGCGGTAATTTCATTTTTTACATGCATCCACTATGCGTGTGGAAAATGTCTGGTGTGCAGAACTAAGCAGGCGGTAATCAAAAAGACTTTTTTTGGGTCAAAAATGGACGTGCGGCAAAATAAAAATTAGCGTGAGTCCAGTTTGGGCCTGAGACCTTACTGCTATGTCAATGGGTGGCGATAAGGTCTCAGGCCCAAACTGGACTCACGCTAATTTTTATTTTGCCGCACGTCCATTTTTGACCCAAAAAAAGGTCTTTTTTGCAGGTGCCCTGAAAAATGGACCTGCGTGCGTCTAATACACACATCTACAAGCGTAGGCTATTTTTCAGCACATCTTAGTAAAAGGACCCCATGTTTTCTACCTGCTATCTTTTCAGCAACTGAAGTTTTTACTTCTGCAATCGATTTTTCCACATTATCAATTCTCGTAACTTGCTGCTTTAGGTTAGTTTCTAACATGTTTCTTTTACAAAGCCGCGCTAGTGATTCCTTTGTGGTAAATGAGATGAAGACCACTATGGACATAAATCACTAGCGTGGCTTTGTGAAAGAGTCCCTAAGTTTGACAAACTAGTTAAAGATTTCATCAAAATTGTGAAACATTTGAGCAAAACTTGCATAGGCTAGTATGTTTTTAAAGACACATCTTTATTTTTGTACCCCGCTCATGGCAGGCTCAATGCGGCAGGCAATGGAGGGTTAAGTGATTTGCCCAGAGTCACAAGGAGCTGCCTGTGCCGGGAATGGAACTCAGTTCCTTAGTTCCCCAGGACCAAAGTCCACCACCCTAACCATTAGGCCACTCCTCCACTCTAGACTGTTCATATATTCTGATATTGCTATCTTTTGCTCCTACTGTCTTGACCTCATTGAGAAAGGTTTGGCCTCTGAAAGCTAATCAAAAAATGGGGGGCACGCAATAAAGCTACAAAGTAGTACATTTAAAACAAATCAGAGAAAATATTTCTTCACTCAATGTGTAATTGAACTCTGGAATTTATTGCCAGAGAATGTGGTAAAAGCAGTAAGCTTAGCGGGGTTTAAAAAAGGTTTGGATAGCTTCCTAAAAGAAAAGTCCATAAGCCATTATTAAAATGGACGAGAAAATCCACTGCTTATTTCTAGGATAAGCAGCATAAAATGTATTGTATTGTTTTGGAATCTTGCCAGGTACTTGTGACCTGGATTGTCACTGCTGGAAACAAGATACTGGGCTTCATGGACCTTCAGTCTGTCCCAGTATGGCAACGCTTATGTTCTTATGCCATGTTATGTTCATTAGTCCAATAAAAAGATATAAGCTTATTTTTCAGTTTTGCTGTTAATGAACCTTTAAAGCATGAAACTACCTAATGAATCCTGACAGAACACTCACAAAATGGAACTCTAACCTGTTCTGGTACAAAATGGTACAGGTACTACTTTAACAATTATGGGTTCCCAAGATTATCATGCTTATATATCAAGTTGTGATTCTTACTATGTTAGCTTATATATATATTTTTTTTTATACCCTGCACTTTCCCACTCATGGCAGGCTCAATGCAGCTTAGGTACTTATTTGTACTTGGAGCAATGGAGGGTTAAGTGACTTGCCCACAGTCACAAGGAGCTGCCTGTGCCTGCAATGGGAATCGAACCCAGTTCACCAGGACCAAAGTCCACCACTCTAACCACTAGGCCACTCCTAGTTAAGCCTTATTATGTCAGTATTATATTATCAGTTAATCCTAACAGATAGAACATAAGAACAGCCATACTGGGTCAGACCGGTGGTCCATCCAGCCCAGTATCCTTCTTCCAGCAGTGGCCAATCCAGGTCACAAGTACCTGACAGAAACACAATTCCTAGCACCATTGCATGTTACCAGTCCCAGGGCAAGAAGTGGTTTCCCCCCATGTTCATCTCAATAACAGGCTATGGACATTTCCTTCAGGAACTTGGCCGAACCTTTTTTTAAAATTATTTTTATTTATAACCATTTAAATTTTTACAAGCGATAAAACAACTTGCCGGAAATACAGAGAAAGTAATATATAGGAATTATTTCAATAAGGTAATTCTATTCTCTTCCTTAGACCACTAAATAGGGAGAGTGAAACAAGACAAGGAGATCAATTAAACAGTAAACAGAAAACAAAAAAGTGGTATTAACCTGATTATCCCCAGATATTACTCGTCTAATTCATTATTCCACATTGATCATCTGGTTGGCTTCTTCAAGGCCAATACTGTGTATAGTCAAATCATTTCATTGAAAACATACTTATTGTCCAATATTAGTTAGAAATAATAGATCTAATTACATTCTTTCTCGTTTAAAAATCAGAAGTTATTTAACAATACATATACTTAAGTCTCTAATTCAAATCCCACTGATTAAAGTAATCCCAGTTTTCACAGGCTTCACTCCTTTTAAAGTAATAATTGAGGAAATATTTCTGAGGAAAACAGTCCCAACCTTTTTTAAAACCAGATATGCTAACCACTGCTACCACATCCTCCGGCAAAGAGTTCCAGAGCTTAACTATTCTTTGAGTGAAAAAATATTTCCATGCAAATTTATTGAGTGTCCCCTGGTCTTTCTACTTTTTGAATGAGAGAAAAACCAATTCACCTTCACCTGTTCCACTACACTCAGGATTCTGTAGACCTCAATCATGTCCCCCCTTAGCCATCTCTTGTCAAGCTGAGCTAGATGGACCATTGGTCTGACCCAGTATGCTGCCATTTTCAAGTAACAGGTAAACACTAACAAGATTTATTGCATGTTTTTCATTTCTAATCCAAAATACACAAGAGAAAATTTTGTTTTGTTTACTTCATTGAAGTATATGGTAAAATAGTTTGACACACACACTAATCCACTCTCTGTGTGCTAAATTGATTTAGTGCCTGAGAAAATGGCAAAATGAAATAAATTTTAAAAAAAACAACAACAGACAAATGAAACAAAATTGCTTGCATGTTTGTTCCTAGCTCTGGATGTGCTTAAGCAACACGATATTCTCTCAGCAACTTCTATGACCTTATTATCAAGCACCTATAAATTTGTAGGTAATCTTGAATAACTATCCTTTTAAGACATGTTTAACCCAAGCTGTAGCTTGCATTGGGAACAGACGCATAGCCAGACTTCGGTGGGAGGGGGGTCCAGAGCCCGAGGTGAGGGGGCACATTTTAACCCCCCCCCCCCCCCCCGGTGCCCCTGACCCACCATTGCTGACCCCCCCGACGACAACGCCACCACCACCACCACCACCAACTTTGATCCCCCCCCGACAACGACCCTCTCAACCCCCCCCCACCAACCCTCCCCCGCCGTCGCCTACCTTTGCTGGCGGGGGACCCCAACCCCCGCCAGCCGAGGTTGTACGTGCAGGACGTCAGACTCACAGAAACAGAACGAAGAAAGAAGAGGACCTCAGCTGGTGGGGGTTGAGGTCCCCCGCCAGCAAAGGTAGGTGACGGCGACGGTGGAGGAGGGTTGGTGGCGGGAGGGGGGGGTCGAGAGGGTCGTCAGCAGGGGGATCCAGGGCCAAATCTACGGGGGCCCAGGCCCCCCACATAGCTATGCCCCCGATTGGGAAGTACGCATCTGCCTGTCTGTCTATTTATCTGTATAGAATTTCTTTATGCATAGGCACACATACAGACACACACAAAGATATACACATTAAAACACCCAAAAGCACGTGAGAATATGCAAAGACACAAATACATACAAAAACACACAGGGCCCTGTGTACTAAGGTGCACTAGTATTTTTATTACGTGCTAAAAATTAGTGCACGCTAACCATGTAGATGCCCATAGGAATATTATGGTTATCTACACGGTTAGCATGTGCTAATGCTTAGCATACGCTAAAAACACTAGCGTGCCTCTAGCGCAGCTTTGTAAACAGGGCCCACAGACACACATGAAAACATAAAAGACACAAAAACACAAAGATGTAAACACACACACACAGCAAGAAACAAATGCCTCAATCAAACTCTGTCACCCTAATCAGACGCAGTTAACTCACGTCTTTTTAAACACCCAGTCCCCAAACAGACAGGCATGAGTTGGCAAATGGAGGGAAAGGAAATGTGTCATTTTATGATGCCACCACATGTGCGCTTCTTAACTTGTTTCAAATTGCCTTAGGTACCAGTTCTCGGATGACCCTTAGGAGAACAGTTGAACTTATCCCGTTGCGTGCACTGATGCAGAACAAAAGTTAGAGACAAGGTACCTATCACTCAATCAGGCATTAATGAAAGATCACTGTAAGAAGACTTGCACTGGGTCATATGGAAGAGGACCCCAACCATCAAAAACTATTGCCTAGGACCAGAAAAGGAATCTGAAACAGAGAATAACAAAGACAGTTTGTGACAAAGCTGACACAAGGCATTCTGAAAGGAGTGAAATCAATTGTGACATTTTTCATTTATTTGTAAATGCCTCCGTGGCAGAACACTCACTCAAAACGACAGTTGACTCGTTCAGACTAGGGGAGGCAAAGGTAGAATAGAGGAATCCTGACAGTTTATTTAATGAGATTCTGCATTAGGGCCACTCTCTAACACTTTCCCCCAACAAGGAGCTTGCCCTTCCCTTCCAATCTCATATCCCAGTCATTTGGAAAGCATTAACCCTATGAAAAACTGAACTAACTCGTCTTTAATCTGCATGACTGCTCCATTTTTTTCCATCTCATCTTCCAATTAGAGCAGAAGGAATTGGTAAAGATAGGTTTGGAACGACTGTATATTTGTATGGAGAAATCTTTGACCCGGCATATGGTCGTATTACCGTGTCCGTCTTGAGGCCCTTTTGCTAAGCTGCAATAAACACTAACTTGTGCTTACCGCAGGGTAAAAAGCACTACCATGGGACACGCTTGGGACCCCTTTTACAAAGGAGCACTAGCATTTTTAGCACATGCTAAATGCTAGAGATGACCTTAACCCATAAAATCATCCATGAAGAAGCTCCATCGTACATGTCAGACCTAATTGACTTACCTGCACGAAACATCAAAAGTTCATCACGTACCTTCTTAAACCTCCACTACCCCAATTGTAGATCACTACACGCATCTACCTTCACATACCTCTGCACAAAATCATGGAATAAACTACCGAATGCTATAAAAACAACGCATGACTTGACAACCTTCCGGAAGTTATTGAAGACGCACCTGTTCGAAGAGACTTACAATAAAAATCCTCCTTAATGACTTGATTTCATTCTATATCTAAACCAACTAATACTGATCCCTTCTAATTTGATTATGTTAATCACATTATCGCTATTGCTCATTATATCTTACCTGTTTTATTTTGTGTTATGTAAATAATTCTACTGACCTATCTACCTAATTTCTTACACAGTAATATGTTAAATTAGACCATACCTCTTACTCTGTTTATGATTATACCTTTTGCAACCTAGTGGAAGCCACATTGAGCCTGCAAATAGGTGGGAAAATGTGGGGTACAAATGCAGCAAATAAATAAATAAAATATTCTTATTGGCGTCTGTAGCGTTTAACACGCCACTGATCATTAGCACACAGTAAAAATGCTAGCGTGCCTTTGTAAAAGGCCCCCTTAGGCATCCCGCAGTAGTTTTGGAATCGGTACGCACGTTCCATGCGCTAAAAAATAGAATTTATTTTTTAGTGCTGGGGTGTGTATGTGGGTGGAGAGTAGGTGTTCTCTGTGCTAATCGGTTAGCGCAACTACATCACCGCACGTTAGCTGATTAACATGTGCTTAGCATGTGAAACCCCTTACTACTTAGAAAGTAGGTGCATTGGGAAATGGCTATAATAAATTGAAGCAAAACAGCAAAAGTAGAGGCTGACAAATGCGCAAACCAATAGGGAGATAATCTCAAAAAAACAGTTTATTCCGAATATTCATATCAATATCAAGGACCCGACACGGTCCGTGTTTCGGCACCAAAGCGCCTGCCTCAGGGGTCACAATCAACTTTCTCTGAGGAGAAGCTGATAGGCTTGAATTCCTTTATGTATGCAAGTTAATCCACAGAGAGAACAAAGGAACAGCCAACCGATCAGCAAACACCATGTCACATGTTTTTTGAGATTATCTCCCTATTGGTTTGCGCATTTGTCAGCCTCTACTTTTGCTGTTTTGCTTTGACTTTCCGTGGAGGCTCCTCCTGTCTTCTTGGATTTGCTCTTCACCTCCATATAATAAATTGAATGCATGTGTATAAATATGCACTTCGATTTTTATGTAGTCTATATCTAGGCATTCCTGGTGGTGGTGTTTGGGGTGGATTTGAGGCAGAAATAGTGAAGCACAGTTTTCAGAGCAGGTGAACGTTCTGAGATCCTATTTTATGCAGGTACATAGCTCACGTTATCCTTATAAAATAATAATGTAATAGTGGCCAAAAATGTCAAAAAACTAAACCTAAAAATCAGGACACATGGAGGGGCATAATCGAATGCGAACGCCCATCTCCATGGGCGCCTATCTCCGAGGACGGATACGCGAAGGGGCGGGCCAGACCGTATTTTCGAAAAAAATGGGCGTCCAACTTTTCTTTCGATAATACGGTTTGTGCCGGGCAAATGCATCGCATTTGAGCGGATTTGAGCTGGGCGGTATTGGTTTTCAGTGATAATGGAAACCGAAGGCGCCCAGCTCAAAAACTAACAAATGCAAGGCATTTGGTCATGGGAGGGGCCAGGATTCGTAGGGCACTGGGCCCCCTCACATGCCAGGACACCAACCGGGCACCCTAGGGGGCACTTTGTAACAATTAAAAAATATATATATACCTCCCAAGTCCATAGTTCCCTTACCTTGGGTGCTGAGCCTCCCAAATCCCCCCCAAAACCCACTCCCCACAACTCTACATCATTACCATAGCACTTATGGCTGAAGGGGGGCACCTAGATGTGGGTACAGTGGGTTTTGGGGCGGTTTGGAGGGCTCCCATTTACCAGCACAAGTGTAACAGGTAGGGACATTTGAGGCTGAAATACAGGCTGGAAAAAAAGTTTTAAAAGTGTTTTTTTGGGGGTGGGAGGGGGTTAGTGACCACTGGGGGAGTCAGGGGAGGTCATCCCCGATTCCCTCCGGTGGTCATCTGGGCAGATGGGGCACTTTTTGGGGACTTGTTCGTAAAAAAAAAGGGTCCAGAAAAAGTGACCCAAATTCTCGCTTCTGGCGCCCTTCTTTTTTCCATTATCGGCTGAGCGCGCCCATCTCTCCTCAGCCGATAAACACGCCCCAGTCCTGCCTTCACCTCGCCTCTGACACGCCCCCACCCCGCCTTCACCACGCCTCCGACACGCCCCCATCGACTTTGTTGGTTCCTGTGACAGACTGCAGTTGGAGGCACCCAAAATCGGCTTTCGATTATAACGATTTAGGCGCCCACTGGAGAAAGGCGCCCATCTCCCGATTTGGGTCAAAATACACAACTGAAATTGTGAAGAAACAGGCATCCCAAGTGGTTAATCATGCCAATACAATTTTTCATGGGCAAATAAGTACCACTCCTATCATATGCCTCTCCCAATAAAATATGGAGCGATGCACTATGCTCAAAATTTCAAAAACAACATTTAACAGAAACATTTTTTAAAATTTATAGCATCTTACGCTGCTTTCTCCAACTTTAAAAAATAGATATCTTGAAAAATAAACAGAAGCCCAAACAAACATCATCAAAACTTTGTCTTCAATCATTTATTGACTTGACGTCTGTGCTTTGGAAAATGTCTTCTTCAGGGGTCTTCTCTTTCATCTTATGATAGCGCATAGAAAACTCCAAAATTATAAACTTGTAAAAACCTGATTGAAATTTCCTGATCGTTAATATAGGCTAGGTTCCTCTCTCAAATCACGTTGCATGTTCTGACCAACTGTAACACAACCCTGAGAACCGATTCAAGTCATTTTGATGCCTCTTTCTTCACACATTTGAGTTGTGTGTTTCATTATTATGTGTGTTCTAATTTCTGGGTTCTTTTGCCTTTATAAAATAGGCATTAAATACACATGATTTTGGAAATTTTTTTATAGGTGCAGATTTAAGTCCATCTTATTTGACAGTCTGACCTGTAGCAGTTGAGTGGTGTCATTTTGAACCTGAAGGCCCTTTTTTTAGCAGTTGTAACATGAGACTACATGCAGGAAGATAAAGGCAGTTAGCTTAGCGGAGTTTAAAAAAGGTTTGGACGGCTTCCTAAAGGAAAAGTCCATAGACCGTTATTAAACGGACTTGGGGAAAATCCACTATTTCTGGGATAAGCAGTATAAAATGTTTTGTACATTTTTGGGATCTTGACGGATATTTGTGACCTGGATTGGCCACTGTTGGAAACAGGATGCTGGGCTGGATGGACCTTTGGTCTTTCCCAGTATGGCAATACTTTTGTACTTACGTACTTATGTACTAGGGGTCAGAAGGTGCCATTTGTCCACCCTGTAGGTGTTAAATGGCTGGTGAGGGATAGGATCGGAGGGTGTTATCAGGAAATTGCCAGGGGGCAGGAACATAAGAATTGAATGCCAGAGAAGCTGTTGGGGGGTTGAAATGCTGGCAGGTGCCCCTTTAGGACGCTCCTAGGGAGCATCAAACAGTGCATCAGTAGCTCAATGTTCTTGGGGAGGATAGATAACGCCAGCTCAAAGCTGGTATGCCTTACCAAAAATAATGCAGTTTGAGAGCATAAGCACAAGGTGTGTTATTCAGTTTACATAATAATGAGGTAATTTGCATTTATTTGCATTGTTTGCATCTTATTATTTTGGTCATGATGTGCTGCCAAAAACATACATTAAGGGCAAATAACACACTTTTTTTGCCATTTAATGCACATAAGTAATGTTGGGGGTTAATGAGGGGAAAAAGCAGAAATTGTTAAAGGTATAACTAAATCCTAAACCATCTGCTTAAATCCTTTGGAAAATTTCCCTGTATAAAAAGCAGAAGTTCTCCAAACTTCCCCTTTAGCAATATAAGCCACCTAGAATTATGACTGAAGCCAGAACGTAAGTGTTGGGTGCAGTTATAATTTATGTCAGCATCCTCTCGGAGAAGATACAAAACTGACTGCTTAAGATGCATGGTTTTTTTTCCTCAAGATTCATGGCTTTTATCAAACCCTATCCTGCATAAATCTGAAGCCTCTCCACATAATCAATACAAATACAAAAGTTAACCTATGCCTCTTTTCTGAATTTAATGAGCATAGAGATGTGATATCAGGTAAGCATTATCAAGTCTACATATCCAAGGTGAAACGCAACGCGGGGAAGCAAATTGCCTGACTTTCCTCTCCCTCCTCCTGCATTCGATTTGTTTATTACTTTGATGTTATCAGAGCAATAAAACATAGCCGGGGCTGCTAAAGGAATGATTTCAATGCCCAGTCTTATGCAAGCAAACTGATACTTCTTCTGATCGGAGACAATGGATGACCTTTCACGTTAAACTTTACCTGCCACTTGCATGATCTTGAGTGACCATGAAGGAAGAGAGAGCCCATCCTCATCTGCAAATTACTAAAAATAATCAGTTCCAAGAAGTGACCTTGGATGAGGCACTGTTAAATTGGCCAGCAAATTCTTTTGAGGTATCATTGTTATTAACTTGCAATTTTTTCATTTCAGTCTGCCACTGATGCTTGGCAGGTTATAATTTTTCATTTTCGCACTTGGCTGAAACTCCCTGAAGTAAAGATTATGGAGATAGTGGGGGGGGGGGGGGGGGGGAGATTTTGTTGTTACAAAGGGATTCTCCCTTTCTGTCTCTAGCCTGCTCACTCAATCATATTAGACTACGCATAAAAATATATTGTTATAAAAAAAATCAACAATCATTTCAATATAACCTTTATTTTAATGTTTTGGATACTAAGGGGCCCTTTTATTAAGCCGCGTAAGCGTCTACTCGCGCCCAATGTGTGGCAGAACGGAATTACCACCCGGCTACTGCGTGGTTCTTGCGGCAATTTCATTTTTGGCGTGCGTCCGATGCACGCACCTGAAAAATAATTTTAATTTTTGGATGCGCGTATCAGACGCGCACCAAGTGGCATTTGACGTACATAGGTCATTACCGCCCGGTTACCACGTGAGACTTTACCGCTAGGTCAACGGATGGCGGTAAGGTCTCAGACTCAAAATGGACGTGCGGTAATTTTCATTTTGCCGCACTTCCATTTTCAGCAAAAATTTTAAAAAGGTATTTTTTTTACAGGTGCGCTGAAAAATGATTCTGCACGCATCCAAAACATGCACATACACTACCGCAGGCCATTGTTTAGTACGCCTTTGTAAAAGGGCCCCTAAATTTATTACGTCATCCTAACAATAAGACCTGCTATATATTTTGGGTATGTGATTCACCATTTTTTGTCAGATTTAGTGTTGCTTTTACTAAAGGGTGTCGGGTTTCATACTTATCATACATTAACAAAAGGAGTATACCCTCCAGCAGCCCTGCATTTACCACACAGGGCAGATAGGTAATACACAGCAGGGGCGTAGCCAAACACCCAATTTTGGGTGGGCCTGGGCCCAAGATGGGTGGGCAGAACTCCGCCCTGTCCCACAAGTGATTTGATCTCTTCCTCTCTCACCTGCATGCCATATGGTCTCTCAAACATCCCCCTCCCCCCTTACCTTTTAAATAGCAGATTTTCACTGGCAACAAGCAGCAAATAATACACACTGCTCATGTTGGCTCCAAAGCCTTCCCTCTGATGCAATTTCCTGTTTCCGCATAGGCGGGAATACATCAGAGGGAAGGCTGGTATGCAGGAAGGACAAGAATTTTCAGCTGGTGGGGCTTGGGAATCACTGCCAGATACTTTATAGGTGTGCTGCTAGTGGGTGGGCCTGAGCCCAAAGTAGGTGGGCCTGGGCCCACCCGGGCCCACCCTTGGCTACGCCACTGATACACAGGTACCAAGTTATTCCCCAGAGTCTATGTATAAATCATATACGGCGTAGTCCCAGAATACATGACAGACCTCATAGACTTACCAATAAGAAACAAAGTCAGATCATCAAGATCCTACCTAAACCTACACTACCAAAATTCAAAGGAATGAAACACAAAACAACGTACGCAGCCGGCTTCTCCTACATGAGCGCACAACTATGGAATGGGCTCCCAAAAGCTGTGAAAACAATCCACGACCACTTGAACTTCAGGAAATCACTAAAAACCAACCTCTTCAAAAAGGCCTACCCCAACGACCCCACGTAACCCTCTTCACCTACCAACAAAGCATGACTATGATCGAACAGGACAACACGCAATCTTCATCCATTCCGACCTTCCACTTATACCTCATACGATCACTATACAACTTTGTATTTGTTATCCACTGACTGGGCAAACGCCTTTGACGGTACTATGTAAGCCACATTGAGCCTGCAAATAGGTGGGAAAACGTGGGGTACAAATGCAACAAATAAATAAATAAATATATCAGGCTGAGATTTCCATGATTACCACGTGAGTAGCTCGTGAGCCCTTCCCACCTTCTAAATAGGAGTCGGTAAAGGCTCAGGCAGTAAATGGCCACACACTAATGTTTTTGTTAGCGCACGGCCCTCCATTGAAAACAAGGGTTTTTACGGCCACGGTAAAAATTGACCAGAACGCATGGGGAACTCAGACACTAAAACTACTGCTGGCCACTTTTTCACATGGCTTAGTAAAAGGACCCCTTTCATGAGGGAGCAGTTAGCAACTCCTAAATAGGAGGTGGTAAGCGCTCCCCTGTTAATTTTTTTTTTGCACGTCCCACACACTAATTGAAAAATTAGCACAGGAACTGCTAAAATGATTATTTGAAAAGTCTTAAATACAGCTGCGGAATATCTGGGCTTAGTCTATGGGATAAAGTCCCGCATAAAGATCTAGATTCCGTAAATGTTGCCTAAAAATTGGTGCAGAAAAAAACAGCGCTTAGCGCTATTCTTTAAGCCACGCTTACAGTTAGGCGTGGTTCATAGAATAGACCTTAGCGCAGGGAACCATGACTACATTTAGGTGTGACCATTTATGTCAATAAAAATCTGGTGTAAATTCCCAAGAATAAATTAGGTGAGAATCCCCCTAATTCTATTAACAATGCAGACAAATTTGATGAATGCCCCATTCCCCTCACATGGTCATGCCTCCTTTTTAGATCTACGCACTAGAATTTACTCACATCTCTTTACAGAATATGCCTAAAAAGATGTGCACATAAATTCTAATTGCTGATGATAATTGTGGGTTATTGCACAATTGTCGGCACTGATTGGCGCGTTAATCAATTAAGCTGTGGGAGCAAATTGGAAACATGTCCAAATTTGCGCACTTAACTCAAAGTGCCATATATAGAATCTGGGAGGAAATGCATTAGCCTAGATCTTAATGAGACTCTTTTACCAAGCTGTGATAAGCGCCAATCTGCACTTACTGCAGCTTAAAATGACACACCGCGTAAGATGAGCTAATGCCCCTTTTTGCCGCAGCATTGTAAAAGAGTCCCTTAGCAACATAAGGGCCCCTTTATGAAGTGGCAGTAAGCCCAATGTGAGCTTACCGCTCGCTAAAAGGGAAGTACCGCCGGGCTACCGCAGCAACCCGAAGGTAGTTCCCTCCCCCAGCGTGTTCCATTTCCAGTAATGCAAAATTAATTAATTTTTGTAGGGCTGGTGTGTACCTGGCGGTAATTGGGTTGTGCCACATGCTGCCTGGTTACCACTGGGTTAGCGTGGGAGCCCTTACTGCAACCTCAATGGGTGGCAGTAAGTGTTCCCCCCAAAATGGTCATGTGACAAGCAGGGCCGTAGCTACGTGGGGCCACGGGGGCCTGGGCCCCCGTAGATTTGGCCATGGACCCCCCTGCCGACGACCCTCTTGACCACCCCTCCCGCCGCCAACCTGCCGTCAACCCGCCGTCGCCTACCTTTGCTGGCAGGGACCCCAACCCCCACCAGCCGAGGTCCTCTTCTTCCTTCGTTCTGTTTCTGAGTCTGACGTCCTGTATGTACAACCCCCGCCAGCAAAGGTAGGCGACAGCGACAGCAGGGGAGAGTTGGCGGTGGGAGGGGGGGTCAAAGTTGTTGGTGGTGGTGGCAGCGGCGGGGGGGGGTGTTGGCAATGGCAGGGGGGAGTCGGCGGCACCGGGGGGGGGGCTAAAATGTGCCCCCTCACCTCGGGCTGTGGACCCCCTCTCCCGCCGAATTCTGGATACGCCCCTGGTGACAAGTGCTTCACTTGCCGCACGGCCATTTCTTGGAAAAAACAAAGACTTTGCCTTTTACCCACTGCGGCAAAAGGGGGCCTCAGCGCATCAAAAACGCACGCCAACACCAGCTCAGGCCCCCTTTTGCCGCAGCTTCGTAAAAGGAACCCATAATAAACAATGACCGAAAGAGACCCAAATAGCCCATCCAGTCTGCCCAGTTGTGATTCTTCCACTTTGAACAAATGACTATCTAAATTTCCATACTCAACCCGACATCATCTCCCCCATCCCTATGTCTTTTACATAAAAGAAGTGACTGCTGGACGCTAGAATGAGAAGATTTCATTTTTAAAAAGGGTTCTGCAGAACTAGAATGAAGGCCATGTGTGGTGAACAGCAAAATTGTAAAGCTAAACATGTCATCTATATGGAAAACAGTGAGCTTATAAATAATGCATTCTCAGTAAGCATTAAATATTTGAAGACGATTCTTCAAAATCATTAAACACCTGTAGTTTAATGAATCACATTAATTTGCAGTAATGCAGATAAGTAAAATGCCTGTTTACCCTCCAACAATGGAAGTTTGATTTAATGGTATTAAAATGTGCCGTGCTATAAGAAGGTATTACACGAGGAAATACTGCTAATGTCTAGGGTATGTTTTGTCTAGGCAGTATATACTATCAGATCTGATATTCTAAACAATTTCCTCCAGAAAAACAAGCAGGAAAAAAAACCTGCATATTCAGTAGCCACTGTTCAATCTACAGTAAGCTGTAATGCTGCTACCGCTGGCAAGGCAAGCAACGCTACTGTTTTATAATGCAAGGCATGAAAGTGAAGAATAAATGAATCATTCAATGCTAAACACATTTTCTTTTTATTTTCAACTGGAAATAGAATTTAATGAAAGAGCTGAAAGTTGTGAAGGGCAATTAAATTTAGGCACCATCCACCGGAATTCTATAACCATGCGCCTAGAGAGGTCCGCGATGAAATCCAGGAGGATTCTATAACAGCGCATGCGACTTAATTGGCTGAGCAAGCTAATCGGTGTTGATAACAGCACTGAACAAGCAATAATGTTCACTAATGGGCACTAATTAGAATTTGCATGCACAACTCGCTAAGTATGTTCTGTAACGCACTGCGCCTAACTTCTAAGGTGCACAGACAAAGAGGGGCGTGGTTGGGGTGGGGAAATGGGAGTTTTGTGGGCATTCCAAAATGTACGGGTCTAGTTATAGAATACGGCCCAGTGTTCCTAAATCTACGCACCAGGATTTACACTGTTTTTGTTGATGTAATGGATGCGCTTAGATTTAGGTGCTGGAATATCAACTAAGCGTATTCTATATGCTGTGCTTAAATCTAGGCACTGTTTATAGAAAAAGCCTAAGCGGAAATGTTCTCCGCATGGATTTTTTTAGGCGCTATATATAGAATCCCCCCTATACGCACACTGCAGGTGAAGGAGTGGCCTAGTGGTTAGGGTGGTGGACTTTGGTCTTGGGGAACTGAGTTCGATTCCCGGCACAGGCAGCTCCTTGTGACTCTGGGCAAGTCACTTAACCCTCCATTGCCCCATGTAAGCCACATTGAGCCTGCCATGAGTGGGAAAGCGCAGGGTACAAATGTAACAAAAATAAAATAGATACTGTTGGAGATTCTACATGGAATGTTGCTATTCCACTAGCAACATTCCATGTAGAAGCCTGCGCGGCCACATTGGTGATCTGCAAGGGCCGACTTCTAGTGGAATAGCAACATTCCATGTAGAATCTCAAATAGTAGCAACAGTGGAGGAGTGGCCTAGTGGTTAGGGTGGTGGACTTTGGTCCTGAGGAACTGAGCTCGATTCCCACTTCAGGCACAGGCAGCTCCTTGTGACTCTGGGCAAGTCACTTAACCCTCCATTGCCCCATGTAAGCCACATTGAGCCTGCCATGAGTGGGAAAGCGCAGGGTACAAATGTAACAAAAATAAAATAGATACTGTTGGAGATTCTACATGGAATGTTGCTATTCCACTAGCAACATTCCATGTAGAAGCCTGCGCGGCCACATTGGTGATCTGCAAGGGCCGACTTCTAGTGGAATAGCAACATTCCATGTAGAATCTCAAATAGTAGCAACAGTGGAGGAGTGGCCTAGTGGTTAGGGTGGTGGACTTTGGTCCTGAGGAACTGAGCTCAATTCCCACTTCAGGCACAGGTAGCTCCTTGTGACTCTGGGCAAGTCACTTAACCCTCCATTGCCCCATGTAAGCCACATTGAGCCTGCCATGAGTGGGAAAGCGCAGGGTACAAATGTAACAAAAATACAATAAATAGGAATATCTAAGAAATCCTTTTACTATATGCTGTGGTAAAACATGGACTCAGCAAATCCTTACATGGGTCTTCACCACGCAAGAAGACCATTTTTACTGCAGCCGGAAAATGGCCGATTTTTCATTTTCCCAGTTCATGGCCATGCACTAAAGCTGCCTGCCATTAGTGAGTGAAAAATAAGAGAGCTCAGTAAATAATGCAAAAATATATGGTCAGAATTGTGGAATAAAACACGAGAAAAAAGACCTCAAAACAGCCAAATGCTTATTATAATTTTGGCGTCTTTCACTGGGGTTGTATCATTCATCATTGGTCTAAAAAAAAACCTTGTGATATTTTAATTTTATTTATACCTTTATTCCTTTTCAACCTTTTTAAAAAAAGTTTTTTTCAAGTTTTAAATTTCTGTTCAGAGGTAACACTCATTTCACAAAGCAACAGTAATTCAGCTGTAATCTTGTTCCTTAAAATTATATTAGTAACGTTTAGGAAACAAGAGAGGTCGAGCACTTAGCTGACACTCGACGGCGGGCAGACCCATTTCACTCAAACGGCCTCTTCATAGGTGGGTTAATGAAAGGACTTAACAAGGATCTGGGGTTCCTAGCCCATTATAAACCATAAAGCTGTATGTTTCTGTTGATCACCCTCCCCTCACCTATCCACACCCACCCTGTTAGAATATCAATGATATGCTTTGATGTCCCCATGCATACTTCCTACCCACCCCCCTCCTCCCACTCTGTCAGACTGTCATAGTAATGCTTGAATGTTTTCACTTATATACACTGTCAGCTAGCACATTTGCTTATTTCCGATCTGAGGAAGAAGGGCAACCTTCGAAAGCTAATCAAGAAATGTATTAAGTTATGTCCAATAAAAAGGTATCATCTTATTTTCTTTTCCATGTTTTATTTTGTTTGATTTCTATAGATTCTACATGAAATGTTGCTATTCCACTAGCAACATTCCATGTAGAAGTCGGCCCTTGTAGATCACCAATGTGGCCGCGCAGGCTTCTGCTTCTGTGAGTCTGACGTCCTGCACGTATGTGCAGGACGTCAGACTCACAGAAACAGAAGCCTGCGCAGCCTTCTACATGGAATGTTGCTAGTGGAATAGCAACATTCCATGTAGAATCTCCAATAGTAGCAACATTCCATGTAGAATCTCCAATGGTATCTATTTTACTGTCATAGTAATGCTTGAATGTTTTCACTTATATACACTGTCAGCTAGCGCATTTGCTTATTTCCGATCTGACGAAGAAGGGCAACCTTCGAAAGCTAATCAAGAAATGTATTAAGTTATGTCCAATAAAAAAGGTATCATCTTATTTTCTTTTCCATGTTTTATTTTGTTTGATTTCTATTGATAACCTAGGTGGGTTAAGAAAGTGATCCAGGCACCAGGCGTGTGGCAGTCAATGCAGGTTTTGTATGGGAGATGTGGAAAGAATAGTCCGTGGAAACATGTCTGCTAAAATGAAGGAAATGGTTATCATCTGAATGAATGAAACCATCTTTTCATGTTTCAGTGTCCAGGCACAACCCCAAAGGGAATCGCATGCAAATGAGCTGCTCGCAAAAACATTGAGCAGCTCGGTAGGGGGAAAGCCGGTCTCTAAGCTGCACGTGCAAAGAACAATCGCTAAGTGTGGTTGCTCTGCGCACGCTCAGAACAGCATGTGCTACACATGACTTTCATACACACATACAAACTGCGTGCATGAAAACCAAGTGTAGGTTCTTTTTCTTTTCAAAAATGCTGTGAGAAGATGTGTCCAAATAATAAATCATTTTGGTTTCCAACATCTGCGGCTTCAGTCTGGTCCTTCTGGATATCTTCCGCTTGTTTTGTTGTTTTCTCGTGAGAAGATGTGTTCCAGGGATTTCAGTATGCTTGCAGAAAATTACCGAAAATATGTGCAGCTTAATATTTATGGAGAGACGCCTACTCCCCCCCCCCGCCCCGCCCCAAGACACCTCTACTGCTTTGGCAGGGAGATGGCAGCAATCTGCTTGCTGCTAGAGCTCCGGGTAAAAAAACATAGCGAAACTGTAGGTCAGGGCGTGAATTAAGGAGACCAGCAGTAGAGGGAGGGAGCAGCTGCTTTCCTCCTCTGCGAACAGCCAGAGCCGCCCCCAACTGGCTGTGCTGTGTGGAGCTGAGAGAGAGATCCCAGCAGCACAGAAGTGACAAGATTCCACTGCTTACGGCCGCTTCAGACCTCCCGGTAAATGTTGCTGGCCCAGTAACTTTTGTGCATTGGGCCCTCAGTGTGCACTAGTCTTTTCTCAAATGTTAGCAAAGGCCAGGCCTGATCGCTACCTGAATTAAGCTTTTGCTGTTTACAAATATGTGGAGAAAGCATCTGCTGGAGGGCTGCTCTTCTTCCCCGGGGCTTCTCTGGCTTAGTCCTGCTCAGAAGTTTAATCTTGCTTGGGCCATGCCTTCCCTGCTCTGCATTGCAGGCTTTGGCTCTATGAGGCAGTGTTATTAAGGCAGACCAGTAACTTTCTGTACCCTCCCTCATACCACTCTTTATAAGCGTATGTCTTTGATCCTATCCCACATCCCCAGCACACTTCACATGCCCTGATACACACGCATACACATACACATGTGTTCCATACACTCCATTATACCCTCGTACACAAACATCGTGCACACTTAGCTTCTGGACTGGAGGAGTAGCTTAATGGTTAAGTACAGTGGGCTGAGCACCAGATGAACCAGGTTCAATATCCACTGCAGCTCATTATATTGCTGGGCAAGTCACTTAATACTCCATTGCTCCAGAGCTTATATTGTAAGCCTACTAGGGACAGAGAAAGTACCTGTATGTAAAAAGTAAACTGCTTTGATTATACCAAAAGCTGGCATATCAAGAATCTAATAAATAAAGTTAGCTTTACACTCTTTCATACCACATGCCGACTCCTATGCAAGCACATTTATTTATTTATTTATTTATTTATTTATTTATTTATTTATTTATTTTTAGGATTTATTTACTGCCTTTTTGAAAGAATTCACTCAAGGCGGTGTACAGTAAGAATGAATCAAACACAGGCAACAGACAATTACAGCAGTAAAAATATTCAAATAACAATACAAAGTATGGCATAGAGGGGCATAATTGAACGAAAACGTCTATCTCCATGGGCGTTTATCTCCGAGAACGGGTCCGTGAAGGGGCGGATCAAACTGTATTTTCGAAAAAAATAGACGTCCATGTTTTATTCGACAATTTGTGAGCTGGGCGTTTTTGTTTTTCAGTGATAATGGAAAATGAAAGCGCCCAGCTCAAAAATGAATAAATCCAAGGCATTTGTTCGTGGGAGGGGCCAGGATTCGTAGTGCACTGGTCCCCCTCACATGCCAGGACACCAACCGGGCACCCTAGGGGGCACTTTTACAAAAACAAAAAAAAAAGGTAAAGAGCTCCCAGGTGCATAGCACCCTTCCCTTGTGTGTTGAGCCCCCCCAAATCCCCCTCAAAACCCACTGCTCAGAAGTCTACACCATTACTATAGCCCTAAGGGGTGAAGGGGGGCACCTACATGTGGGTACAGTGGGTTTGGGGGGTTGGATGACTAAGCATTAAGCAGCACAATTGTAACAGGTAGGGGGGGAGGATGGGTCTGGGTCCACCTGCCTGAAGTCCACTGCACCCCCTAACAACTGCTCCAGGGACTTGCATACTGCTGCCAGGGAGGTGGGTATGACATTTGATGGTGAAAATAAAAAGTTGTGAAACATCATTTTTTTGTGGTGGGAGGGGGTTAGTGACCACTGGGGGAGTCAGGGGAGGTCATCCCCGATTCCCTCTGGTGGTAATCTGGTCATTTAGGGAACTTTTTGGGGCCTTATTCATGAAAAAACAGGGTCCAGGAAAAGTGCCCTAAATTCTAGCTACAAACGCATACTTTTTTTCCATTATCGGCAAAAGGCGCCCATCTCTCCTCGGCCGATAAACCACGCCCCAGTTCCACCTTCGCCACGCCTCTGACATGCCCCCATCAACTTTGTACGCTTCCACGATGGAGTGCAGTTGAAAACGTCCAAAATCGACTTTCCATTATACCAATTTATTCGTTTTTGTGAGATTAACGTCTATCTCCCGATTTGGGTCGAAATCCAGGCGTTTTTCTCTTTCAATTATAAGGTGGATAGTACACTACTTACAATGTCAACACAATATGTAGTAGAACATTTTAATAGACAGCAAAGGGTATAAGCGAAGAAGGAGCATATAGATAGATAAGAGAATAAGAAGAGTTAGAAAATAAAGTGACTAATTTAAAGAAAGTTGCAATTGAGGTCAGAGAGATGATAAAATGTTATGTCAGCTAGGGTAGAAATGGATAAACATGTCCTGCTGCTTTATGTGCAGCCTGTGTCACTCCTTGTGTATGTGAGTGAGACTTACAAGTTAGTTACTTCTTCCATTAAAGGCCCGGTTGAAGAACCAAGCTTTCACCTACTTCCTGAAGTAGAGATAGTCTTATGTTAAGCGGAGCCTTTCATGGAGTGCATTCCAGAGTGTGGGGGCTACTCCGGAGAAGGCTCGCTTGGGGGTATCACATCATGCAATGTCTTTTAGAGATGGTGTGGTTAGGGATGCCCCTTGAGAGGACCTTAGTGTCCTTGTAAGTGTTCTTCAAGTACTTGGGGCCATTCCCTTTAAGGGCCTTGAAGATCAGACATGGAGCTTTAAATGTAGCCATGTATTGTACTGGTAGTCAGTTAAGGTTTTGAAAAAATGGTGTGATGTGATCACGTCACTTGCAACCTTCTATTAGTCTTGCTGCAACATTCTGAATCAATTGGAGCGGGTGCAGGCCCTTTGTAGTCAGCCCATTGTATAGTGCATTACAGTAATCCAGTCGATGTTATCATGATGTGCACAACTACTACAAATCATTTCTATAGCGCTACCAGTCGACAACTGGGATAAGATTTGTCTTCTCGATGTAAGGAGAGAGGCAGCGTAGTTATTGCAAATAGTAGAAACAGCTCTTGAAGGTTGATTGGATTTGGGCAATCAGAGTAAGTGTTGAATCTAGCTGTATTCCAAGGTTCCTGAATTGTGATTTAAGCAGGAGTTCGTACTTCCCCAAAGAGATTTGGGACCCAGAGAAGCTTGGTTTTACTTGGGTTCAGGCAAAGTTTGTTGTGTTTATCTCATTCTTGAATTGATGTTGGACAAGTAATCAGTTTATTCAAGGCTGTAGGTATGTCAGGTTCAATGGGTATGAGTAGCTGCACATCATCCGTGTAGATGTAGAACTGAGTGTCCATTGACTGAATCAGCTCGGCTGGTGGCTTGAGGTAGATATTGAACAGAATAGGTGACAGTATATAATGACACACAAAACCCACATATCCCCATACTCCCCACAGTATACATAAATCTGATCTTTATCACTGTTCATGGGTCTATATGTGTATATGTATCTAATCATTTCAGCTCCAAATGTAACAGACATTTCCAGTTGGGTCTTTCGAACACAGGGGACACCACTGGGATTCTCTCTCTTTTCTTCATACCCACAATATATCATTTCTACTGCAACTCGCTAAGGTTGAGGTGAATGAACTCACTTGTAAAATATCTTTCATAGCCCAACTGTATCCCTAAAAGTAGTGATGGAGAACTCCACTGGAGGAAACATTTGGTATAAAACATTCATGCAATGCTGAAATACTTTTCTGTGTTGGAGAAAAGCCCTCAGAAACCAAAGGACTAGAGCCTTCGGTAAAACACGGTTACAATTTCAAACCAGTGCTTTGTTTCTATCATGGGACTAAAACTCCATTTTTTTGTCTGCAATCATTTAAAGTGCAACAGGGAAAATAATCTTCCTCTTCAAAATGGCACCATTTTGAAGAGGAAGTTGTATGAATGCAAACAACTTTAGCAGTTGGATCGGACAGCATTTGTTCCTGATGAAGCCTTACAGGGGTGAAACGGTGGCTTGATGTTTGCAGATTAGAAAAGCTTTAAAAGTTTAGATTTTTTTTTTTCACAGTTGCACATTAAATGATTGCACACAAAAACATGAAGTTTTAGCCCCATGATGGAAACAAAGCACTAGTTTGAAATTGTAACCGTGTCTTACCGAAGGCTGTAGTCCTTTGGTTTCTGAGGGCTTTTCTCTACTACTACTATTTAGCATTTCTATAGCGCTACAAGGCGTACGCAGCACTGCACAAACATAGAAGAAAGACAGTCCCTGCTCAAAGAGCTTACAATCTAATAGACAAAAAATAAAGTAAGCAAATCAAATGAATTAATGTGTACAGTACAGTATTTACAGTATTTACTTCAGTATTTACTACTATACTACTACTATAAATCACTTCTATAGCACTACCAGTCGTACGCAGCACTTTACAATTGAACATGAAGAAGACAGTCCCTGCTCAAAAGAGCTTACAATCTAAATCAGGACAAACAGACAGGACCAAAAAGGTATTTCAGCATTGCTTGGATGTTTTATACTAGTGCATTCCATTACCAGTATTAGATTATCTTACTAAGCATTAGTAATTGTTGCATTTTTCTATGTTCCACAGGATAAAGAAAATATTCCATATGAGCATTGCTGCTAGGAGTATGCAACCTGAAAATGTTCATTTTATGGGAATTTTTGTTTGCTTTCATTTTTGTATTGAGCAATGCCATAAATAGGGCTTACTCTTTCCAAAACAAAACAATCACTATTTACTGTACAGGAACAAAAATACAAATCTGTATGCTTTTTTTTTCTGCTGTTTTGAGGTAAAAACAGTGTGAAACAATATGAGAAATGCTGTTGAAAGTTACCAGGTCATTTCAAATGAATATATATCCTTTTGCTGCACAGTACCTAAGTTTATAGTAGGTAATAAGCATTTTTCTAGCATCACGCTTTGCTGTATCAAGCATGTTTTCTCTTTAATCAGCCCGATTGTTTGCCATTGCTGCTTTCATAGCAATCATAATCATAAAATTTGTTTCAGCAAATGTTTACATATACTTAGCAAAGACATTTGCAGTTAAAACATAATGTTTCAACCAGGAGTAGAAAATAGCTTTAATTCGGTGTTCGTTTGCTAATCCCAGTAGCTTCTTCAGGAGGAGATTTCTTGGCAATACTTACTGATAAGTAACCCGTAGTGCACTGTAGCAATTCATAACTGGTATTTCTGCTTCCCTATTCGCTGCTCAGTACAGCAGTGCAAGGTCACTTTAACTCCCTCATCTATCCCTCTCTCAGGTATGAAAACGCTAACCCTCCCAAGGGAATAACCTTTGCGTGAACTATTTCATTTCCCGGGATTGCATGACTTTGTCCCTGTTAATAATTAAAGAGCTTTAAGTTATTTCATGGAAATTCCTGCATGGATCAAAGCTGCTTTTAATCAAGGATATACTATGTTTTCAGATCTATGCTGAAAACCCACCTTTTCACTGCTGCTTTTAGCTCCTAGCCACAATTGCCCTCCCCTTGTCCCTTCCTCCCTTCTCACCCATTACTTCCCTCACCCGTAACTTCTTGTCTGTCTGTATTATTTAGATTGTAAGCTCTTTTGAGCAGGGGCTGTCTCTTTGTATCAGGTGTTCAGCGCTGCGTGCGTCTGGTAGCGCTATACAAATGCTAATAATAAATATAATAATAATAATAATATATCTCACATTTATAGAAAAGATGTGGGTGTTTGCAGTGTGAGCTCTGTGAGTGTGTGTTGGGGGGGGGGTATATTGCTGATGGTGGAAGTGTATGTAGAATGAAGTGTCTTGGGTTAGATGTATAGGGAAGGTTTATATGGATTTTCAGTGTGTTTGTGTGTGTGTGGGGGGGGGGGGGGTGAGTTTGCCTACAGATCGCAAAGGTGTGTTTGGTGGTCTTTTCCCTCTAAGCTGAGCAGGAGTCCTCCACTTACAGTCCTGCCAGTGGGGAAGGGGAAGGATGCTGTCTCACTATTACTACTACTACTATTTAGCATTTCTATAGCGCTACAAGGCATACGCAGCGCTGCACAAACATAGAAGAAAGACAGTCCCTGCTCAAAGAGCTTACAATCTAATAGACAAAAAATAAATAAAGTAAGCAAATCAAATCAATTAATGTGAACGGGAAGGAAGAGAGGAGGGTAGGTGGAGGCGAGTGGTTACAAGTGGTTACTAGTCAAAAGCAATGTTAAAGAGGTGGGCTTTCAGTCTAGATTTAAAGGTGGCCAAGGATGGGGCAAGACGTAGGGGCTCAGGAAGTTTATTCCAGGCGTAGGGTGCAGCGAGACAGAAGGCGCGAAGTCTGGAGTTGGCAGTAGTGGAGAAGGGAACAGATAAGAAGGATTTATTCATGGAGCGGAGTGCACGGGAAGGGGTGTAGGGAAGGACAAGTGTGGAGAGATACTGGGGAGCAGCAGAGTGAGTACATTTATAGGTTAGTAGAAGAAGTTTGAACAGGATGCGAAAACGGATAGGGAGCCAGTGAAGGGTCTTGAGGAGAGGGGTAGTATGAGTAAAGCGACCCTGGCGGAAGATGAGACGGGCAGCAGAGTTTTGAACCGACTGGAGAGGGGAGAGGTGGCTAAGTGGGAGGCCAGCAAGAAGCAGATTGCAGTAGTCTAAACGAGAGGTGACAAGGGTGTGGATGAGGGTTTTGGTAGAGTGCTCGGAAAGAAAGGGGCGGATTTTACGGATGTTGTAAAGAAAGAAACGACAGGTCTTGGCGGTCTGCTGGATATGAGCAGAGAAGGAGAGAGAAGAGTCAAAGATGACCCCAAGGTTTCGAGCTGAGGAGACAGGGAGAATGAGAGAGCCATCAACAGAAATAGAAAACGGGGGGAGCGGGGAGGTGGGTTTGGGGGGGAAAATGAGAAGCTCGGTTTTTGTCATATTTAATTTCAGGTGGCGTTGAGACATCCAGACGGCAATGTCAGACAAGCACGCTGAAACTTTGGTTTGGATGCAAGGTGAGATATCAGGGGTAGAAAGGTAGATTTGGGAGTCATCAGCATACAGATGGTAGGAAAAGCCATGGGATGAGATTAATGAACCAAGGGAAGAAGTGTAGATAGAAAAGAGGAGGGGACCAAGAACAGAACCCTGAGGTACGCCGACAGGCAGAGGGATAGAAGTAGAAGAGGATCCACCAGAGTGAACACTAAAGGTGCGGAGGGAGAGGTAGGAAGAGAACCAGGAAAGGACAGAGCCCTGGAATCCAAGTGAGGACAGGGACATTTTCAATAGGGACAAGGAGACTCTGCAGGACTCCAGGGAACCTGCCTGTCTCTAGTGATTGAAAACACAATATTGAAGCACTGCCTCCCACTGGCAGCAATGTGGTTGGAGGACTCCAACTCAGAGGGAACAGTAGCTATGGCAATGGGTGTATATACAGGGTGTGGGAAAAGAAGTGTGGTGGGAGTTGTTTGTAGCACAGTTATGCATGTTGTATGCTTTTCTAGACTGCGTGTGTGTCTGTGTGTGTAGAACAAGGGTTCTCAACTCAGTCCTCAAAACACACCCAGTCAGTCAAGTTTCCAGGATATCCACAATAAATGCATAGGAGATACATTTGCATACATTACCTCCATTGTATGTAATTTTTGTCATACATATTCATTATATATATCCTAAAAACCTGACTGGCTAGGTATGTCCTGAGGACTGGATAGAGGGTATGGTTGTGGGGGTTCTTGTAGGGGTATGTGGGCATGATTAGGTAAGGGGTCCTTTTTTTAATCTTTTTTTCATGAGCAAGTACCCTAAATGACCACATGACCACTGGAGGGAATCAGGGATGATCACCCCTGACTCCCCCAGTGGTCACTAACCCCCTCCCACCATAAAATAACAAACTTTAAGAACTTTTTTCCCGGCCTGTATGCCACCCTCAAATGCCATACCCAGCTCCATCACAGCAGTATGCAGGTCCCTGGAGCAGTTGTTAGTGGGTGCAGTGCACTTCAGGCAGGTGGACCCAGGCCCATCCCCCCTACCTGTTACACTTGTGCTAGTAAATGGGAGCCCTCCAAACCGCCCCCATAACCCACTGTACCCACATGTAGGTGCCCCCCTTCAGCCATAAGGGCTATAGTAATGGTGTAGAGTTGTGGGCAGTGGGTTTGGGGGGGATTTGAGGGGCTCAGCACCCAAGGGATGGGAGCTACGAACTTGGGGTTTTTGTTTTTTTTTTTTTACTTTTTACAAGTGCCCCCTAGGGTGCCCGGTTGGTGTCCTGGCATGTGAGGGGGACCAGTGCACTACGAATCCTGGCCCCTCCCATGACCCAATGCCTTGGATTTGTTCATTTTTGAGCTGGGCGCCTTCGGTTTCCATTATCGCTGGAAAACGAAACCGCCCAGCTCAAATCCGCACAAATTTGATGCATTTGCCAGGCACAAACCCATTTTTTTTTTTCGAAAATACGGTCTGTCCCGCCCCTTCACGTACCCGTTCTCGGACATAGATGCCCATGGAGATGGGCGTTCGCTTTGATTATGCCCCTCTATATGTACAATGACAATACAAATGTTCTACTCCTAATAAAGTAGCCTTATTCCCCAGCTTATCTCTACCAGTGGGAGTGTACTGGGAGTGACCCTAGACTCCTCCCTTACCTTTCAACTACAAATTAATCAACTGTTGCAGAAAACATTCTACAAACTTAAACAACTAAAACTGAGCAGATCCTACTTCGACTAGTCATCTGTTGCATTATTTGTCCAAGTGCTTATTCTTTCTCACACTGACTACTGCAATGCACTATATTTAGGCCTCTCAGCTAAACTGATGTCCAAGCTGCAACTGACCCAAGAACGTTCACTTTTTCAAATCCTTTAATGCCCTATTTTCTTTTACAGTTATCCCATTGTGTAATTCGTTACCTACTACAATACAACTCAAATCCACCTATCTTACTTCTAGAAAGAAACTGAAAATGTTCTTATATTTATTTATTTATTACATTTGTACCCAGCGCTTTCCCACACATGGCAGGCTCAATGCGGCTTACACAGTAACAATATAAATAATTACAAAGTCATAAGAAGAGTATACAGTTTGTGGTAAACGCAAAACTAATGGGGTTAACGGAAAGTAAGTTAAGCATAGGAGGAATTGGGTTCAGAAGGAAAAGAGCGTTGGGAGGTAGGCCTAGAAAGATGGAAAGGAATGGATATGGGGTAGCAGAAAGGATAATGGGGAACGTGGTGAGAATATAACTACTGACAAGAAAAATCGTATGGGCAGGTTTTGGTTAGGTTGGATCGTTAGGGTAGGCTATCTTGAAGAGACGGGTCTTCAGTGCTTTTCTGAAGGGCAGAAGGCCGTTAATGGTACGGATAGATCTTGGTAGAGCATTCCAAAGCTGGAGTGATGTCCTATGTAAAACTATTACAACCTTCCTGATGGCTAAGGATTCTTGATGCTGGTAAAATGGTCTTAATTCAATGGATAACGTACTATGATATGCTACTGCTTGTAAAATATTCATGACTACATGAATAGCCTATACTGATACGCTGTTGTAACTCTAACAAAATTGTTTACTGATCTAATGTAAACTGCAGTGAACCCTCTCAGAGGATACAGCGGTACATAAACAATAATTTGATATTGATATTAAATTAATATCGAAATTTATAACAGACACTAAAATTATATAAAATCAATAAGCCCAATTAATAGGGTAAATAGAACAGGATATTAAAAATTAACACAAGAAACCAGTAGTTTATGAAAAAACTATATTAAAAACTACAGCTGCACATTAATTGAAAATTATAGTCATGTGATTAATCATGATTAAAGTTTGTAATCACAAGATTAATCACATAAACCAAGTGGAAAGAGTCAAAATAAATTTAGCATGAGCACATAATTGTTTCATTTGTTTATGGTTTCAAAAATTCAAAAAAATAACTTTGATTCCAGTTTTCTTAAAAAACGTATTCCTTCAGGTGCATACAGTACAAACTAACTATCTATTAAGCCAGTTATTTAAACAGTGCAGTTGATTGGCATGCTCAGGAAAGGGAAGAGAAAGGGAACTTGATAGACTGCCTTTTTGAGGTTTTTGCAACTACATTCAAAGCAATCTACTTCTGAGTTGGCTCTGTTTCTGTCTCTGTGGGCTGGCTGCTCTATTTGCTTCACTACTCTACACTTGTTTGTATTGGGCCTCTCTGTACTGCAGTGGGCTGTTCCTGAGGCAGCTCTGTCTCAGGCTGGGTGGGCTGGCTGCTTCCAGTTTGCTTGACACTAATTACCTCACTATACACCTGTATGGGTTAGGTCTCTCTGGGCTTCTGTATGCTCCTTGCCTGTGGCCTGAAGGGGTGACCTCATCTGTCAGGGCCTTCTTAAGGAACTGGTGTTCTAGTCTTCAGTGCCTTTGCATTGCCAATGCCTAAGCAGTGCCTTAGGTCCCGAGGTTAGTGTGCTGTCTGCACAGTTAGCTTTCCTTGTCTTTTCTTGTGGGCTTCCAGCTCTTCTGCTTTGCTAGTTACTATCACCTGTGGGCCTTGCCTTCTGGCTCAGGGTATTATTGCTCGTAGGCTTTCTGCCTAGTCTATTACTTACCTGTGGGCTTCTTGCTTTCCTGCTCTGGGTATTATTGCTCTGTGTGCTTTCAGCCCTTCTGTGTCTATTGTTCTGTGGGCTTCCATCTCTTCTGTGCCCATTGCTCTGAGGGCCTCCAGTCTATCTGTGTATATCCCTTTTATCTGTGGGCTTCCAGGCCTTCTGACTGTATTACTGCGGCCTGGGGGTTTCCAGTCTTTCTGTGGGCTTCTAGCCTTTCTGGGTGTATCTCTCTGACCTGTAGGCTTTCAGCCTTTCTGTGTATATTATTCTCTGTGGGCTTCTAGCCTTTCTGTTATCCCTGTGCAGTGGCTCTGCTCCGTCTGAGGTTGGTTAGCGGCTGATGCTGCAGCCATTTTTCTCCTTGCTATCTGTTAGCTACTGTAGCTCCAGTCTAACCCTTCCTCTGGCAAGCGTATCTGTCATTCCCATTCCCTTGAGCTTAGCTTGTATGTAGCTCCTGTATCCTGCTTCTCAAGCCTGAACCCTGCTGTAGGACGTTGTTCCTGGATTCCTTGTTGCTTGCCTCTTCAGCTCCAGCCCAGCCAGTCCTGTCTACTTCAGCCCATCTTAGGGTTGCCTGTCTCCTGTTGGGTGGTTTTGCCTGCTGCTGCCACCTCCGTGACAGCGGCCCAAGGGCTCGCATTTCCCCGAGAAACCTGACAATAACAGATTATGGACTTTTCCTCCAGGAACTTGTCCAAACCATTTCTAAACTCAGAAACACGTGGATGGGCATAATCGAACATGAACGCCCATCTTCATGGGTGTCTATCTCCGAGGATGGGTACGTGAAGGGGCGGGCCAGACCGTATTTTAAAAAAAGATGGGCGTCCATCTTTTTTTTCGATAATACGGTTTGTGCCGGGCAAATGCATCGCGATAATGGATACCGAAGGTGCCCAGCTCAAAAATGAACAAATCCAAGGCATGTGGTCATGGGAGGGGCCAGGATTTGTACTGCACTGGTCCCCCTCACATGCCAGGACACCAACCGGGCATCCTAGGGGCACTTGTAACAATTAAAAAAAAATTTAAAATACCTCCCAAGTCCATAGCTCCCTTCCCTTGGGTGCTGAGCCCTCCAAATCCCCCCCCCCCCCACAACCCACTGCCCACAACTCTACACCATTACCATAGCACTTATGGGTGAAGGGGGGCACCTAGATGTGGGTACAGTGGGTTTTGGGGGCAGTTTGGAGGGCTCCCATTTACCACCACAAGTGTAACAGGTAGGGGGGGATGGGTCTGGGTCCACCTGGCTGAAGTCCACTGCACCCACTAACAAATGCTCCAGGGACCTGCATACTGCTGTGATGGAGCTGGGTATGACATTTGAGGCTAGCATACAGACTGGAAAAAAAAGTTTTTAAAGTTCCTTTTTTTGGGTGGGAGGGGGTTAGTGACCACTGGGGGAGTCAGGGGAGGTGATCCCCCATTCCGTCCGGTAGTCATCTGGGCAGTTGGGGCACTTTTTGGGACTTGTTCGTGAGAAAAAGGGTCCAGAAAAAGTGACCCAAATTCTCGCTTCTGGCGCCCTTCTTTTTTCGATTATCGGCCGAGGGCACCCATCTCTCCTCGGCCGATAAACACGCCCCAGTCCCGCCTTCACCACGCCTCCGACACGCCCCCGTCAACTTTGTCCGTTCCCTTGACAGACTGAAGTTGGGGGGGCGCTCAAAAGCAGCTTTCGATTATACCGATTTGGGCGCCGATGACAGAAAGACGCCCATCTCCCGATTTGGGTCAAAATATGGGCGTCTTTCTCTTTCGAAAATAAGCTGGTTAGTGCTATTGCCACATTCTCTGACAAACAGTTCCAGAGCTTAACTATTCATTGAGTGAAAGAATATTTTTTCCTATTCGTTTTAAAAGTATTACCAGATAGGCAGTGCTAGATGGTCCCTGGATCATGGTGATGAACATTCAGGTATAGAAGTCACCAGAACTTATAGAGCTCTGGTTCCCAGATAATTTAAGACAACTATTTGTTTTAGGGGACCCCAAGCCTCTCTGAAGCAGAAAGAAATACAGCCTGCTGATGAGGTTTGGGGACCCTTCCCAAATTCCTGCTCTGGCCCCGGTGGATGGGTATGTATGTGGCTTTTTGAGAAAGAAATTTTAAAGCACCTTTTGGTACCATTTATATAGGATGTTTTACTTATTTATCCTGGGGCCCTTCCACTAAGGCGCGTAGGCGCGCCTACATGCGTCCAACGTGTGTCAATTTGGAAGTACCACCCGGCTACTGTGAGCCCCAGCCGGTAATTCCATTTTTTAAGCATGTCCAACACGTGTGTCCAAAAATATTTTTGATTTTCTACCGCGTGGCACTCACCGAGCGGTAATCAGCAGTGTACGCGCACTGGTGATTACCGCCCGGGTTAACGTGTGAGACTGTGGAAAGGGTCCACTGCTTCCCAGCAAGGTGGAGTCATCCACCAGCCGTTTTCCAGATCTCATCACAATTGCAGACAGTGGCTAGGTCAAACAATTTTTATTATCAAGCCAATAACAGCTGTCACCATCTTCAGTACATAGGTTATCCCCAAACAAACAGGTTCCAACCACACAGGTTTCCAGTAAAGTGGGTAAATAAAGCAGGCTTCCAAATAAGTCAGGCTTCCACTAAAGCAGGTGAATAAAGCAGGCTTCCAAATAAGTCAGGCTTTCAATAAAGCAGGTAAATAAAGCAGGTTTCCAAATACATCAGGGTTTCAATAAAGCAGGTTTTCAAATATCTCAGGCTTTCAATAAAGCAGGTTTCTCTCACCTCCAACACCCTTCCAAACCTTCAGGAGCTGGCCATCCCTGACTTGGAACTCTCCCACTCCATAGAGGCTTCTCCCCCCTCCTGGGATTCCTCCCCCCCCCCCTGATCTACCCCTCCTTCCATATAATCCATCCAATCATCTTCTTCCCTCTCCATGGGCCCCTCTCTATTCCAGCTGGGCCGCATGGTATATTGATTGTGTATCCATGGGAACTGAGCTTCTTCCCTCCGCCTCTCCCTAGTGGGCGACGAAATTATAGGCTCAGCCTGGCTATCCCCCTGGCTCCCTCTGCTGGAGCTGGGAATCCATTCCCTTGTATTTCAGGGTCTAAATGCTTCATCCTAACCACCCTGGCAGTAGCCTTGTCACAAGACCTTACTACTAAGTCAATAGGTGGCGGTAAAGTCTCAGGCCCAAAATGGACGCACACCAATTCTCATTTTGTCACACATCCATTTTCTGCCCAAAATAAAGACCTTTTTTGCAGGCGCGCTGAAAAATGGACCTACGCACATCCAATACATGCGCCTATAACAGCGCAGGCCATTTTTCAGCGCACCTTAGTAAAAGGACCCCCTGTCTCTTTGCCTGGGTTGCTGAGTATCAGTTCTGAATGGTTGATTGGGGGGGGGGGGGACAAGACATAGATGGAGATTTTAGAACGTTTTTTGCCACGCGTTAAAATTAATGGAGATATTTTGGTGGCTTGATTCTCTCAAAATATTAACCCAATCTTTCACATTTTTTAAAACTTTTCCAATGTATTTTCTTCATGCTTTCCAAATGTGATAAATTTCTATCCCTTTTTTTGCCTACAGAGAGACAGATGGACATTGACCTCCATCTATAAAACCTTTCCAAGATTCCGTATGTTGGAAAGCATAAAAGATGTTTCTATTATGTTAATTGAATGCTGCTTTACGGTTCCCATCTGTAATTTCTCTCAGGACATCTTTTCATTTATGGCATATTTACATTTCTGTTTAATACTATAGTTTGTAACATTTCAGATTCAGTGCAGGTTAACAGATCAGCAATAAAAATTAGAATTCTGTTCTTTCAGACATTGTTTCTCCTTGGAATTGTACAAATTCATGTATTGTAAAATATAAATGATATAAATAAGAATTATTTTCTTCATTTATACTGCAGTATAAGAGTCATGATCTAGCTGCTGCAGCAGGGCACGGACCTTGTAAGGATGCAATTCAAAGATCCTTTGATGCCAGGTAAATATTCATTTCTGACATTGATTGTGTGATGGACTGAGACTCGTAGGTGGCAATAATCTGACAGGGCAGAATTAAGACATACGCAGACTAGACACTTGCCTAAGGTTAAGTGGAGGCCTGCACATCTGCCAAGGCTGTCCCCTGAGACTGGTGAACTTCTGACAGATGTGATACCTTGGAGCCAGGATAGCCTTGCCAAGCAAAGTTTTTAATTAAGAGAGGCTAGTGGCTGGCAGAACCTTTGAACTGGCAATCATGATTACCAGTAATTGGTCAACCTGTTAATGCAAAAAAACCTTTATTTGCCTTTGGGAAGAATATTGTTACATTTTTGCAACAACATCTGTATTTATTTGTTCACTTTAAAGCTAGTAAAAAACTCATGAAAAGCTCATTTGCATGCCATTTTAGCACAAGCTGTTAATGCAAGTTAATTAACAAATATTAATGGATTCTGTTAAAGTGCTTTTGTTTGTTGCTTTTTGTAAATCTCCTATAGGGACGCTGCCCACTAGCAGCAGTTCCATAAAACTACTACTAGGGGTTCATCAGTGCCATTTTGGATCTCAATGCAGTCCCGGGCAGGGGTAGAGGGGGGGACTGCTCCCACTTGGGCTCGCTAGAATCACTAATGGCCACCCCCAGGTAAGTCCTAAAGGTGTTAGGGAGGTGGGTGGAGTGTCAGGCTAAGGCAGGGGGGGGGGTTGCCGTAGGAGCAGGTTTATGCATGCATTCAGGGGGCAGGGTTTCTGACTTTGACTGGGGGATCTGATTAGGGAGGGATCCAGAGAGAATGGAATGCTGACTGGGGGGGGGGGGAGGGATCAGTATAGGGGGAAGTGAGCATAGGCGCCGACTCCGTGGGTGCTGTGGGTGCTCGAGCACCCCCAATTTTCACCCACCGGAAGTTCATTCCCTCCCTCTGAGTTCCAGGGTCATCGTCCGTCCCCCCTCCCTCCCTCCCCCCCAGTTCCAGGGTCGTCGTCCCTCCCTCCCAGTTCCAGGGTCGTCGTCCCTCCCTCCCTTCCAGTTCCAGGCCCCCTCCCTCCGAATTTTAAAAGTCATCCTGACTTACCTCATCGGGGTTACGGCAGCCGGCAGCAGCGGTAAAAAGCATGCAGGCTCGGCACTTACTTCAGTTTTCCCTTCTCTGTCTCTGAGCTCTGGTCCCGCTCTCATTTCCTGTTTCCACAAGGGCGGGACCAGAACTGAGAGAGAGAGAGAGAGAGAAGGGAAAACTGAAGTAAGCGCCGAGCCTGCACACTGTTTACCGCTGCTGCCGGCTGCCGTAACCCAGATGAGGTAAGTCAGGATGACTTTTAAAATTCGGAGAGAGGGGGCCTGGAACTGGAAGGGAGGGAGGGACGACGACCCTGGAACTCAGAGGGAGGGACGACGACCCTGGAACTCGGAGGGAGGGGGACCCTGGAACTGGGAAGAAGGGAGGGGGGACCCTGGAACTGGTAGGGAGGAAGGGAGGGACCCTGGAACTGGGAGGGAGAGAGGGGGGACCCTGGAACTGGGAGGGAGGGGACCCTGGAACTTGGAGGGAGGGGGAGGGAAAGGAGAGAGAGGGGAGGGAGGGAAGGGGGCCTGGAACTTGAAGGGAGGGAGGGAGGCCTGGAACTAGGAGGGACTGGAACTGGGAGGGAGGTGGAGGGGGGATGAGGGATAGGGGATGGGGGAGGGGGACAGGGAGGGGCGGGGGATGAGGAAGGGGGAATCCACCACCTGTTTAAAAAAACATTTCAGCACCCCCAATCATTTTGAAAAGTTGGCTCCTTTGGAAGTGAGTGCTGACTTGGGGGGGGGGGGGGGTCAGATCATAGGGGGTTGTCTTGCCTGATGGTGTGGGTACAATGAAAATAAATTTAAAAAGAACTGTCATGGTAGCTGTGTGATAAGGCTCTACCTTGTGCGGTAAATGCAGGGGTTATATATATATATATATATATATATATATATATATATATATATAACCTGTTGTTTTACATAACCTTTTTATATGACTTTTTCGTATTTTAATTATTTCATTTTTAACGTATTTTGTATGCATGTAGTTGATTATTTTATTTATTGTGGCACTAGTTCTTTTCAATACATAAATGTTTATACATATTAATTGATTATTTTTTTACATGTTTTTTTTATTTTTGTTTATGCTTTAGTGTACGACCCCTGAAGCACCCAGGCTTGTCCTGTTGAAACATGGCCGCTTGTCAGGTCTTGTGGTGCTGAATAAAGGTTACTGCAATTCGTATTTGGCTGTGAAGATTTCTTGGTCCACCTCTGCTCTTTGGATTACATGTAAGGGTTTTTCCTTTATCTTTAGGTTTGGATTTGTGCACCTAAATTTAGCCATCAGCATGTATACCTGCTAAAGCCTACTTTTTATGTGACCCAAGATATGTAGTTATTTTATGCAGTTGAGAGCTGAATATTGGTGCTTAACTGCAGGGTCCTTTTACTAAGGTGGGCTGAAAAGTGGCCTGTGGTAGTGTAGGTGTGGGTTTTGGGCATATGCAGATCTATTTTTCAGTGTGTGCCTGTAAAAAAGGCCTTTTTTGCCGCAAATGGACATGCGGCAAAATAAAAATTGGTGTGCATCAGTTTTGGGTCTGAGACCTTTCCGTCAGACATTGACTCAGTGGTATGATCTCACGCATTAACCGGTTGGTAATGACTACATGCATAGAATGCCGATTGACGCGTGTAGCTGACACACGTCAGACAATAAAAATTATTTTTCAGGCACACGTAGCGGCCATGTGTCAAAAATGAAATTACCGCCCGGGCCATGCGGTAGCCAGGCAGTAACTCCAAACTGGCATGCGTTGGGCGCATGTAGCTACCTACACGGCTTAGTAAAAGGGTCATAAGACATAAGCATTGCCACACTGGGACAGACCAAAGATCCATCTAGCCCAGCACCCTGTCTCCGACAGTGGCCAATCCAGGTCACAATCACGCGACAAGATCCATGAAGCAAAGCATTTGGTACTGCTTGTCCCAGGAATAGTGGATTTTTCCCTATGTCCATTTAATAACATTCTGTGGCCTTTTCCTTCAGGAAGCCGTCCAAACCTTTCTTAAACTCTGCTAAGCTAACCGCCTTAACCACATTCTCCAGCAACGAATTCCAGAGTCGAATTATGCACGGAGTAAAGAAACATTTTCTCTTATTTGTTTTAAACTTACTGCACTCCAGCTTCATCACATACCCCCTTGTCCTAGTATTTTTGGAAAGCGTAAACAGACGCTCCATATCTATCTTTTCCACTCCACTCATTATTTTATATACCTCTATCATATCACCCCTCAGCTGCCTTTTCTCCAAGCTGAAGAGCCCCAGCCGCTTTAGCCTTTCCTCATAGCAAAGTCGTCCCATCCCCTTAATCATCTTTGTCGCCCTTCTCTGCACCTTTTCCAATTCCACTATATCTTTTTTGAGGTACGGCGACCAGAATTGAACACAGTACTCTAGGTGCGGTCGTACCATGGACCGATACAGTGACATTATAACATCCTCATTTTTGTTTTCCATTCCTTTCCTAATAATACCTAACATTCTATTTGCTTTCTTAGCCGCCGCAACACACTGAGCAGAAGATTTCAACCTATCATCAATGATGACTCCCTTTCTCGTTCCATGACTCCTGCACAAATGCCAACTCCAGCCTCGGACTGCCCACAAATGAGCTGGTTTGGACTTAGGTGCTAACCAGCAGATGTTCAGAGATACTATCTGGTTAAGCGGTGCTGAATATGCATGATTAGCCCTCAGGCGAGTGATTTAAACAGCCAGGAGCTTCTCCTGACCATTTCAATTGTTTTCAGTTTCAGGTGGAATATTTCCAAAGAGTGATCACTATTACTGGCAACTGACAACGTGGCCAAATAAAAAGGAATGAAAGTTCCCATGAATGACATGAGAAGTGGCCCAAAACAAACATTTTCTGGCTGCTCATCCCTATTGAGAGGCGATTCAAAATAAAGGAAGAATCCACAAGAGTTCCAGATGAAGGCTCATGATTCTAGATTGTAGCCCGGGTTTCAACTGAGCTGAAAGACTAAAGGAACAGGAAGAAACTGCTTAATAATTGAAAAAAAAACCCTTAATAATTTCATGGCATAGTATGGTTCATTTTAATATACACATGCAAATTTTTATTTATTTATTTATTTATAATTTCAACATATTACACAAGCATTCAATCTTGTTCCAGAAAAACAGAGCATATATAATACAATTAGGAAACAACATTATCTTTCCCCTCTTACTCTGAGAGAGGTAAAGAAAACATAACAAAATCTCTTTCTTAGACCACCTATTCAAACCAACAAGGGGGGGTTAGGTATAAATGGTGGAAAAACAACAAAGAAACTATCTTAATCGTAGATGGCCTGGTTAACTTCACGCTACTTTAATATTAATCCTGATTTTCTCATTGTTCAGAAACTATCTGGTTACTTTCTTCATTTCTAGGAAAACTTTTAACTGTTCCGGTTCAAAAAACACGTATTTTTTATCTAAGTAATTTATCAAACATTTACATGGATAAGACAAAATAAATCTTGCCCCCAACAGTCGAGCTTCTTCTCTAAAGGCTAGGAAAGCCTTCCTTCTATCTTGTGTGGTTTTCACCACATCTGGGTAAATCCATATCTTGTCTCCAAGAAAAGTTTTAGCTGCGTTTTTCAAATACATTTTCAATATGGCATTCACATCCTGTTCGAAGACTAATGAAACAAGCAAGGTCTTCCTAGCTAAGATTTCAGTTGCTGATTGTTTTAAGAAGGCAGTTAAATTTTGCAAATCCCCCGCAACCTTCAGTTTTTCTCCCTTTTTTAAATCAGGTAAGTAATATATTTTGTTAACTGGGGGAATCAACTCTGGGGAGTATTGAAGGTTTTCCATCAGGAACTTTTTAAACAAATCCTTCGCGTTCATTTCAGAGGAAACTGGAAAGTTCAAGAACCTCAGGTTTAAACGTCTATTATAATTTTCAAACTGTTCTATCTTCCGATGTATTACCAATTTATCCTTTATAAGCAAATCGGATTTTTCTTTTAAAGTCAATAAATCCCGTTGGACGGCTATATTAGTTTTTTCAGATTCTTTTTTAAATGTCTCCAACGCTGATGTTACCAAATCTAATTTACTCACAATTGGAGCCACAACAGAAGTCAACATCTGTATCGCCTCCCAGATAGTGTCCAAAGTTACCGCCTCGGGAGCCTTTAGCTCAACTTTGTTCTGCTCTCCCAGCGTCTTGTCTCGGGTTCTGGTGGACAGGTCTTCTATTGCGCCATCTTCAGACGCCTCTAGAAGTCCTAACCCGGACACATGCAAATTTTTTCTGTTCACCTGTGAAAACTGTTTACTGCAAGTTTTATTGTACTAGCTCCAGTAATTTTCCTTATTCTTAACTATACATATTTATAACTCACACAACTACATGGTCACAGGTGGCAAGATAGTCTTTCAATTTAAAAAAAGTTGTTAATAATTGTGTGGAGTCATCAGGGCAAGAAAGAAAATGCTTTTTTCATATATATATATATATATATATACAGTTTAAAAACTCTGAGTAATAAGTCCACTGTAGGATTACAAGCAGTTCTTTTGCTTAAAAAAATGTTGAAATATCTAAGAAAAGCGGAACCTGAGGGCAGTAACGACATGTATGAATTAAATCGCATTCTTTTTGAATTGCATTTTTCTGCAGATGTGCTGATTTTAAGGAATCTGAAAGACAATTTTTCTGGCATGAGGTGCATTTTCACATTTTTATGGAATATGAAATAAAACAGCCGTTAACTGAAAATTACATTTTGGTACTAAAACTGAATATATTTCACTGGCAAATGCTGAATCTCTCTCTCTCTCTCTCTCTCTCTCTCTCTCCATATCTTCCTATAATTGATTTTTGGTAATTAAATTTTATTAAAGTAGAAAATAAAATTATGACTGACCAGAGTTATTGGTCATTACGGATGGTGGAGCAGTAGGAAAATCTGAAGACTCAAAGTCAGAATCCTGCCAAATCAGATGCTTAATCAATTCCCTGTCATACAACCTAATTTACACAGATTAATCGCTGTATTCCTTCATACCACTGCCGCTTAACTTACAGTACGCCAATCCTTTCTTTTCTAAAAATCACAAAGGAATGGAGGGGGATTCCACACTAGGAACACCGATGTATTTACTGGAAACAAAAACAATTAAAATACAATTACAGCTTGGCATCTCTTGAGGTGAGAGGACAGTAATATTAGAAAGAATGGTTCGGCAACTGGTTTTCATTAGATTTCAGGAGTACCTCTCTTGTAGTGGTAGAGAATCCGGGCGGTAATGACTTATGTGCACCAAATGCCGCTTGGCGTACGTCCGATATGTGCGCCCGAAAATAAAAATATTTTTCGGAATGAAATTATCGCAAAAGCCACGCGGTAGTCGGGCGGTCACTCCATTTTGGCGTGCGTTAGGCATGCGTAGACGCTTACGCGGCTTAGTAAAAGGGCCCCCAAATGACCAACACCTCCCTTCTACAATGACATAATGCACGGGATGCAAGCGTGCTATGACTGACTCTTATCTGGACATGCATATATCACAGAAGGTGTAATGTGCAGTCAGTTGATTTAAATACCAACAAGCTCATTTTCAAAGCACTTAGCCTCCCAAAGTTCCATAGAAACCTATGGAACTTAGCCTCCCAGTGCTTTGAAAATATGCCTCTTAAGTATGCTAGACTCTAAGGGTTCAGATTCAATAAATAGTACCCAAAAGTTAGGAGCTGTTAATATAATGTAATATCAAAATTTGTATTCCACTTGTGCCTCCTCAGTTCTAAGCAGATCACCATCGGAGTCCAGGATAATAGCTGGGAATTACATAAAAATGACACCGAATTAATATTAAAATCCAAAAATATAACAGAACCAGGGGCGTAGCTAGGTAGGGCCACAGGGGCATGGGCCCCCGCAGATTTAGCCCTGGCCCCCCTGCTTTCACCCTCCCCCCCCCCCCCGCCGCTGACCCTCCCCCACCACATTCGACCCCCCCCCCTCTCTGGCCGCCGCCAACCCTCCCCCGCCGCCGCCATCAGGTACCTTTGCTGGTGGGGGTTCCCCAACCCCCGCCAGCCGAAGCCCTCAGCGCCGGTCTCTGGCACGTTGCTGATCTGGATTTTGTTTCTGTGAGTCCTGATGTCCTGCGCGTAACGTCAGAACTCACAGAAACAGAATCCAGATCAGCAAATATGCTGGACTCGAAGACTGGCGCTGAAGGGGGTTTCAGCTGCCAGGGGTTGGGGACCCCTACCAACAAAGTTACCTGGCAGTGGTGGGGGAGGGTTGGCGATGGCGGGAGGGGCGAGGGGCAAAAGGAACGGGGAGGGCGGCGGCGGTGGCGCCGGGGGAGGGGCTAAAATGTGCCCCCTCACCTTGGGTTCTGGACCCCCCTCCCTCCGAAGTCTGGCTACACCCCTGAACAGAACTAATCATCGATTAATACTAATCATATTTCAAGTGATGTTATCCTTCTTTCTAGTGCTTATAAAGCACATATTTCAGGAACAGAATAGTTTTGATTCTCCTCCTGAAATCCTGATAATTAAAAAGAAATCCGTAGAGCTTTACATATGTCCTCTCCTAAACTTCCTGTTTTAAAGACAAATAAGGCTTCCAGAATGTTCATTCTTTTTGTTGTTGTTACCACATGATTCTGCAATTTCCAATATTTCCTCTCCCTATCCCCCCCTCCCCCCACCATGGCCTAACATCTTCCTGTCATGTTTTCTCCACACCCCTATAATCTTCCTGTCCCATCTCTCTACCCTCCTGCTCCCCTCCCCATGGTCAATCATCTCTCTTTCTCTCACATAGGAAAATGTGGGAGAGAGGTTCTGGAAGCAAAATTTAGGCTCTTAGGTAGAAAGCTGAAATCCAGATCCTCCAGGGTAGCATTTTCTGAAATGCTACCTGTGCCACGCGCAGGGCCCAAGAGACAGGCAGAGCTCCAGAGTCTCAATGCGTGGATGAGACGATGGTGCAGGGAGGAGGGCTTTAGATTTGTTAGGAACTGGGCAACATTCTGGGGAAGGGGAATCCTATTCCGAAAGGATGGGCTCCATCTTAACCAGAGTGGGACCAGGCTGCTGGCATCGGCGTTTAAGAAGGAGATAGAGCAGCTTTTAAACTAGAAATGGGGGGAAGGCCGACAGTCGCTCAAAAGAGCATGGTTCGGGATAAGGTATCTTTCAAAGATATCACCATAACAGGGAAGATAGAGTATCCTGATAGTGAGGTTGCAAAAGAGATTGTAGTAGATCGGGTATCTTTAAATAACAATAAAAATCAGACAAAAGATTGCCAATTAATACTGTCAAGTACTAAGCATGATGTACTTAGGAACAACAAACATAGTTTGAAATGTCTATATGCGAATGCCAGGAGCCTAAGAAATAAGATGGGGGAGTTAGAATATATTGCACTAAGTGAAAAATTAGATATAATAGGCATCTCTGAGACCTGGTGGAAGGAGGATAACCAGTGGGACACTGTCATACCGGGGTACAAATTATATCGTAGTGATAGGGTGAATCGGATTGGTGGAGGGGTAGCATTGTATATTAACGAGAGCCTTGAATCAAATAGATTGAAAATTCTGCAGGAAGCAAAACACTCCTTGGAATCACTGTGGATTGAAATTCCATGTGCAAAGGGGAAAAGGATAGTGATAGGAGTGTACTACCGTCCGCCTGGCCAGGACGAACAGACGGATGCGGAAATGTTAAAGGAAATCAGGGACGCAAACAAACTGGGCAACACAATAATAATGGGGGATTTCAATTACCCGCATATAGACTGGGGTAATGTAACATCTGTACACGCAAGGGACATAAGATTTCTTGATGAAATCAAGGACAGCTTCATGGAACAGCTAGTTCAGGAGCCGACAAGAGAAGGAAAAATACTAGACTTAGTCCTTAGTGGTGCTCATGATCTAGTGCAGGGGGTAACGATACGAGGGCCGCTTGATAACAGTGATCATAATATGATCGGTTTTGATATTGGCATTGAAGGAAGTGAAACTAGGAAATCAAGTACGCTAGCGTTTAACTATAGAAAAGGTGATTACGACAAAATGAGAAAAATGGTGAAAAAAAGACTGAAAGGAGCAGCTCGCAGAGTAAAAAACTTGCATCAGGCGTGGATGCTGTTTAAAAACACCATCCTGGAGGTTCAGGACAAATATATTCCACGTATTAGAAAAAAGGGAAAAAAGACTAAACGTCAGCCGGCGTGGCTAAACAGTAAGATAAAGGAAATCATTAGAGCCAAAAAACAATCCTTCAGAAAGTGGAGAAGAGAACCAACTGAAAGTAACAGGATAGATCATAAGGAATGCCAAGCCAAATGCAAAGCGGAGATAAGGAGGGCAAAAAAGGACTTTGAGAAGAAATTAGCGTTGGAAGCAAAAATACATAGTAAAAACTTTTTTAGATACATTAAAAGCAGGAAACCGGCCAAAGAGTCGGTTGGGCCGCTGGACGAAAATGGTGTTAAAGGGGCGATCAAGGAGGACAAAGCCGTAGCGGAGAAATTAAATGAATTCTTTGCTTCGGTCTTCACCGAGGAGGATTTGGGGGGGACACCGGTGCCGGAAAGAATATTTGAAGCGGGGGAGTCGGAGAAACTAAACAAATTCTCTGTAACCTTGGAGGATGTAATGGGTCAGTTCAGCAAGCTGAAGAGTAGTAAATCACCGGGACCTGATGGTATTCATCCCAGAGTATTAATAGAACTAAAAAATGAACTTGCGGAGCTACTGTTAGAAATATGCAATCTGTCCCTAAAATCGAGTGTAATACCGGAAGACTGGAGGGTAGCCAATGTTACTCCGATTTTTAAGAAAGGTTCCAGAGGAGATCCGGGAAATTATAGACCGGTGAGTCTGACGTCGGTGCCGGGCAAGATGGTGGAGGCTATTATTAAGAATAAAATTGCAGAGCATATACAAAAACATGGACTGATGAGACAAAGTCAGCACGGATTTAGTGAAGGGAAGTCTTGCCTCACCAATCTAATGCATTTTTTTGAGGGGGTAAGCAAACATGTGGACAATGGGGAGCCGGTTGATATTGTATATCTGGATTTTCAGAAGGCGTTTGACAAAGTGCCGCACGAAAGACTCCTGAAGAAATTGCAGAGTCATGGAATCGGAGGTAGGGTATTATTATGGATTAAGAACTGGTTGAAAGATAGGAAGCAGAGAGTAGGATTGCGTGGCCAGTATTCTCAGTGGAGGAGGGTAGTTAGTGGGGTCCCGCAGGGGTCTGTGCTGGGTCCGTTGCTTTTTAATGTATTTATAAATGACCTAGAGATGGGAATAACTAGTGAGGTAATTAAATTCGCCGATGACACAAAATTATTCAGGGTCGTCAAGTCGCAGGAGGAATGTGAACGATTACAGGAGGACCTTGCGAGACTGGGAGAATGGGCGTGCAAGTGGCAGATGAAGTTCAATGTTGACAAGTGCAAAGTGATGCATGTGGGTAAGAGGAACCCGAATTATAGCTACGTCTTGCAAGGTTCCGCGTTAGGAGTTACGGATCAAGAAAGGGATCTGGGTGTCGTCGTCGATGATACGCTGAAACCTTCTGCTCAGTGTGCTGCTGCGGCTAGGAAAGCGAATAGAATGTTGGGTGTTATTAAGAAGGGTATGGAGTCCAGGTGTGCGGATGTTATAATGCCGTTGTATCGCTCCATGGTGCGACCGCACCTGGAGTATTGTGTTCAGTACTGGTCTCCGTATCTCAAAAAAGATATAGTAGAATTGGAAAAGGTACAGCGAAGGGCGACGAAAATGATAGTGGGGATGGGACGACTTTCCTATGAAGAGAGGCTGAGAAGGCTAGGGCTTTTCAGCTTGGAGAAGAGACGGCTGAGGGGAGATATGATAGAAGTGTATAAAATAATGAGTGGAATGGATCGGGTGGATGTGAAGCGACTGTTCACGCTATCCAAAAATACTAGGACTAGAGGGCATGAGTTGAAGCTACAGTGTGGTAAATTTAAAACGAATCGGAGAAAATTTTTCTTCACCCAACGTGTAATTAGACTCTGGAATTCATTGCCGGAGAACATGGTACGGGCGGTTAGCTTGACGGAGTTTAAAAAGGGGTTAGATAGATCCATAGACCGCTATTAAATGGACTGGAAAAATTCCTCATTTTTAGGTATAACTTGTCTGGAATGTTTTTACGTTTGGGGAGCGTGCCAGGTGCCCTTGACCTGGATTGGCCACTGTCGGTGACAGGATGCTGGGCTAGATGGACCTTTGGTCTTTCCCAGTATGGCACTACTTATGTACTTATGTACTTATGTACTCTCCCCTCCATGGTTCAACATTGCTCCCTTTCTCTTTCCTGCTGCTGTTGTTCACCTCCCATCCTATACCATATAAGCCAGCATCTGTCCCTACCTCCTCCCCTTCTATTGTTTAACACCTGCCCCTCCTTCCCTTCCTTGCCTGGGTCCAACATCTTTCTCTTTCTTCCCAACTGCCTTCTCATCTAGCATCTCTCTCTCCCTCCCCACCACTCCCAATATCTTGCTCTCTTCCTTCCCTTCACCCCATTGCCATCTTTCTCTCCTCCTTCCCTGTTCCCAGGCCCATCATTTATTCCTCCACATCCTTCCCCCTGGTCTACAATAAAATAGCTCCAGAGGCCCCCCATGGTCCCCCACCTCTTCCCCCTTCTTGCCACCCTAATCCGAGGTCTCCCTTCCTTCCCTGTCTACCTTATATCCTGTTCTTGTTGACGCCATGGCAGCGATTCAAATACGCTGTCTGTGACTGCCCCAGCACTGTTTCTCTGCTACCGCCGCATTCCAAACAGGAAGTTGCGGCAGAATGGGGTGGAACGCGGCAGAGGAACAGCGTCGGGACAATCACATGCAGTGTATCAGAACTGCTGCCACGGAGACAATATCTTATCCACAAGAACAGGATGTAAGGTAATCAGGGAAGGGAGGGAGACCTCGGAATTGGGTGGCAAGAAGGGGAAGAGATGGTGGACCGCTGGGGCCCCCTGGAGCTGTGGGGCCCAGGGCAACCGCCCTATTTGCCCCCCCTCCCCCCAAACGCTGGCCCTGATGCTAACTGACTTCTTCATTTCAGGCCCATTATCAGGTGGAGTTTCAACAGGCAGTGTGCATGCAGTAAATGTAACATGTGGTCCAAGGCAGGTATTAAGGTTTGACGTTAATCAACACCCTATAAGTAGTGAAAGAGAGGACATGCCATGCTTTTCACTCTGCATACTTTTAAACCTCATTTACATGTGACTCTCCCTCATTTACATCTGGGTACATTGAAGTCTAGCCTTTAAATGTTAATGTATCGGAAGACCCTCTTAATGTGTAACCTAATATGTTATTGCACAGCACATGATTTTTATCATGCACAAAAGGCCCATCGAACGCACGTTCCAGTTTATTGCATAGAACCCTATGTGAAGACCGGATATTCCCAGTAGTTTTACTGTCTGCATGAAAGTTGATTGTTATGGCTGACAATATGTTCAGCTAAAATCTAATGGGAGCTAGACATCGACTTTGCTACTTCCACAAAGTAACTTGCTACAGCTGTTCCTCCTACTGCTTGCTGAGCCCCAGCAGGCTCGTGGCATCTGTTTTCTGCACCAGAGTCCGTATTCGCTATTGAAAACAGGCATCACGTGACTCTGCAACATCTTAACAGCTAGAGAAGAAAAAAAAACCTTTGCAGTCTCACTGGAATACCACCCCATCGGCACTCTGAAATATTCAGGAAGGCCAGACCATTTGCACGTATAATCTGCCGTGTATTACACGGCTTTGAAGATTCATTTTATCATTCTGTGGTTATGTAAAGGAGAGAGGTCATGCAACTGTCTAAGGTTAATGATCAGAGGTTTGTTGGGGTTTTTTTTAATGATCTGACACAATACTATGTTGTAGAAAAATGATACAAAGAGGCTCATTTTCAAAGCACTTAGCCTCCCAAAGTTCCATAGAAACCTATGGAACTTAGCCTCCCAAAGTGCTTTGAAAATATGCCTCAAAATGATTCCACTTTGTTCCGTTTAAATGAATCATCAGAATCAGTTAAATGTCAGTAAATGGCAAGAAGTTCTATATCTCAAAAAAGAATAATAGAATATAAAACATCTATATGTTAAAGAAATTATTATTAGGAAAGGTATGGAAAACAGGTGTGAGGATGTTATAATGCTGTTATATGGCTCCATGGTGCGACCGCACCTTGAGTATTGTGTTCAATTCTGGTCGCCGCATCTCAAGAAAGATAGAGTAGAATTGGAAAAGGTGCAGCGAAGGGGCGACTAAAATGATAGCGGGGATGGGACGACTTCCCTATGAAGAAAGACTAAGGAGGCTAGGGCTATTCAGCTTGGAGAAGAGACGGCTGAGGGGAGACATGATAGAGGTATATAAAATAATGAGTGGAGTGGAACAGGTGGATGTGAAGCGTCTGTTCACGCTTTCCAAAAATACTAGGACTAGGGGGCATGCGATGAAACTACAGTGTAGTAAATTTAAAACAAATCGGAGAAAATGTTTCTTCACCCAACGCGTAATTAAACTCTGGAATTCGTTGCCGGAGAACATGGTCAAGGTGGTTAGCTTGGCAGAGTTTAAAAAGGGGTTAGATGGTTTCCTAAAGGACAAGTCCATAAACTGCTACTAAATGGACTTAGGAAAAATCCACAATTCCAGGAATAACATGAATAGAATGTTTGTACGTTTGGGAAGCTTGCCAGGTGCCCTTGGCCTGGATTGGCCGCTGTAGTGGACAGGATGCTGGGCTCGATGGACCCTTGGTCTTTTCCCAGTGTGGCATTACTTATGTACTTATGTAAATGTATCTATTTATATGTCTTATTATATATTTATTTGCTTATATTAAGGATATGGATTCATTTCATAGAGCACAGGAAATGTCAACAACATTTTTAAACCATAAACATGAAAAAACTGTGTGGTGGGGGGGGGGTTGATATTAAAAGCAATTTAACAGGTTAGAAACGGCTCCTGGCTGAAAAATCACCTGTTTGGAGATAACCACTCATAATAACATACGTGAAGGGGCATAATCGAAAAGGACATCCAAGTTTTGATGAGGACATCCTCGCAAAATGTCCTCATCCAGGGGCGGAGAAACCCGTATTTTCGAAACAAGATGGATGTCCATATTTTGTTTCGATAATACGGTCAGGGATGCCCAAATCCTGAAATTTGGTCGCCTTAGAGTTGGTCGTCCCTAGACTTGGTCGTTTCTGATTTTTGGCGATAATCGAAACCAAGGACGCCCATCTCAGAAACGACCAAATGCAAGCCATTTGGTCATGGGAGGAGCAGCATTTGTAGTACACTGGTGCCCCTGCCATGCCAGGACACCAACCGGGCACCCTAGGGGGCACTGCAGTTGACTTCATAAATTTGCTCCTAGGTACATAGCTCCCTTACCTTGTGTGCTGAGCCCCTACCCCCCCCCCCCCAAAACCCACTACCCACAACTGTACACCATTACCATAGCCCTTATGGGTGAAGGGGGGCACCTAGATGTGGGTACAGTGGGTTTCTGGTGGGTTTTGGAGGGCTCGCTGTTTCCTCCACAAACGTAACAGATAGGGGGGATGGGCCTGGGTCCCCTTACCTGAAGTGCACTGCACCCACTAAAACTGCTCCAGGTACCTGCATACTGCTATGGTGGACCTGAGTATGACATCTGAGGTTGGCATAGAGGCTGGCAATCAATATTTTTAAGAGTGTTTTTGAGGGTGGGAGGGGGTTAGTGACCACTGGGGGAGTAAGGGGAGGTCATCCCCGATTCTCTCCGGTAGTCATCTGGTCAGTTTGGGCACCTTTTTGTGCCTTGGTCGTGAGAAAAACGCAACCAGGTAAAGTCGTCCAAGTGTTTGTCAGGGACGTCCTTGTTTCTTTCAATTATGGGTCGAGGACGTCCTAGTGTTAGGCACGCCCAAGTCCTGCCTTCACTATGCCTCCAATACGCCCCCTTGAACTTTGGCCATCCCCGTGATGGGGACGTCCAAAATTGGCTTTCAATTATACCGATTTGGACGACCCTGTGAGAAGGACGCCCATCTTCCGATTTATGTCGAAAGATGGGCGTCCTTCTCTTTCGAAAATGAGCCCAATAGTAGATGACGGTAGATAAAGACCTGTACAGTCCATCCAGTCTGCCCAAGAAGATAAACTCATTACATAAGGTATGAGGTGAAACTTCATATGTTTGCCTGATCTTGATTTGTCTGTGCCATTTTCAGGATAGAGACCACAGAAATCTGCCCGGCACTGTCCTTGTTCCAAAACTTCTGAAGTTGTCATTGAAGCTCTACTCCAGCCCATCCAAATCTATCCAGCCATGATCAGGGCACAGACCGTAGAAGTCTGCCCAGTACTGGCTTTGCCTCCCAATTACCAGTGTTGCCACCTAGTCTCTGCTAAGCTTCTTTGGATCGATTCCTTCTAAACAAGGTTCCTATGTGTTTATCTCATGCATTTTTGAATTCCATTATGGTTTTCATCTCCACCACTTGCTGCAGAAGGACATTCCAGGTATCTACCACCCTCTCGGTGAAAAACTACTTCCCAACATTACTCTCGAGTTGGCCTCCCATCATATTCAGCTTCATTTAATCAGTTACCCCCAGGTTCTATAAACTGTGACTAAAGTTGCACATGCAAATCGGCATGCATAGCTGATTTGCATGCACAACTTAATTGCTTAACAAGCTAATCAGTGCCAATAGCTGTCCAATAACATGCAACGGCACTAATTGACACTATTTAGAATTTACATGCACAACTTTCTAAGCATATTCTTTACAGTGGTCTGTGTAAATTCTAATGTGTGGATCACAAAAGGATGTGTGGCCATGGGAGGGGCAAGGGTGGTTCTTGGGCATTCCTGAAAATTACGTGCCTGATCCACGCCTAAATAAGTCATGGGCATTTACAAGTTGGCGAATTCTGTGCTCAACTTTGGGCATGAGGACTTATGCCAGCTAAACCTTGGTGTAGATTCCAGCATTCTTGTTGGGCGCAGGTCCCCGCTATTCTGTAATACTGTGTGCATCTTTTGTGAACTCCCCTGACCTGCCTTTGCCTCTCTTATGGCCACATCCCCTTTTGAGTTGCATGCGGTCCAATTTGGATTCCCATCATTACAGATTCACATGCAGACAGATCGGCAACCAAATCTTAATTAGTGCCAATTAAGGGTTTGTTAACGCCAAGCTCATTAACTAATTATTTTGTGAACTGATCTGGAATCTGTGCCCAATTTTGGGTGCCCAAATTTGATGACTACTACTAATAATCATCATTTCTATAGTGCTACAAGATGTATACAGTGCTATACACATTATATACAGGTACTTCCTAGTGGGCTCACAATCTAAGGGCCCCATTTTACCAAGCTGTGGCAAAAGGGGGCCAGGGCTGGCATCGGCACATGTTTTTCACCCACGCTGAGGCCCCCTTTTACCGCAACAGGTAAAAGGGAAGTCTCTCTTTCATACAGTAAATGGCCATGTGGCAAGTAAAGCACTTGCCATGCGGCCATTTTGACAACAAGTGTCCGGCTCTGCCCAATTACCGCCAAGTACACTCTGGATATGATGGCATGATAGGGGTGGGAAGTACCGCCAGGCTTCTGTAGTAGCCTGGCGGTGCTTCCTGTTTAGCGAGCGGTAAGCCTGTGTTGGGGAACAAAGTCTTTGTACCTGGGACAATAGAGGGTTAGGTGACTTGCCAAAGGTCACAAGGAGCTCCAGTGGGAACTGAATCCAGGTTGTCAAGATCAAAGCCCATTGCACTAACCATTAGGCCACTCCTCCACTCGAATAGCCTTTATAGATTCTGGGGGTTAAAACTGGCTTTTTTGGGGGCGTTTCTAGAGTAGAGACAGCATTTGACCTGTTAAGTGTAGATATTCAGCCCTTATCAGGCTGAGGTCACCACATAAATAGGACCACATTTATTTGTTGCATTTGTATCCCACATTTTCCCACCTCTTTGCAGGCTCAATGTGGCTTACAATACATCATGAATAGTGGAAATAAGAAGAGAAGTGACCCAGCAAAAAACGTGCGGCAAAATTAAAACCAGCGCACGCCCATTTTCAGCCTGAGACCTTACCGCCACACATAAAAGTCAGTTCTATTTTTATGTGGTTTGCCACAGTTGATTAAGTGCTGAATATTGCACTTATAACCAGCTATGTTTTTGCTGGCTCCATATACCCAAAAATTCAATTCCGGAGCCTGGACATGTCCCAGCATTGAATTTCCTGGAATAATGCCAGCAGAGGTCAGCAAAACTCCCCACGGTGCTTCCCTGTGAAAATTCAAGGGGTGGGTATTTTTTTGTTACATTTGTACCCTGCGCTTTCCCAATCATGGCAGGCTCAATGCGGCGGGCAATGGAGGGTTAAGTGACTTGCCCAGAGTCACAAGGAGCTGCCTGTGCCGGGAATTGAACTCAGTTCCTCAGGACCAAAGTCCACCACCCTAATCACTAGGCCACTCCTCCACTGTTGCTACTATTTGAGATTCTACATGAAATGTTGCTATTCCACTAGCAACATTCCATGTAGAAGTCGGCCCTTGCAAATCACCAATGTGGCCGCGCAGGCTTCTGCTTCTGTGAGTCTGACGTCCTGCACGTACGTGCAGGACGTCAGACTCACAGAAACAGAAGCCTGCGCAGCCTTCTACATGGAATGTTGCTAGTGGAATAGCAACATTCCATGTAGAATCTCCAATAGTATCTATTTTATTTTTGTTTCATTTGTACCCTGCGCTTTCCCACTCATGGCAGGCTCAATGCGGCTTACATGGGGCAATGGAGGGTTAAGTGACTTGCCCAGAGTCACAAGGAGCTGCCTGTGCCTGAAGTGGGAATCGAACTCAGTTCCTCAGGACCAAAGTCCACCACCCTAATCACTAGGCCACTCCTCCACTAGGGTGCATATGTATTTTGCAAATCGCTGCGTATATCCTACATTCCCTACTCCAACCCCACCACTCCATGACATTGCTAAAGACGTGCTTTTTCATATGGTACATACAATTTTAACAACTTATGTGGAAAAAAATTTGCAAATGCAGTCATATGCGTATAAACCCATTTAAACATTTGAAAATGGCTTTCTGCATATTGAGATGGAGACAGATGGCACCTTATAAACCAAAAAATGAGCAACCACAGTCCTTGAGGGCCACAACCCAGTCAGGTTTCAAGATTTCTACAATGAATATGCATAAGATCTATTTCTATACAGGGAAACAGTATATGAAAATCAATCGCATCCATTTTCATTGTACAAATCTCGAAATCCTGACCGGGTTGTGGACCTCGAGGACCGTGGTTGACCACCCCTGTTAAAGACTAATGGGGGACGTCTATATATGCTGCCTTAAAAATCGGCACCATAAAATCACGTGTAATTTATAGAATATGCTCACACGCTGTTCTTGCAACTAAAATTTAGGCACACCCATTTATGCCACCTAAAACCAGGCTTGCGCCTAAGTTAGGCGTAGATCGGGTGTATTCTACAATAGTGCGGATATTTTTTTTGAAATGCCCACAATCCGCCCATTCCACGCTCATGGCCATGCCCCCTTTTCAACTGCACGTATTAGAATTTTTATGCACCGCATTATAGAATATGACTAGAAAGTTGTGTGTATTCATTCTAATTAAAGCCAATTAGTGCCACTAATTGGTTGTTAAGTACCAATTATCAGCACTGATTGGCTTGTTAATCAATTAAGTTGTGCACGCAATTTGGCCATGCAGCCAAATTAGCACACACAACTTAAGGCGCCATATTTGCGCCAATTTGCGGTAACCTATTTACAAAATGGTTTAGGGCCAAATTCTATAAATTGCGTCTGAAAAAATCAGTGTCGACTAAAAACACACCGCACGATTCTATAAAGAGCACACATCCTTTTTAGAATCACGCTTAGCAAGAAGCTGTGTCCGACTGTAGCTACTACTACTACTACTACTAATCATTTCTATAGCGCTACTAGATGTACGCAGCACTGTACACATTATATGCAGGTACTTTCTCTGTCCCTTGAGGGCTCACATGCAATTAGGCTTGCTATAAACAGCCTTAAATGGTAGCACTTACGTAAGGCGCCCTTTTACTAAGGTGCGCCGAAAAATGGCCTGTGTGGGCTTGTGCTTTTGGACGCATGCAGGTCCATTTTTCAGTGAACCTGCAAAAAAGTGCGGCAAAATTAAAACCAACGCACATCCATTTTCAGCCTGAGACCTTACCGCCACACATTGACTTAGCGGTAAGATCTCACATATTAACTGGGCAGTAATTGTCTGCACACATACACTGCCAATTGCCACCGGGTAAGCGTCACGTGGTAGAAAATTTCTACCGTGTGTTTTGGATGCACGTCAAAAATGGAATTTTACCACTCGGGGCAAACGGTAGCTGGGCAGTAGTGTCAATTTAACACGCATTGGATGTACGTAGGTGCCTATCCTGCTTATTTTCGAAGGAGATGGCCGGCCATCTTCCGACACAAATCGGGAGATGGCCGGCCATCTCCTAAACCCGGCCAAATCGGTATAATCGAAAGCCGATTTTGGCCGGCTCCAACTACTTTCCATCGCAGAGCCAGCCAAAGTTAAAGGCAGCGTGTCAGCAGGGTTCAGAAGGCGGGACAGGGGCGTGGTTACGAGATGGCCGGCTCCGGCCGATAATGGAAAAAAGAAGGTCGGCTCTGACAAGCATTTGGCCAGCTTCACTTGGTCCATCTATTTTTAGGACCAAGCCTCAAAAAAGTGCCCCAATTGACCAGATGACCACCGGAGGGAATCAGGGATCACCTCCCCTTACTCCCCCAGTGGTCACCAACCCCCCTCCCACCCCTAAAAAAAATTAAAAATATTTTTTTGCCAGCCTCAAATGTCATACCCAGCTCCATCACAGCACTATGCAGGTCCCTGGAGCAGTTTTTTGTGGGTGCAGTGTACTTTTGCAGGTGGACACAGGCCCATCCCCCCCTTCCTGTTACACTTGTGGTGGTAAATGTGAGCCCTCCAACCCCCCCCAACCCACTGTATCCACATGTAGGTGCCCCCCTTCATCCCTAAGGGCTATGGTAGTGGTGTACAGTTGTGGGGAGTGGAGTTTGGGGGTGGGGTGGGGGGCTGAGCACCCAAGGTAAGGGAGCTATGTACCTGGGAGCAATTTTTGAAGTCCACTGCAGTGCCCCCTAGGGTGCCCGGTTGGTGTCCTGGCATGTCAGGGGGACCAGTGCACTACAAATGCTGGTTCCTCCCATGACCAAATGGCTTCGATTTGGCTGGGTTTGAGATCGCCGGCATTAGCTTCTATTATCGCCGGAAACCAATGCCGGCTATCTCTAAAGCTGGCCCAAATGTTGAGATTTGGCCGGCTCTGACCATATTATCGAAATGAAAGATGGCCGGCCATCTTGTTTCGATAATGGGGTCGGGTAATGCCGCTTTACGGGGCCGGCCCCTCTATGCGCCTTAGTAAGAGGACTCCTTAGGCATGATTCTATGTCAATGCACACAAAATCTGGGAGTGCCCCCAGGAACACCCCTAAACACGCCCCCAACAACTTAAGGTTCCATTTATAGAATTTGCCAGTTAGCCTATAAGACGCCAGCTGTCTCTGTCGATTTTGATACACCAGACACAGCTACTTTTTTTTAATGCTTTCTGCATTTTTCAAAAGAAAATTGTTACAGATTGTTTTAATGCTTGTTAAAGAGTTATCCTATGAGCTTCTCATTTCCCCCCCCCCCCCCCCCAAACCCACCTCCCCACTCCCCCCGTTTTCTATTTCTGTTGATGGCTCTCTCATTCTCCCTGTCTCCTCAGCTCGAAACCTTGGGGTCATCTTTGACTCTTCTCTCTCCTTCTCTGCTCATATCCAGCAGACCGCCAAGACCTGTCGTTTCTTTCTTTACAACATTCGTAAAATCCGCCCCTTTCTTTCCGAGCACTCTACCAAAACCCTCATCCACACCCTTGTCACCTCTCGTTTAGACTACTGCAATCTGCTTCTTGCTGGCCTCCCACTTAGTCACCTCTCCCCTCTCCAGTCGGTTCAAAACTCTGCTGCCCGTCTCGTCTTCCGCCAGGGTCGCTTTACTCATACTACCCCTCTCCTCCACTGGCTCCCTATCCGTTTTCGCATCCTGTTCAAACTTCTTCTACTAACCTACAAATGTACTCACTCTGCTGCTCCCCAGTATCTCTCCACACTCGTCCTTCCCTACACCCCTTCCCGTGCACTCCGCTCCATGGATAAATCCTTCTTATCTGTTCCCTTCTCCACTACTGCCAACTCCAGACTTCGCGCCTTCTGTCTCGCTGCACCCTACGCCTGGAATAAACTTCCTGAGCCCCTACGTCTTGCCCCATCCCTGGCCACCTTTAAGTCTAGACTGAAAGCCCACCTCTAACATTGCTTTTGACTCGTAACCACTTGTAACCACCTGCCTCCACCTACCCTCCTCCTTCCTGTACACAATAAGTGATTTGATTTGCTTACTTTATTTTTTTGTCTATTAGATTGTAAGCTCTTTGAGCAGGGACTGTCTTTCTTCTATGTCTGTGCAGCGCTGCGTACGCCTTGTAGCGCTATAGAAATGCTAAATAGTAGTAGTAGTAGTAGCTTGGATACAACAGAGATATTTAGTAGAAACAACCAATCCACTGACTACTACTTTATCAGAATTTTACTTAATTTCAGGTAATTTAAAAAGCTGAAACCCTTTGAGCTGCAGAAGAAAACACTAATTCAAATTTTTATACAGTCCTACTTCTATGAATGAATATTTGAAGAGGCTTCACAAAAACTACTACCTCATCATCGCACGCTCTCCAACGTGTAGGAACTGTACAAAGGGCAAGTGATGAAGGTAGAAGCTGCCAAGCCCTATCACAGAATAATGCAGTCATTTTTCCTCTAAAAGGTGATCACCTGCACTTTTGCCCACTTACGTTTTTAAAGTAAATTAATCAGTTCTGGAGACGACAATTTTATCATGGCTGTAGCTTTGCTGTGCAAAGTGCGCTTTTAGTAAAATCTTCCTGCCATAACTGCTTAGCTCTATCCTCCGATAATAGGTATTCGGTTGTGATAAATAGAATCTGGTTTGCGCTGGAAGAGTTTTAGTCAAATTGTTAAGCAATATCCTTTCTAAATTGAACAGTATGCATAGATCTTCCAAAGCCATAAAAAGACCCAGGACCGACTTGGCAAAAATCTCAGCGACTGTTTTATGTGAGGGAACATTTTACATATATATCATTGTATAAACGCAGCCAATATGAAATCAATTTTTGCAATGAATCTGATCTGACATGTTTCAGCCTTGCTTCATGCTGTAGAGAGTATAATCTACAATTCTTATGCAAATTCAGCATACTGTGAATCAATTGTATTTCCACAGTACAATATACAATTTTCCTTGTTTTCTTATATATTCCATCTACACTCAAAAGCACAGTTTAAGTATGACACATCAAAAGGAAAATATATTCATGAAAAATATCTTGCTACATGCACAGGATTTACTTTTCAAATGTGTACCCTGGAGATACGCTTACATACATGAATTACAAAATAAAATGGATATGTCTAAAAAGACTTTTCTTTTCTTGATTCAAAACTATTTATTTATTGGCTGCATTTGTATCCCACATTTTCCCACCTATTTGCAGGCTCACTGTGGCTTACATTATATAGCAATGGCATCACCATTAACAGAGTAAGAGGTTCAGCATATTGTTACAATTAATGTACAAGAATAACAGGTAGGTAGGGTAAATAAAATGATAATATATAACATACAAGTGAGAGTAGGAAAAAATGTAATGTTCAATAATGATATCTATATATATAAAACGCACCTCCAACGTTCTAATGAAGCCTCAGCCGGAAACTTGAGGTGGCATAGATATCCGGTTTAGTGTCTGCCCCGCCCTCGCATCACAACGTGATGACATCAAGGGCGGAGCACTGACACTGAACGAATGGCATCGCCTCGCCAACCCGTTGCTCGGCTGCCTGCAGCGGTGAAGGCGGCTCTGCGCCAGCGAGGGGCAACGGTCTGCAACCTCCTCTCCTGCTCTGCTGTCTCCTGCAGCCATTACCATGGAGGACTGTCAGGCAGGCGAGAAGCTTTACCGGGCCGAGTACGCCAAGAGCGGCCGAGGTTTGTGCAAGAAATGCGGGCACAGCATCGCCAAGGACTCGCTGTGACTGCCCATCATGGTGCAGGTAGGCACGCACACTGCAGCACATGGGGGCGGGGAGCAGGGCTCGCATACCGGTGATCGCGCTGATCGCTCAAAACCTTGCTAGCGCCCGTTTCATTGCTTTCTGAAACGGGCCTTTTTTACCAGTAATATGATAAAATAATCAAATCAGAAGGGATCAATATTGGTTGGTTCTGGTATAGATTAGGAAACAAGTCATTAAGGAGGATTCTTTTTGTAAGTCTCTTTGAACAGGTACGTCTTCAGTAACTTCCGGAAGGTTGTCAAGTCGTGCTTAGTTTTTACAGTATTCGGTAGTTTATTACTACATATCAATGGTTCCCAAACCTGGGGCCCCTTTTACTAAGTCGCGTAGGCGCCTACGCGTACCCAACATGCGCCAAATTGGAGTTTCCACCCGGTTACCTCTCGGCACTTGCGGTAATTTCAATTTTAGTGCATGTCCGCTATGTGCGTCTGAAAAATATTTTTTAAATTTCTGGCACGCAAAGCGGATGCGCGCCAACTGGCATCTGATGCACGTAAGTCATTACCGCCCAAATTCTTTACCGCTAGGTCTATGGCTGGCGGTAAGGTTTCAGACCCAAAATGGACGCGCAGCAGTTTTGATTTTGCTGCATGTCCATTTTCGGGAAAAGAAAGAGGCCTTTTTTTTACAAGCACGCTGAAAAATGGATTGGCGCGCACCCAAAACCCACGCCTACACTACCCGTAAGCCATTTTTCAGCGTGCCTTTGTAAAAGGACCGCTTGGTCCTGGAGGCACTCCAGCCAGTCAGGTTTTCAGGATTTCCACAATGAGTATTCATGAGAGCGATTTTTGCTATCGATGAGGAGTAAGGCGAATCATGGGCAGAATGCTCATGTGAAACGAGCCATCGCTGAGCTCACTAGTAATGAGTGTTGAACGCTCAGTGGCGTACCAAGGGCGGGGCGGTGGGGGCGGTCCGCCCCAGGTGCACGCTGCTGGAGGGGTGCAGAGAGCAGCCGCGTGCCTCTCGGCTCCGCTGGTTCCCTGCTTCCTCTGCCTCGGAACAGGTTACTTCCTGTTCCGGGGCAGAGGGAGCCAGCGGAGCCGACAGCCGAACGGCTGCTCCCAACACCCCTCCAGCAGCGTGTGTTGATGCCAGGTATGCTGATGCATCGGGGGAGGGAGGTGTTGATGCTGCAGGGGGGGGTGTTGATGAGTTGGGGGAGGGGGTGTTGATGCGCCTGGAAGGGTGTTGATGCTGCAGATGGGGGGGGGGTGTCGTGCTGCACCCGGGGGGGGGGGGGGTGCGCAGTGGTGATCCGCCCAGGGTGGCAGCCGACCTAGGAACGTCACTGTGAGCACTTGAGCATATTTACTATTGTCGGGACACAAACCATAGAAATCTGCTCAGCACCGGCCATACTTCCAATCAACTGGATAGCAGAGGGGATTTCAAGATGCAGCTGATGTAGACGCTAAAAGATCCATGCTCCATTTAGCATGTATTTTCGGCATTTGCACATGCTTCATCATTAATTTGGAAAGTACTTTCAGATTGATTAGCTTGCAACAATTTCATTAAAAAGAAAATCATGCACATTGCTACGATGTATCATGGCAGGGTAAATTTATTGAGAAGGAAAGCGCTGTACGTATGCGAATCAACACAAACACTGAGGCTGATGTACTAACCCACAAAACATTTACAGATTAACAGCTATTTCTCATACAATGTAACCTAGATGCAAAGGAGCAGTGCCACAACCAGAAACTTTGTTCATTCCCAGCTCTGGTAATACAAGACAAATTTCTGTGAAAATGATCCCTTTTGTGCATTGATGCAATGTATTGCATGCAGCTGTTGGGCTGCTAGCTAGTATCAGAAGCTGTCCCATCCCTCGTGAGTCTGGTGGTTTAGTGTCCTATAAATACTCATTTTCCCAGGCCTAATCTGGGGCTCAAATAGGATAAAATCGGGGCCCCTTGGAAGCCCTCCAACTTATAAAAAAAAAAAAAAAGTTCTTAACCAAACTGGTCCCTTCCTCCCCCTCCCCCCCTCTCCCCAGCCACTGTCTCACCACAAAGATTCCAGTAATGCAGGAAGCAGGAATGATTGCTACTGCTACCTGCTCTTGCCTTGGCACAGCCATTTTGGAAAATGGTGGTACTAAATCCTTAGTATATATTAGAATATAACCTGTAATGCCTAGCTGTGCCTGGCCCAACTGGATCAGCTCAGGCAGCTTTTTATTGCTGCTGGTGAACAACTCAAGTTTCACAGCCCAGAGTGTAGGGGTGAGAGAGAACGAGGGGAAGCTGCAGGACTCATGGCGGGACGGAAGAGGAGGAAGAAACTACATTTAAAAAGTGCTGCAGTCCCCTCCGAGGGACACCACCTTGCAGTGGTGGAGGGGCTTCTGTGTTTCAATGACTCAGAGGGCTATGCTGAAGGGTTACCCATATCAGACAGGCCTCTGAGGAGAAACCAGACAAAGAGTGTCCCAAACTAGGGAGAGTGGAAAGATGGCGACCTGAAGCTCATACGCTCAACAGCCCAGCTGTCCTCTGAAGTTCTGTCTCTGTTTACTTGTAATTTCCTCTCTGCAACTGCAGTTACCTTAACTGAGAGGAAAGGGACAATCAGGGGTCAGCCACCGATGGCCAGAGTTTTGTCCCCTGTGCAGCAATTGTGGGACCACTGCACGATGAGCTGCCCACAGATGACTGGGTTAGTGAGTCCTTTGATTAGCGCCGGCGAAGGAGCGTCAATGCTCTTGGACCTGGAAACAACTTCATCACTTCCGAATCATTTAACCACCATGTCCAAAGGAGTGGAGGAGTGAGTTAGGAGTCCATGCTGAAACGGAAGTCGTTTACAGCTGAACCCGAGTCGGTGGTGCCACTCCTAAACCCGTAAGAGCTATCAGCTTGGAGTTTTTGGCTCCCGTGAAGATTACATTTAATATCATCTGGAAGGTGCTCCAGGACCTAACGGTGGTAGTAAATAACTTTGCTTCAGATATGATCTTATTAGTGAGTTTCATGGATAACCTAATCGAACCATTTGAGAAAGAAAAATTGATACAACAAATGAAGTTCTACAGGAGTAGGAAACGGTTAAGATTTTGAAAATGATAACAGACCATAAATTTGAACAAAATGAATATTATTACAGATGATTAATATTGAGATTGTTGTTTTCCCAGAGTTCCGGGTATGACTCCTAAAGATTACTTCAGAAACACTTCCTGAAAATTTTGTTATTTTCCTTTGTAATGATTCCTCTTAGTAATATAAATGATTATCAAAAGGAGTGAAGCCTGTGAAACTGAGATTACCTTAATCAGTGGGAATTGGATTAGAGACTCAAGTGTTCGTATTATTAAATAATTTCTGGTTTTAAAAGAGAAAAAATAAAATTAGGTGTATTATTTCCACTAATATTGGACAATAAGTATGTTTCCAACAAAATAAATTGAATATACACCGTTTTGGGTTTGAAGAAGCCAACCAGACGATCAATGTGGAATAATGATTCAGATAATAAATAACTGGGGATAATCAGGTTAATACCACGTTTTCTTTGTTTACTGTTGTTTAATTGATCTCCTTGTCTTGTTTCACTCTCCCTATTTTGTGGTCTAAGGAAGAGTTTATAATTACCTGATTGAAAGAATTCTTGTGTATTACTTTCTCTGTATTTCTGGCAAGTTATTGTATTGCTTGTAAATTTAAATTCTTATAAATGAAAAAAATAAAAAAAAAATTGCTGCAGTTTGAGTGCCGGCCCCGTGGCACACCAGTTGAGAACTATTGCCTTAGATACAGTGGTGGAAATAAGTATTTGATCCCTTGCTGATTTTGTAAGTTTGCCCACTGACAAAGACATGAGCAGCCCATAATTGAAGGGTAGGTTATTGGTAACAGTGAGAGATAGCACATCACAAATTAAATCCGGAAAATCACATTGTGGAAAGTATATGAATTTATTTGCATTCTGCAGAGGGAAATAAGTATTTAATCCCTCTGGCAAACAAGACCTAATACTTGGTGGCAAAACCCTTGTTGGCAAGCACAGCGGTCAGACGTCTTCTGTAGTTGATGATGAGGTTTGCACACATGTCAGGAGGAATTTTGGTCCACTCCTCTTTGCAGATCATCTCTAAATCATTAAGAATTCTGGGCTGTCGCTTGGCAACTCGCAGCTTCAGCTCCCTCCATAAGTTTTCAATGGGATTAAGGTCTGATGACTGGCTAGGCCACTCCATGACCCTAATGTGCTTCTTCCTGAGCCACTCCTTTGTTGCCTTGGCTGTATGTTTTGGGTCATTGTCGTGCTGGAAGACCCAGCCACGACCCATTTTTAAGGCCCTGGTGGAGGGAAGGAGGTTGTCACTCAGAATTGTACGGTACATGGCCCCATCCATTCTCCCATTGATGCGGTGAAGTAGTCCTGTGCCCTTAGCAGAGAAACACCCCCAAAACATAACATTTCCACCTCCATGCTTGACAGTGGGGACGGTGTTCTTTGGGTCATAGGCAGCATTTCTCTTCCTCCAAACACGGCGAGTTGAGTTCATGCCAAAGAGCTCAATTTTTGTCTCATCTGACCACAGCACCTTCTCCCAATCACTCTCGGCATCATCCAGGTGTTCACTGGCAAACTTCAGACGGGCCGTCACATGTGCCTTCCGGAGCAGGGGGACCTTGCGGGCACTGCAGGATTGCAATCCGTTATGTCGTAATGTGTTACCAATGGTTTTCGTGGTGACAGTGGTCCCAGCTGCCTTGAGATCATTGACAAGTTCCCCCCTTGTAGTTGTAGGCTGATTTCTAACCTTCCTCATGATCAAGGATACCCCACGAGGTGAGATTTTGCGTGGAGCCCCAGATCTTTGTCGATTGACAGTCATTTTGTACTTCTTCCATTTTCTTACTATGGCACCAACAGTTGTCTCCTTCTCGCCCAGCGTCTTACTGATGGTTTTGTAGCCCATTCCAGCCTTGTGCAGGTGTATGATCTTGTCCCTGACATCCTTAGACAGCTCCTTGCTCTTGGCCATTTTGTAGAGGTTAGAGTCTGACTGATTCACTGAGTCTGTGGACAGGTGTCTTTCATACAGGTGACCATTGCCGACAGCTGTCTGTCATGCAGGTAACGAGTTGATTTGGAGCATCTACCTGGTCTGTAGGGGCCAGATCTCTTACTGGTTGGTGGGGGATCAAATACTTATTTCCCTCTGCAGAATGCAAATAAATTCATATACTTTCCACAATGTGATTTTCCGGATTTAATTTGTGATGTGCTATCTCTCACTGTTACCAATAACCTACCCTTCAATTATGGGCTGCTCATGTCTTTGTCAGTGGGCAAACTTACAAAATCAGCAAGGGATCAAATACTTATTTCCACCACTGTATGTGTATGTTGTCTAGTTGCCTCTATTGATATTTTTAGACATAGACTACTGTAAAATACTTGCTCCCAGCATATGTAACCTGAGCATCCATGTGAATTCCTGCATGTATTTTACAAGAGGCTCTATGTAGGTAGATCTTTTTCTTAAATACTACCTGAATTTACACATCCCAACCTGGATGTCTTAATTCTGCTTTTTCCATTCTATCTAAATAGGGCTGTAATGGGGGAATTCTATAAACAGTGCTTAAAAAATTGCACATGCAAATTTAGGTGTGCACTCAGCTTGCATGAATGATTCAAATGAGTAACAGGCCTATAGTGCCAATAATTGGGCGCTAACAATTGGTGATAATTGGCAACAATTTGGATTACGTGTGCATCTTGCTAAGCACTATTCTCTGAAAGTGCACACACAAATCCTTAAGCGTGCAACTGAAAATGGGGAGGGGCATAGGCGAGTCAGGGGAATTCACTAAAATTACCTATGGCCAAGTCCCAGGATACATGACAGAACTTATAGACCTACCACTCAGAAACATAACCAGATCGTCTCGAACATACCTAAACCTCCACTATCCAAATTGCAAAAAAATTCAATACAAAACAATCTATGCGTCCAGCTTCTCCTATGCAAGCACACAATTACGGAACGCACTGCCAAAAGTTGTGAAGACAACCTACGGCCACTCTAAACTTCAGGAAATCATTAAACACCTACCTGTTCAAAAAGGCATACCCCGCCGACCCAACATAAATGCCTGCGCTCTGCAACACAACATAGCCAAAGCTTGTACTGGACACTAAATAATCTTTCCTCTCCTTGATTCCCATTGTAACTGAAGCATATGTTCCTTACTTAACCATAATACCACCTGTATTTGTTTCCTTACCAGACTGGCGAATGCCTCTACGGTACTATGTAAGCCACATTGAACCTGCAAATAGGTGGGAAAATGTGGGATACAAATGTAATAATAAATAAAATAAAAATAAATAAAGATGCATGCACTGTTATAGAATTTGGAAGATCCGTGCCTAAATTAGGCGCAAGCATTTAAGCCAGGGCTCAGTCAGTATAAATCCTTGCACCTAAAAGTTGGGCGTGGATCCTGGCATGACACGACACCCAACTTGGAGCACCATTTATAGAATTGTGCTCAATGTGCATTTTTTTCAGCATCCAAACTTGGGCGCCATTTACTAAATCTATCTCCATATGCTCTTTAGTCTTAAAAAAGACTTGTTATCTATCCAGTTAATTTGCTAGTTTTCTTTTAAAATGACATGCTGTTAAATTTTGTCCATTAACGTCCAAGTGTTGAGACATTGGCACATGTGTTACATCATGTGTAAATACAGATTTTAGAAAGCCATTTTTTACACATGGAGAAGCTTATGACTCAGAGATTTAAAGGGGGTGTGGTATGGGCGAGACTAAAATCTACACGCGTATTCCCTATTTTACAAAGAGAATACTCAGTAATGGTGGAAAATTTCCAAGCCACTTTTACCGCACCTCAAATATTGCGTTCAATTCTGGTCGCCACATCTCAAAAAAGATGTGGAGGGGCATTTCGAATGGGGATGACCATCTCTAAGGGAGCCCAACTCTAAGGACAGTGCCGCAAAGGGACGGGGCAATGCGTATTATCGAAACAAGATGCACGTCCATCTTTCATTTCGATAATACGGTCGGGGACGCCCAAATCTTGACATTTAGGTCGACCTTAGAGATGGTCGTCCTCGGTTTTTGGCAATAATGGAAACCAAATATGTCTATTTCAAAAACGTCCAAATCCAAGCCCTTTGATCGTGGGAGGAGCCAGCATTTGTAGTGCACTGGTCCCCCTCACATGCCAGGACACCAACCGGGCACCCTAGGGGGCACTGCAGTGGACTTCAGAAATTGCTTTCAGGTGCATAGCTCCCTTACCTTGGGTGCTGAGCCCCCCAAACCCCACTCCCCACAACTGTACACCACTACCATAGCCCTAAAGGGTGAAGGGGGGGCACCTACATGTGGGTATTGGAATTGGTCCTATTCAGTTTCTTTACAATCAAAAGTGAAAAGTGCATTTCTCACTTTCCATGGCTGGGAAAATTCCACAAAACTATTTTTTTTCATGTACATTTAGGATCTATATTGCTATGATTGGACATGCCTCTCAGGTTTTACAATTTCCACAAACGTGGGTGAAAGACTGTTCTTCGTCCAGTTTGAAGGCAAAGTGCACAAGTCTCAAAGTATTGCAGAGTTCGGGTGACAGAAATGCACACTGAGAGAAATTTCTGTTTTTTATAGTTATTGTAATGGCCTATAGTTTGCAAAACACTGCAGCTAAGATGATCACGGGGCAAAAGAGATTGGATCATGTAACACCTACATAGATTAATTTCCTTTGGTTGCCCATTAAAGTTGAAATTATTTTTAAGCTTGTGTGGCTTTTTTTTGTTACATTTGTACCCGGTGCTTTCCCACTCATGGCAGGCTCAATGTTTTTATTTTTTTTTTTTGTTACATTTGTACCCCACGCTTTCCCACTCATGGCAGGCTCAATGTGGCAGGCAATGGAGGGTTAAGTGACTTGCCCATAGTCACAAGGAGCTGCCTGTGCCGGGAATCAAACTCAGTTATTCAGTTCCCCAGGACCAAAGTCCACCACCCTAACCACTAGGCCACTCCTCCACGTGGCTTACATGGGGCAATGGAGGGTTAAGTGACTTGCCCAGAGTCACAAGGAGTTGCCTGTGCCTGAAGTGGAAATCGAACTCAGTTCCTCAGGGCCAAAGTCCACCACCCTAACCACTAGGCCACTCCTCCACTGTTGCTACTATTTGAGATTCTACATGGAATGTTGCTATTCCACTAGCAACATTCCATGTAGAAGTCAGCCCTTGCAGATCACCAATGTGGCTGCGCAGGACGTCAGGCTCACAGAAACAGAAGCCTGCGCAGCCTAGTGGAATAGTAACATTCCATGTAGAATCTCCAATAGTAGCAACATTCCATGTAGAATCTCCAATAGTATCTATTTTATTTTTGTTACATTTGTACCCCGCGCTTTCCCACTCATGGCAGGCTTAATGCGGCTTACATGGGGCAATGGAGGGTTAAGTGAGTTGCCCAGAATCACAAGGAGCTGCCTGTGCCTGAAGTGGGAATCGAACTCAGTTCCTCAGTTCCACCCTAACCACTAGGCCATTCCTCCACTCCTTCATGTGGCTTACATGGGGCAATGGAGGGTTAAGTGACTTGCCCAGAGTCACAAGGAGTTGCCTGTGCCTGAAGTGGGAATCAAACTCAGTTCCTCAGTTCCCCAGGACCAAAGTCCACCACCCTAACCACTGGGCCACTCCTCCACTGTTGCTACTATTTGAGATTCTACATGGAATGTTGCTATTCCACTAGCAACATTCCATGTAGAAGTCGACCCTTGCAGATCATCACCAATGTGGCCGCGCAGGCTTCTGCTTCTGTGAGTCTGACACGTGCAGGACGTCAGACTCACACGTCAGACTCACAGAAACAGAAGCCTGCGCAGCCTTCTACATGGAATGTTGCTACTGGAATAGCAACATTCCATGTAGAATCTCCAATAATATCTATTTTATTTTTGTTACATTTGTACCCCGCGCTTTCCCACTCATGGCAGGCTCAATGCGGCTTACATGGGGCAATGGAGGGTTAAGTGACTTGCCCAGAGTCACAAGGAGCTGCCTGTGCCTGAGGTGGGAATCGAACTCAGTTCCTCAGTTCCACCCTAACCGCTAGGCCACTCTTCCACTCCATAATATACATCCATAATACTTATTTTCATTTCCGTTATCTCCTATTTCATCACATGCTCTAGATTCATGCCTTCTTTATTTTCTATCATTTGTAAAAGTAATATTTAAGAAATCTCTATTGACAGCATGTCCATATCAGGCAGTTTCAACATGGTGTTCACTGCCAGTTGATATTAGAAAGATTAATTCCTTCCCACTGTTTCGAAAACAATTGAAAGCTTATCTGTTTAAAAAAATTCTGCTTCAGTGATAACAATCTTTTTTGGTATCTGTTTCTTTTCATTATTGTGTAATAGTTAATTCTTGTGTTATCCGCTTTGAACCTTTGACTGGTGGTTGGCAGACTACAAGCACTGTTATCATTACCATTTATTCTGAAAAGAAATATTTCAATATTCAAGTACCTTTGAAATGTTAATAATGCAGTAAAAATATAAAAGCATCTATTATTCATTTGTAGAGATTTTTTTTTAAAGAAAGAACACAAGGATCAATATAAACATCTTAAATCTCATTATATCCAGTTTCATGTTCAGTCAGACATTTCAAACTATGGGGTCCTTTTACTAAGCTGTGGTAAAAAGTGGCCTGCGGTAGTGCGAGCACGTCTAGGAAAAAGCGCCTTTTTTAAGGGGACAGAAAATGGACGTGTGGTAAAACTGAAACCAGGGCATATCCATTTTCGGCCTGCAACCTTACCTCTACCCACTGACCTAGTAGTAACATAGTAAACGTGGAGGAGCATAATCGAACGGGGCACCCAAGTTGACGCCCATCTCAAAAATGACCAAATCCAAGCTATTTGGTTGTGGGAGGATCCAGCATTCGTATTGTACTGGTCCCCCTGACATGCCAGGACACCAACCGGGCACCCTAGGGGGCAATGCAGTGGACTTCACAAATTGTTCCCAGGTGCATAGCTCCCTTACCTTGGGTGCTGAGCCCCTCCAACGCCCCCTAAAACCCACTCCCCACAACTGTACATCACTACCATAGCACTAAGGGGTGAAGGGGGGCACCTACACGTGGGTACAGTGGGTTTTGATGGGGGTTGGAGGGCTCAACATTTACCACCACAAGTGTAACAGGTAGGGGGGGATGGGCCTGGGTCTGCTTGCCTGACGTGCACTGCACCCACTAAAAACTGCATCAGGGACTTGCATACTGCTGTCATGGAGCTGGGTATGACATTTGAGGCTGGCATAGGGGCTGGCAAAAAATGTTTTTAAATTTTATTTTTGGGTGAGAGGGGGTTGGTGACCACTGGGGGAGTAAGGGGAGGTCATCCCCGATTCCCTCCAGTGGACACCTTGTCAGTTCAACCACCTTTTCGAGGCTTGGTCGTGAAAAAAAAGGGACCAAGTAATGTCGGCCAAATGCTCATCAGGGACGCCCTTCTTTTTTCCATTATCAGCCGAGGATGCTCATCTCTAAATCACACCCCAGTCCCGCTTTCGGTACAGTGTCGACAAGCTCCCGTGAATTTTGGTTGTCACCATGACGGAAAGCAGTTGAGGATGCCACAATCGGCTTTCCATTATGCCGATTTGGGCGACTCTGAGAGAAGGACACCCATCTCCCGATTTGTGTCGGAAGATGGGCGTCCTTCTCTTTCGAAAATTCACCTTATAGTAACATAGTAAATGACGGCAGATAAAGACCTGTCAGATAACGACCTGTATGGTCCATCCAGTCTGCCCAACAAGATAAACTCATTCACATGGTATGTGATACTTTATATGTATACCCGAGTTTGATTTGTCCTTGCCTTTCTCAGGGCACAGACCGTAGAAGTCTACCCAGCACTGTTCTTGTACTAAGTTCTGGAGCTAACGTCGAAACCCCCTTAAAATTTACACTCCAGTCCATCCCTATCTATTCAGTCAGGATCAGGGCATAGACTGTAGAACTCTGCCCAGCTCCCATTTTGTTTCCCAATTACCAGCGTTGCCACCCAATCTCGGCTAAGATTCCGCGGAACGATTCCTTCTCATGCGCTACCCATGTGATAAATATGCAGTACACACCAACTGCTGTTTACCGCCGGGTAAGCGGCCCACGGTAGAAAATAAAAAAAATATTTTCTAAGACGGGATTTGGAGCGCACTAAATTTGGAATTACCACCCGGCTCACGTGCTAGCTGGGTGGTAGTGCTGATGTGGTGTGCGCTGTATGAGCACAGGCCCTCCTACGCCTTTGTAAAGGGCTCCTACGTATTTACTACCTAAGAAAAATGACAAGGCATCTTTTAACTAAGCAGGAATAATATGGTTCCAAATGTTAGCACTTCAGAAACATGTGATGCCACCACAGGCATGAAAAGCCTGATGCTTAGGCTACCTTAAAACCCTATAAGAGACAAGAAGAGAGAAGGTGATGTTGTTTTGACCGATATCTAGCTACTGTTGTCTGATAAATGTGTTAAACAAAACACAATGATAAACCACTTCTAATTGTGTTTTGTGATTCACGTTATGTTTTGTTTGACAACTGAATGAACGAGTGAATCTGATCTTTAAATCTACACTTGTCTGATAAATGTGTACAGCGATATAGGGAGATTTACCCACCACATCAGTAATAGGCTTATATTTCTGACTTGTTTTTAACCTCTAGATTATCCAGCTTATAATCGAAAGAGAAAAACACCTATATTGCGACCCAAATCGGGAGATAGACGTTTATCTCACAAAAATGAATAAATCGGTATAAGCCAAAGCCGATTTTGGACGTTTTCAACTGCACTCCGTCGCGGACAAAGTTGATGGGGGCGTGTCAGAGGTGTGGCAAAGGTGGACCTGGGGCGTGGTTATCGGCTGAAGAGAGATGGGCGCCTTTCGCCGATAATGGAACAAAAGTATGCGTTTGTAGCTAGAATTTAGGGCACTTTTCCTGGACCCTGTTTTTTCACGAATAAGGCCCCAAAAAGTGCCCTAAATGACCAGATGACCACCGGAAGGAATCGGGGATGACCTCCCCTGACTCCCCCAGTGGTCACTAACCCCCTCCCACCACAAAACATGATGTTTCACAACTTTTTATTTTCACCCTCAAATGTCATACCCACCTCCCTGGCAGCAGTATGCAGGTCCCTGGAGCAGTTGTTAGGGGGTGCAGTGGACTTCAGGCAGGTGGACCCAGGCCCATCCCCCCCCTACCTGTTACAACTGTGCTGCTTAATGCTTAGTCGCCCAACCCCCCCAAACCCACTGTACCCACATGTAGGTGCCCCCCTTCACCCCTTAGGGCTATAGTAATGGTGTAGACTTGTGGGCAGTGGGTTTTGAGGGGGATTTGGGGGGCTCAACACACAAGGGAAGGGTGCTATGCACCTGGGAGCTCTTTTACCTTTTTTTTTTGTTTTTGTAAAAGTGCCCCCTAGGGTGCCCGGTTGGTGTCCTGGCATGTGAGGGGGACCAGTGCACTACGAATCCTGGCCCCTCCCACGAACAAATGCCTTGGATTTATTCGTTTTTGAGCTGGGCGCTTTCATTTTCCATTATCGTTGAAAAACAAAAACGCCCAGCTCACACATTGTCGAATAAAACATGGATGTCTATTTTTTTGCGAAAATACGGTTCGGTCCGCCCCTTCACGGGACCCATAGAAAAAATTGAACATAAGCTTAAAAAAATGTGTGAGGGGGAAGGGATTTTGTACAGGATTTTAATTTGGGTCAAAAGTTGGCCAATAAAAAATAATAAAAAAGTACAATAATGTCCAGAAGTCAGTTTGGTTGAGACTTTCAGACTTATTTTCGAAAGAGAAGGGTGCCCATCTTTCGACATAAATCGGGAGATGGGCGTCCTTCTCTCAGGGTCGCCCAAATCGGAATAATCGAAAGCCAATTTTGGGCATCCCCAACTGCTTCCCATCGCGGGGACGACCAAAGTTCCCGGGGGCGTGTCGGAGGCATAGCGAAGGTGGGACTGGGGTGTGCCTAACAGATGGGCGTCCTTGAGCAATAATGGAAAAAAGAAGGGCATCCCTGATGAGCACTTGGGCAAATTTACTTGGTCCATTTTTTCTTACGACCAAGCCTCAAAAAGGTGCCCAAACAGACCAGATGACCACCGAAGGGAATCGGAGATGACCTCCCCTGACTCCCCCAGTGATGACTAACCCCCTTCCACCCTGAAAAAAACAACTTCGAAAACATTTTTTGCCAGCCTGAAATGTCATACTCAGGTCCATCGCAGCAGTTTGCAGGTCCCTGGGAGGGGAAGTATCTGTGTGTCAGCGGAAGCATAGAGAAGGCGTGGACGTCCTTCTTTCAAACATTTTGGACATCCTGAACTGCCCCTCCCCACAGGGATGGCCAAATTTCAAGGGAGTGGAGTGTAGTGGAGGAGTGGCCTAGTGGTCATTTTGGACGTCGCAGGGACGGAGGCATAGCAAAGGACGTCCTCAACTGCCATTGCAGGGACGGAGGCATAGAGAAGGACGTCCTTCACCCATACTCTTAAAAAAAAATAAGAAGTTTCTGACGAGCACTTGGACGTTTTCACCTGGACTTGCATTTTTCTAAGATTGTAGATGGCAATTTATTTAAGGTTGTAGACGGCTATTATACACACAGCTTGTCTGCATGTATGAAGCCATCTTTGGCATGCGCAGAGCAGCCACACATAATGCTTGGCTGCTCTGCACTGGCTTCCCCTTCTTAGGAAGGAAATCGTGTGCAAATGAGCTAACAGTGAGCAGCTCATTTGCATGCGATTTCCTTCATGCATGCCTGCTCCTTTCCAAATCGCTAAGGGATCGGTAAGGGAAGGGCTTTTTCCGTTCAGTTAGCGCATCAGTTAGTCCACTGCATTGCCCTCTAGGGTGCCCGGTTGGTGATCTGGCATGTCAGGGGGACCAGTGCACTATGGATGCTGGCTCCTCCCATGACCAAATGAGTTGGCTTTGGTCGTTTTTGAGATGGGCGTCCTCGGTTTCAACATTTATGTCGACCATCCCTAAGGTCGACCTAAATGTTGAGATTTGGGTGTCCCCAACCGTATTATCAAAACAAAAGATGGACGCCTATCTTGTTTCAATAATATGGGTTTCCCAGCCCCTTCGCGGGGACGTCCTGCGAGGATGCCGACAGGAAAACTTGGGCGCCCCGTTCGACTATGCCCCTCCACGTGAAACAGCACATTTCTTTTTTTGATTTTGATTTTTTGCAATGTTTCAATGGACAGAAAAGACCATAGGGAAGGGAGGAAGCAGGCAAAAAACACCATGAAATATTTGCTAGATTTTGAAACTTAGCACTTTGGTGCATATGGTCTCGAAGCATTTTACAATATTTTCTGGAATTTTCGTCTTTTCATAAAACTGATGGAAGTTCAGTTGTAGAGATAAAAGATAGCCCATTTCACGAGTCTGCAGAAAAAAAGCTTGCAAGCCTTTGTGCATATTTCACTCTCTTCATTAATACCTAAATCTAGCCCTTAGTATATATTTTGCATTATGGGCCAAATTCTATATAAGGCACTGTGAGTGGCATGCATTATTTTGTGTGTGTTGCCAGTTTACATGATCTACTCAATTATCAAGCCAAATTGCCTACACCAGGTCAAGCAAAAGTAAATAATTTCTTGGCACCGTGAATGCTTTTCTATTGATAATTTCAAGTATAACCATGTACAACAGCAGCATTAGCACACCTGAGGTTAATACGCCCACCTCCTAACGCCCATTTCCTTCTACACCTTATTCCTCCTCTGTTCAATTTACTTATCCGTTAACCCCACTAATATTACGTTTACTACAAATTGTATATTCTTCTTACGATTTGTAATTCTTCTTATTGTTACTATGTAAGCCGCATTGAGCCTGCCATGTGTGGGAAAGCGCAGGGTACAAATGTAATAAATAAATAAATACAATAATCTACCCATCCCCGCCCTTCCCACCTCCCCCCCCCCCAAGTTGGCCTTCCCACTTGCCAGAGCATCTCTCTCTTCTGAATATTAAATATCTCTAAGTCTGTAAAGTCCTTTCTGAGACCATTTGAGTCTTGTTGCCTTCTGGGGCTTTCCACCACTCTTCATGAGGCAGGCCACTGTCTAACCCAGGGATAATTGTATAAAAGCCCTTTTATGCAGATAAAAAGATTTTGACATGTGGCAAATCCTTTATGAAATTACCCCATAAATGAATGTGTGAAATTTATTGCAACATACTCTCCCTGAGGCCAGCTCTGGGGCCTTCCTTCTGACCCATTCTGCCTCTATGGAAATCACAAATTACATCAGAGGGGGGGTGGAACGAGTCAGAAGGAAAGTTCCATAGAAGCCTGCAGGCAGCATATGTCAATCACTGTTGCTGCTGGTGACATCTAAAGACAGAGAGAGACAACTTTTAAGGTAGATGTGGGACTGAGATAGAGGGGGAGATGCCAAACTATGCAGGTGGGGGCAAGGAAGAGGTAAGGGGACCCGACAAACTGGTCTGCACAGGGCCCATAAGTGCTAAGACTGGCCCTGAACACTTTAACATATTTTGC